>NC_033796.1:7629575-7725007 GCF_001876935.1 Asparagus officinalis
CGCATATGAGCAACATTGACATCCCGAGAGGACCGTAGGAATCAGTCGTTCACATTGGAATGAACGAATAACTTGTTGTATCAGTCTTTCTCTCGATATGAATTCTCTCAAATCTGTTGTAAAGATTCGAAAAGAATTACTCACTGATCGTGAGGTTTGAATTGGAACCCCCAGTCCATGATTGGACAGGACTGGCTCTTGGTGAACATGGATCTGGTTGAGATGCCTTGAATCCATGAACTTCTTATATCCGCCCCTCAACTGCCCGGTCAGCGAGCCGGGGGTCCAGGGGGCGGCGCGCCCCTGGCCAGGGGGTCCGGGGGGGATGGAATACCCCCCGGCGGGGTTCGGGGCAGCGCCCCGAAGCTCCACGGAGAAGACCAGGTTCCATATTGAATTTCGTCACCCGAACGCATGTCTGATGTCCGCATTTGGATTCTGGAATGCTTTGTTGAGGACTGCGTTCAGGATGGTTAATGCGGTCTGGAGACCTGCGTTTTTGTGTTGTAATGCTCCCTTGAGGGTTGCGTTCTGGCTCAGCAATGCATGCCTGAGCTTTGCGTTCCGATTGTATAACGCGCCATTTAGGGCTGCGTTCAATCTTATTCACACAGAGCCTATGTTTTGGCTCATAGACGCGAGACTTGCGTTCTGAAACAGAAACAGTGTCGCGTTTAGGCTCACAAACACGAAGCTCGTGTTGACTTGAGGATCGGCATTCTCGAAGTTGTGCTCGTCGTCGAGATCTTCTTCTTCGTCGAGCGGCGTTCTTCTTAGCCTGCTTCAAGGCCTTTGTCGCCTCCATGGGCATCTTTCGACCCGATACCCATCGTCTTGGCGCGGGTTTGGCTGAAGGTGAGCCCACTCCATCGGGGGAGGGGCTGTCCAAGCAATCTGGCCCAAAGGAGAGGTCTTCCTTCGGCATAGGAGCAACAGTTGGAGCTTTAGTCTCTTTGGAGACTTTGTGGATCTTGCGCATAGCCTTGGGGCTAAGGGATCCGGAGGAGAGTAACTCCTCATACTTAGCTTGATCAAACTCTACCACAAGAGTTTTGACGGTTGTTCCAGTGAGATGAAATTTACAGTAAAAAAAGAAATAAAGGAAAATTGATTTGTATTCCTTTGATCTCGATTACAATTGGATTTCCTGATTACAAAAGAGAGGAGAATGATCTGGATTCTCCCCTTTGTTTAATTCTGGGTTCTTCACGGTGGCGATGAGATGCCTCCCTCGAATGCTCGCGTCGAGTTTGCTTCTCGTTGACGATACGATATCTTATTTCACTGGAACGTGGTCTTCTCCTCACGATTTGACGTTGTGGAGAACTCTGAACGAGTTTAAAACTCTATGAAAGAGTTGATTTAACCGAAAGTCGGTTATAAGCCAAGGATGAAGAAGATCTTGTTGCCGATCTCAAAAGCTCCAAGGATAAAGAAGATCTTGTTGCTGATCTCCAAAGCTCCAACCGAAGGATGAAGGATCCTCTTTTTGCTGCCAAGAAGTTCTCCTAGATCGCCCGAAAGATCCCGCCTTCAATGATCGATTCAAGCCAAGAAAAATCGAACCCCTAACTCAGTTGAGTTTACTCGCTTTTATAGGGGATTAAGGGGTGTAACCACCTCCTTAATTCGCTCCTAAGTGAGGCTAATGGGATGTAACCGCCCCTTAAATTACTCCTGAGTGGAGTTGTGATCCCCTCAGATCGTGGGAAACAGTTTTGAAACTGTTCAGCTCGTGTTTGGACGAGTCAAATGCAAAATCCGCGTTCTGGCGTGAATTCTGCGTTCAAACGCACCGTCTGGAAGCTCGGACGCAGTATTTTGTTGGAAGCTGCGTTTGGCAGCTTGGAAGCTGCGTTTGGGCAGTGATGGAGCTGCGTTTGAGCAGCGATGGAGCTGCGTTCGGCAGCGGTGAAGAGCTGCGTTTGGGCAGCGATGGAGCTGCGTTTGTGCTGCGTTTGGCAGCGGATCTGAGCTGCGTTTGAGAAGCTACGTTTGGGCAGTGATGGAGCTGCGTTTGAGCAGCGATGGAGCTGCGTTTGACAGCGGTATAGAGTTGCGTTGGGCAATGCTTGGGGCTGCGTTTGTGCTGCGTTTGGCAGCGGATCTGAGCTGCGTTTGACAGCGGTGAAGAGCTGCGTTTGGTAGCGGATCTGAGCGCGTTTGTGCTGCGTTTGGTAGCGGATCTGAGCTGCGTTTGCAGCGTTTAGAGCTGCGTTTGTGCTGCGTTCGTGGCTATGAACGCGGTACGTCTTGATACTGGTACGCGGGGAGGATTTCCGCGTCTTGGTTTGAAGAGACCGTCGATTTGTAGTCTCTTTCTGTCGAAGCTTTGCAAAGATCGTCATTTTGGAATCTTTGCTTTAGCTCTTCGATATGTGAGAGTCGTCAGATTGTAACTCCCGATGTTGATTGTGAAGGTTGTTGATTAGAGCTTTCATCAGTTGTATACACATTGATTAATCATATGTGCCCACAAATAGATTTATTAGATTAAATCCAACAATCTCCCACTTGGGCACCATATGATTCCTTAAACTGTGTATAACCTTATGAGCTCAAAAATTGCTATCACTGAAATGGTATTTCCGAACAATCTCGTCCATTGACTATATCAATATAGGATCAAAGCGGCCTTCGTCACATTTATCGTGACTCGACCCATCAATGGTCACATATACCAATACAATCAAACGACATAGATCAATCATGGATGTGCAGCATGAAAATTACATGCAATGTGATCAGTACATGTCTATTTTCAACTGGTCCTCCTTAGTGAGGTCAAAACCAAACATAATGTAACAGAGTGTCTTAACTGAATACTTTATTCTGATCAGACAATACAACCAAACATAAAGCACCACAAATACAAACTCCCACTAAAACATAATATCCTCAAATAATACCACACCCATATGAGCAGTATGCTCATGAAAGACCTTAGGTGGCAGTCCCTTAGTAAGAGGATCAGCTATCATGGAGTTTGTCCCAATGTGCTCTATGGATATCTGTCCACTCTGTACCCTTTCTTTCACAACCAGGAACTTAATGTCAATATGTTTTGACTTAGTTGAGCTCCTGTTGTTATTGGAATACATTACTGCAGATTTATTGTCACAATATAACCTTAGTGGTCTTTCAACATTTTCCAAAATGCGCAGTCCCGTGACAAAATTTCGCAGCCATATTCCCTGATTGGATGCCTCATAGCAAGCTACAAATTCTGCTGCCATAGTGGAGGAAGCTACTAGTGTTTGTTTGACACTTTTCCATGATATAGCTCCTCCTGCTAACATATAAATGTAGCCTGATGTAGACTTCCTGCTATCTTGGCATCCAGCAAAATCAGAGTCCGAATACCCAATGACCTCTAATTTCTCTGATTTTCTGTATGTGAGCATGTAATCTTTTGTTTTCTGAAGATACCTCATAACCCTTTTGACTGCTATCCAATGATCCATACCAGGGTTGCTTAAGTATCTGCCTAACATCCCAACAATGTACGCAATATCCGGACGCGTACATACCTGAGCATACATTAGACTTCCTACAGCCGAAGCATAAGGAATCTTCTGCATTTCCTGAATTTCAAGGTTACCTTTAGGGCACTGATTGAGACTAAACTTGTCTCCTTTAGCAACAGGGGTGTCACCTGGTCTGCAATCTTGCATGCCAAACCTTTTAAGTACCTTATCGATATAGCTCTTTTGTGATAATCCAAGAATACCCCGAGAGCGATCTCGATGTATCTGGATCCCTAATATAAAAGAGGCGTCCCCAAGATCTTTCATCTCAAAATTCTTTGATAGAAATCTCTTGGTTTCGTGCAACATGCCTATATCATTAGTGGCAAGCAAGATGTCATCCACATACAGAACCAGAAAAATATACTTACTCCCACTGAACTTGTGATATACACAGTCATCAACAATGTTCATCTCAAAACCGAACGAGATAACTATTTGTTGAAACTTATGATACCATTGACGAGGAGCTTGCTTGAGTCCATAGATGGATTTCCTTAATTTGCAAACCATATTCTTTGGGTCTCCTGACACAAAGTTTTCTGGTTGCACCATATAAATCATCTCATCAATGTCTCCATTGAGAAATGCAGTCTTAACATCCATCTGATGTAACTCAAGATCATAATGAGCAACAAGTGCCATGATTATTCTGAAAGAGTCTTTCGATGAAACCGGAGAGAAAGTCTCTGTATAATCAATGCCTTCCTTTTGAGTATAGCCTTTAGCCACAAGACGCGCCTTATACCTCTCCACATTACCGTTTGCATCCCGCTTGGTTTTAAAAATCCATTTACAACCAATTGGTTTTGCACCTTCTGGCAATGGGACAAGTTCCCAAACCTTATTGTCTTGCATAGACTTATACTCTTCATTCATGGCATCAATCCACTGTTGAGAGTTAGAACTTTTCATGGCCTGAGAGAAGTTGATTGGATCATCTTCTAACATTCCACTACTTTCCTCATGTTCTTGGAGAAATACAATATAATCATCCGGAATAGCATTTCTCCTTTCTCTCGTGGATCTCCTTAATGGCACTGGTTCTTGAGGTTGTTGAGTTTGTTCTTCTGGAACAGGGAGTTGTTCAACATTATCATCTTGAGGTTCCGGATTTACTTCTTGAGCAACAACAGGTATAGGAACCTGAATATTGTCAAAAGTAACTGTATGGATTGGATCTGAAGCCAATTCCTCCTCAAAACTAATGTCTCTAACCTTATTTCTCCCCCCAAACTCAACATCCTCAAAGAATGTTGCTGTTCCCGTCTCAAAAATATTCCTTATAGTGGGATCATAAAACTTATAGCCCCTAGAGCGATCAGGGTACCCAATAAAGTAGCTGCTAACTGTTTTGGAGTCCAATTTCTTTTCATTTGGCCTATAAGGCCTTGCCTCAGCTGGACATCCCCAAATATGTAAATGCTTTAAACTGGGCTTTCGACCAGTCCAAAGCTCATAAGGTGTTTTAGCAACTGCTTTACTTGGTACTCTATTCAGAATGTAAGCTGCTGTCTTAAGTGCTTCTCCCCAGAGTGACTCTGGTAAAGAAGAATGAGCAATCATACTTCTTACCATATCCTTAAGAGTCCTGTTTCGTCTTTCAGCTACACCATTCATGCTAGGTGAACCCGGCATAGTGTACTGTGGGACGATACCGCATTCCTCTAGGTATCTAGCAAATGGTCCTGGACGTTGTTCACCTGAACCATCATATCTACCGTAGTACTCACCACCACGATCAGATCTGACGGTTTTAATTCTTCTGTTGAGTTGATTCTCAACTTCAGCTTTATAGGCTTTGAACATGTCCAGAGACTCAGATTTTTCATGAATAAGATATAGGTGCCCATAACGTGAGTAATCGTCTATGAATGATATAAAATATTGTTGACCATTCCAGGATTCCGTAGGGAATGGCCCACAAATATCCGTATGTATCAATTCTAAGACATCCGAAGATCTGTTGGCACCTAATCTCTTCACTTTGGTCTGTTTTCCCTTGATACATTCAACACATACGTCGAAGTCCGAAAAATCAAGGGAATCCAAAATGCCATCAGACACAAGACGCTCAACTCTACCTTTTGAGATATGACCTAAGCGCTTATGCCATAATGTCGCCGAATTTTCCTTATTTAATTTACGCTTAGTACCACGTGATTCCACATGCAAGGATTCATTGTAAGAAGCAATTGTATCAAGCAAATATAGGTTGTCATAAATACTCAAGTAACCGGTTCCCACAACATTTGAATTAAAAGATAAACTGAATTGACTGTTTCCAAATGAACAAGAATAACCTGATTTGTCCAATACAGAAACAGAAACCAAATTCCGTCTAAAAGACGGTACTACAAAAGTATCTTTTAAATCCAAATAATAACCAGTTCCTAACAACAACCTAAAGTGCCCAATTGCTTCCACATCTACCGATTGTCCGTCGCCCACAAAGATGTGTCTTTCAACATCACTTGGCTTTCGGTAGCTCAGGCAACCCTGCATAGAAACACTTATGTGAGTAGTAGCACCAGAGTCTAACCACCAAGTGTTTCTAGGTACTGAAGCTAAATTAACCTCAGAACAGACCAAAGCAAGGAACGTACCCTTATTATCACGCCAGGCGTGATATTTTGTACAGTCCTTCTTTACATGTCCAGGCTTCTTACAGAAGAAACAACCCTGATTATCCTTATGTTGTTTCTTCTCAACTGGACCCTTAGCAGCTTCCTTATCATTCTTCCTTTTCTTGCCCTTATCCTTAGAGGCATAGGCCAAATGAGCACTTTCTGTCTTATCTTGCTTCAACCTGTCTTCTTCTTGCACACAGTATGAAATGAGCTCATTTAGAGTCCATTTCTCCTTTTGACAGTTATAACTGACCTTAAATTGGTTAAACTGTGCAGGAAGAGACAACAAAACCAGATGCACTAATAACTCGTCACAAAGATCGAGTTTAAGTGCCTTAAGCTTTGAAGCAATATGAGACATTTCCATAATGTACTCCCTGATATTTCCTTTGCCCTTATACTTCATTGAAATCAAGCGAGCTAAAAGCGTGCTTGTTTCTACCTTATCGTTTTTCGCAAAACGCTTCTCAATTTCGGCAAGGAAATCTTTAGCCTTAGTAATCCCTTCGGATTCTATGCCCCTGAAGGCTTCCGGAACGCCGCGCTTAATGATCATAAGACTCATGCGATTTGAACGCTCCCACTTCTCATGCTCCTTCTTTGCATCAGGAGTGCTATCCGCATTGAGAGGTTGGGGTTGTTCAGTTCTTAATGCATAGTCAAGATCCATGCAGCCAAGAACAATTAATATGTTCTCTTTCCAAACCTTGAAGTTTGTCCCATTTAGCATGGGAATTGAGTTGATGTTAGCAGAAATTGTTGCAGCAGATGCATTAGCTGAAATAAAACAAAAATGCTCACATCAATAACCATAATCAATAAAATTCAAATAATGACAATCCCCATCCAAGATACCGGCACAACATTAATATCAAGTCTTTGGACAGTAATATTAACTTGTAAGTGATACCTTGTTGCAATGATCAAACATTGACAATAACTCATGTCAAATAATGAAACTATCTTTGGATCGATTCATTATTCACATGTAAACCTTATAATTGTCACACGCTTATCATCGCAGATGTGTATACAGTCTAAATAAATATTAACCTTCCTTTGGGCCGATTAAATATTTACACGAAAGCATACACACAAACATCTCACATTCCTCATGAACAATCTACACAAGAGAGGTTACTTTGGCAACTTCTTGTTTCAATTAATCAATTGGAGTGAGAGACAACCTTAATACCTTAGTGTCATAATATTTGAATTAAATAATTGATTAAAAACCAAATTAGATTTAAATTAAAAAGTTTTAATTTAAATCAACTGAATTTCCAAAAACTTAATTGGGGTCTCACAGCTTAATTAGGGCCCATAACTTAATTGAATAAATTAAGTATACCAAAGTGGACCCATGAAAAGCCGAGGCTTAACCATAATGAACACGAAGTTCCCTTAACTTCGAACGCGAGGTTCGACTGTATTGAGTACGAGACTCACTTAAGCACGAACGCGAGGTTCGTCTGAAAATGAACGAACGCGAGGTTCGTTTGATAAAAGAACGCGAGGTTCAACTTGGGAACGAACGCGAGGTTCGTTTAAAAAATGAACGCGAGGTTCGACTGAAGTACGAACGCGAGGTTCGTCTGAAGTACGAACGCGAGGTTCGTCTGAAGTTCGAACGCGAGGCTCGACTGAAGCACGAACGCGAGGTTCGTCTGAAGTACGAACGCGAGGTTCGTCTGAAGTACGAACGCGAGGTTCGTCTGAAGTACGAACGCGAGGTTCGTCTGAAGTACGAACGCGAGGTTCGTCTGAAGTACGAACGCGAGGTTCGTCTGAAGTACGAACGCGAGGTTCGTCTGAAGTACGAACGCGAGGTTCGTCTGAAGAACGAACGCGAGGTTCGTTAAAAAAATTGAGCTTGACGCTCACCTGAGTTGAACGCGAGGTTCACCTTAGAACGAACGCGAGGTTCGTTAAAATTGAGCTTGACGCTCACCTGAGTTGAACGCGAGGTTCACCTTAGAACGAACGCGAGGTTCGTTGAGCGCGAAGCTCGGTTAAAATTGAACGAACGCGAGGTTCGTTTGAGGTAACCACCTCCTTAATTTTCGCCATGAACCCTTAGGGTTTCAAATTGAAACCGCCGCCGACAAACCCAAAAAACCTTTGATTTTTATTTTCAAAACAGATCCAGAATTGGAAAAAATTGAAGGAAAAATCAAAGAAAAATCCAAAAAATTCCCAAAAGTTACTGTTCACCCGAAAAAAATACTTTACTGTTCATCCGAAAAAAAAATTCGTTACTGTTCATCCGAGAACATTACTGTTCATCCGAACCCAAAAATTGAATCTTTAACCAGAGATTTAAGATCAAAAACCCAATAAAACTTAAATCCCTAAGAATTAATCAAGGTGGCTCTGATACCACTTGTTAGATCTACATCATAAAACTTGAGATCTAAAACCATATAGCCATGATTAATTCAAAGAGATTAACAAAATCAAAAGAGCGGAAGCTTATACCTGAATCCATGGATGAACCTTGAGATGGGTTTTGGATCTTCTAACCTTAGGGTTTCTCTAAATCCGAATTTCTCTAGCTAGATGGGGGTGTAGAGAATTAGAGAATGTAACCCTAGGTTAGGGACCATAACCCCTTATTTATAGATGTTGTACTTTTGTAATTTAGCCCCTCAATAAATTACAATTACAACCTGGTATCTGCACATATGACCCCATGATCATTTAAATACCAAATTAACCCAACTTAATTGATCACTTTAGTGGGTTATCCTGAAAGATAGCAATACACATTGATTAATCATATGTGCCCACAAATAGATTTATTAGATTAAATCCAACAATCTCCCACTTGGGCACCATATGATTCCTTAAATTGTGTATAACCTTATGAGCTCAAAAATTGCTATCACTGAAAAGGTATTTCCGAACAATCTCGTCCATTGACTATATCAATATAGGATCAAAGCGGCCTTCGTCACATTTATCGTGACTCGACCCATCAATGGTCACATATACCAATACAATCAAACGACATAGATCAATCATGGATGTGCAGCATGAAAATTACATGCAATGTGATCAGTACATGTCTATTTTCAACTGGTCCTCCTTAGTGAGGTCAAAACCAAACATAATGTAACAGAGTGTCTTAACTGAAAACTTTATTCTGATCAGACAATACAAACAAACATAAAGCACCACAAATACAAACTCCCACTAAAACATAATATCCTCAAATAATACCACACCCATATGAGCAGTATGCTCATGAAAGACCTTAGGTGGCAATCCCTTAGTAAGAGGATCAGCTATCATGGAGTTTGTCCCAATGTGCTCTATGGATATCTGTCCACTCTGTACCCTTTCTTTCACAACCAGGAACTTAATGTCAATATGTTTTGACTTAGTTGAGCTCCTGTTGTTATTGGAATACATTACTGCAGATTTATTGTCACAATATAACCTTAGTGGTCTTTCAACATTTTCCAAAATGCGCAGTCCCGTGACAAAATTTCGCAGCCATATTCCCTGATTGGATGCCTCATAGCAAGCTACAAATTCTGCTGCCATAGTGGAGGAAGCTACTAGTGTTTGTTTGACACTTTTCCATGATATAGCTCCTCCTGCTAACATATAAATGTAGCCTGATGTAGACTTCCTGCTATCTTGGCATCCAGCAAAATCAGAGTCCGAATACCCAATGACCTCTAATTTCTCTGATTTTCTGTATGTGAGCATGTAATCTTTTGTTTTCTGAAGATACCTCATAACCCTTTTGACTGCTATCCAATGATCCATACCAGGGTTGCTTAAGTATCTGCCTAACATCCCAACAATGTACGCAATATCCGGACGCGTACATACCTGAGCATACATTAGACTTCCTACAGCCGAAGCATAAGGAATCTTCTGCATTTCCTGAATTTCAAGGTTACCTTTAGGGCACTGATTGAGACTAAACTTGTCTCCTTTAGCAACAGGGGTGTCACCTGGTCTGCAATCTTGCATGCCAAACCTTTTAAGTACCTTATCGATATAGCTCTTTTGTGATAATCCAAGAATACCCCGAGAGCGATCTCGATGTATCTGGATCCCTAATATAAAAGAGGCGTCCCCAAGATCTTTCATCTCAAAATTCTTTGATAGAAATCTCTTGGTTTCGTGCAACATGCCTATATCATTAGTGGCAAGCAAGATGTCATCCACATACAGAACCAGAAAAATATACTTACTCCCACTGAACTTGTGATATACACAGTCATCAACAATGTTCATCTCAAAACCGAACGAGATAACTATTTGTTGAAACTTATGATACCATTGACGAGGAGCTTGCTTGAGTCCATAGATGGATTTCCTTAATTTGCAAACCATATTCTTTGGGTCTCCTGACACAAAGTTTTCTGGTTGCACCATATAAATCATCTCATCAATGTCTCCATTGAGAAATGCAGTCTTAACATCCATCTGATGTAACTCAAGATCATAATGAGCAACAAGTGCCATGATTATTCTGAAAGAGTCTTTCGATGAAACCGGAGAGAAAGTCTCTGTATAATCAATGCCTTCCTTTTGAGTATAGCCTTTAGCCACAAGACGCGCCTTATACCTCTCCACATTACCGTTTGCATCCCGCTTGGTTTTAAAAATCCATTTACAACCAATTGGTTTTGCACCTTCTGGCAATGGGACAAGTTCCCAAACCTTATTGTCTTGCATAGACTTATACTCTTCATTCATGGCATCAATCCACTGTTGAGAGTTAGAACTTTTCATGGCCTGAGAGAAGTTGATTGGATCATCTTCTAACATTCCACTACTTTCCTCATGTTCTTGGAGAAATACAATATAATCATCCGGAATAGCATTTCTCCTTTCTCTCGTGGATCTCCTTAATGGCACTGGTTCTTGAGGTTGTTGAGTTTGTTCTTCTGGAACAGGGAGTTGTTCAACATTATCATCTTGAGGTTCCGGATTTACTTCTTGAGCAACAACAGGTATAGGAACCTGAATATTGTCAAAAGTAACTGTATGGATTGGATCTGAAGCCAATTCCTCCTCAAAACTAATGTCTCTAACCTTATTTCTCCCCCCAAACTCAACATCCTCAAAGAATGTTGCTGTTCCCGTCTCAAAAATATTCCTTATAGTGGGATCATAAAACTTATAGCCCCTAGAGCGATCAGGGTACCCAATAAAGTAGCTGCTAACTGTTTTGGAGTCCAATTTCTTTTCATTTGGCCTATAAGGCCTTGCCTCAGCTGGACATCCCCAAATATGTAAATGCTTTAAACTGGGCTTTCGACCAGTCCAAAGCTCATAAGGTGTTTTAGCAACTGCTTTACTTGGTACTCTATTCAGAATGTAAGCTGCTGTCTTAAGTGCTTCTCCCCAGAGTGACTCTGGTAAAGAAGAATGAGCAATCATACTTCTTACCATATCCTTAAGAGTCCTGTTTCGTCTTTCAGCTACACCATTCATGCTAGGTGAACCCGGCATAGTGTACTGTGGGACGATACCGCATTCCTCTAGGTATCTAGCAAATGGTCCTGGACGTTGTTCACCTGAACCATCATATCTACCGTAGTACTCACCACCACGATCAGATCTGACGGTTTTAATTCTTCTGTTGAGTTGATTCTCAACTTCAGCTTTATAGGCTTTGAACATGTCCAGAGACTCAGATTTTTCATGAATAAGATATAGGTGCCCATAACGTGAGTAATCGTCTATGAATGATATAAAATATTGTTGACCATTCCAGGATTCCGTAGGGAATGGCCCACAAATATCCGTATGTATCAATTCTAAGACATCCGAAGATCTGTTGGCACCTAATCTCTTCACTTTGGTCTGTTTTCCCTTGATACATTCAACACATACGTCGAAGTCCGAAAAATCAAGGGAATCCAAAATGCCATCAGACACAAGACGCTCAACTCTACCTTTTGAGATATGACCTAAGCGCTTATGCCATAATGTCGCCGAATTTTCCTTATTTAATTTACGCTTAGTACCACGTGATTCCACATGCAAGGATTCATTGTAAGAAGCAATTGTATCAAGCAAATATAGGTTGTCATAAATACTCAAGTAACCGGTTCCCACAACATTTGAATTAAAAGATAAACTGAATTGACTGTTTCCAAATGAACAAGAATAACCTGATTTGTCCAATACAGAAACAGAAACCAAATTCCGTCTAAAAGACGGTACTACAAAAGTATCTTTTAAATCCAAATAATAACCAGTTCCTAACAACAACCTAAAGTGCCCAATTGCTTCCACATCTACCGATTGTCCGTCGCCCACAAAGATGTGTCTTTCAACATCACTTGGCTTTCGGTAGCTCAGGCAACCCTGCATAGAAACACTTATGTGAGTAGTAGCACCAGAGTCTAACCACCAAGTGTTTCTAGGTACTGAAGCTAAATTAACCTCAGAACAGACCAAAGCAAGGAACGTACCCTTATTATCACGCCAGGCGTGATATTTTGTACAGTCCTTCTTTACATGTCCAGGCTTCTTACAGAAGAAACAACCCTGATTATCCTTATGTTGTTTCTTCTCAACTGGACCCTTAGCAGCTTCCTTATCATTCTTCCTTTTCTTGCCCTTATCCTTAGAGGCATAGGCCAAATGAGCACTTTCTGTCTTATCTTGCTTCAACCTGTCTTCTTCTTGCACACAGTATGAAATGAGCTCATTTAGAGTCCATTTCTCCTTTTGACAGTTATAACTGACCTTAAATTGGTTAAACTGTGCAGGAAGAGACAACAAAACCAGATGCACTAATAACTCGTCACAAAGATCGAGTTTAAGTGCCTTAAGCTTTGAAGCAATATGAGACATTTCCATAATGTACTCCCTGATATTTCCTTTGCCCTTATACTTCATTGAAATCAAGCGAGCTAAAAGCGTGCTTGTTTCTACCTTATCGTTTTTCGCAAAACGCTTCTCAATTTCGGCAAGGAAATCTTTAGCCTTAGTAATCCCTTCGGATTCTATGCCCCTGAAGGCTTCCGGAACGCCGCGCTTAATGATCATAAGACTCATGCGATTTGAACGCTCCCACTTCTCATGCTCCTTCTTTGCATCAGGAGTGCTATCCGCATTGAGAGGTTGGGGTTGTTCAGTTCTTAATGCATAGTCAAGATCCATGCAGCCAAGAACAATTAATATGTTCTCTTTCCAAACCTTGAAGTTTGTCCCATTTAGCATGGGAATTGAGTTGATGTTAGCAGAAATTGTTGCAGCAGATGCATTAGCTGAAATAAAACAAAAGAATGCTCACATCAATAACCATAATCAATAAAATTCAAATAATGACAATCCCCATCCAAGATACCGGCACAACATTAATATCAAGTCTTTGGACAGTAATATTAACTTGTAAGTGATACCTTGTTGCAATGATCAAACATTGACAATAACTCATGTCAAATAATGAAACTATCTTTGGATCGATTCATTATTCACATGTAAACCTTATAATTGTCACACGCTTATCATCGCAGATGTGTATACAGTCTAAATAAATATTAACCTTCCTTTGGGCCGATTAAATATTTACACGAAAGCATACACACAAACATCTCACATTCCTCATGAACAATCTACACAAGAGAGGTTACTTTGGCAACTTCTTGTTTTAATTAATCAATTGGAGTGAGAGACAACCTTAATACCTTAGTGTCATAATATTTGAATTAAATAATTGATTAAAAACCGAATTAGATTTAAATTAAAAAATTTAAATCAACTGAATTTCCAAAAACTTAATTGGGGTCTTACAGCTTAATTAGGGCCCATAACTTAATTGAATAAATTAAGTATACCAAAGTGGACCCATGAAAAGCCGAGGCTTAACCATAATGAACACGAAGTTCCCTTAACTTCGAACGCAAGGTTCGACTGTATTGAGTACGAGACTCACTTAAGTACGAACGCAAGGTTCGTTTGAAAAATGAACGCAAAGTTCAACCTGAGCACGAACGCAATGTTCGACCTGAGAACGAACGCAAGGTTCGTTTAAAAAATGAACGCAGAGTTCAACCTGAGTACGAACGCAATGTTCGACCTGAGAACGAACGCAAGGTTCGTTTAAAAAATGAACGCAGAGTTCAACCTGAGTACGAACGCAATGTTCGATCTGAGAACGAACGCAAGGTTCGTTTAAAAAATGAACGCAGAGTTCAACCTGAGTACGAACGCAATGTTCGATCTGAGAACGAACGCAAGGTTCGTTTAAAAAATGAACGCAGAGTTCAACCTGAGTACGAACGCAATGTTCGACCTGAGAACGAACGCAAAGTTCGTTAAAAATGAACGCAGAGTTCAACCTGAGTACGAACGCAATGTTCGACCTGAGAACGAACGCAAAGTTCGTTAAAAAATGAACGCAGAGTTCAACCTGAGTACGAACGCAATGTTCGACCTGAGAACGAACGCAAAGTTCGTTAAAAAATGAACGCAGAGTTCAACCTGAGTACGAACGCAATGTTCGACCTGAGAACGAACGCAAAGTTCGTTAAAAAATGAACGCAGAGTTCAACCTGAGTACGAACGCAATGTTCGACCTGAGAACGAACGCAAAGTTCGTTAAAAAATGAACGCAGAGTTCAACCTGAGTACGAACGCAATGTTCGATCTGAGAACGAACGCAAGGTTCGTTTAAAAAATGAACGCAGAGTTCAACCTGAGTACGAACGCAATGTTCGACCTGAGAACGAACGCAAAGTTCGTTAAAAAATGAACGCAGAGTTCAACCTGAGTACGAACGCAATGTTCGACCTGAGAACGAACGCAAAGTTCGTTAAAAAATGAACGCAGAGTTCAACCTGAGTACGAACGCAATGTTCGACCTGAGAACGAACGCAAAGTTCGTTAAAAAATGAACGCAGAGTTCAACCTGAGTACGAACGCAATGTTCGACCTGAGAACGAACGCAAAGTTCGTTAAAAATGAACGCAGAGTTCAACCTGAGTACGAACGCAATGTTCGACCTGAGAACGAACGCAAGGTTCGTTTAAAAAATGAACGCAGAGTTCAACCTGAGTACGAACGCAATGTTCGACCTGAGAACGAACGCAAAGTTCGTTAAAAAATGAACGCAGAGTTCAACCTGAGTACGAACGCAATGTTCGATCTGAGAACGAACGCAAGGTTCGTTTAAAAAATGAACGCAGAGTTCAACCTGAGTACGAACGCAATGTTCGACCTGAGAACGAACGCAAAGTTCGTTAAAAAATGAACGCAGAGTTCAACCTGAGAACGAACGCAAAGTTCGTTAAAAAATGAACGCAGAGTTCAACCTGAGTACGAACGCAATGTTCGACCTGAGAACGAACGCAAAGTTCGTTAAAAATGAACGCAGAGTTCAACCTGAGAACGAACGCAAAGTTCGTTAAAAATGAACGCAGAGTTCAACCTGAGAACGAACGCAAAGTTCGTTAAAAAATGAACGCAGAGTTCAACCTGAGTACGAACGCAATGTTCGACCTGAGAACGAACGCAAAGTTCGTTAAAAATGAACGCAGAGTTCAACCTGAGTACGAACGCAATGTTCGACCTGAGAACGAACGCAAAGTTCGTTAAAAATGAACGCAGAGTTCAACCTGAGTACGAACGCAATGTTCGATCTGAGAACGAACGCAAGGTTCGTTTAAAAAATGAACGCAGAGTTCAACCTGAGTACGAACGCAATGTTCGACCTGAGAACGAACGCAAAGTTCGTTAAAAAATGAACGCAGAGTTCAACCTGAGTACGAACGCAATGTTCGACCTGAGAACGAACGCAAAGTTCGTTAAAAATGAACGCAGAGTTCAACCTGAGTACGAACGCAATGTTCGACCTGAGAACGAACGCAAAGTTCGTTAAAAAATGAACGCAGAGTTCAACCTGAGTACGAACGCAATGTTCGACCTGAGAACGAACGCAAGGTTCGTTTAAAAAATGAACGCAGAGTTCAACCTGAGTACGAACGCAATGTTCGACCTGAGAACGAACGCAAAGTTCGTTAAAAATGAACGCAGAGTTCAACCTGAGTACGAACGCAATGTTCGATCTGAGAACGAACGCAAGGTTCGTTTAAAAAATGAACGCAGAGTTCAACCTGAGTACGAACGCAATGTTCGATCTGAGAACGAACGCAAGGTTCGTTTAAAAAATGAACGCAGAGTTCAACCTGAGTACGAACGCAATGTTCGACCTGAGAACGAACGCAAAGTTCGTTAAAAATGAACGCAGAGTTCAACCTGAGAACGAACGCAAAGTTCGTTAAAAATGAACGCAGAGTTCAACCTGAGTATGAACGCAGAGTTCAACCTGAGAACGAACGCAAAGTTCGTTAAAAATGAACGCAGAGTTCAACCTGAGTACGAACGCAATGTTCGACCTGAGAACGAACGCAAGGTTCGTTTAAAAAATGAACGCAGAGTTCAACCTGAGTACGAACGCAATGTTCGATCTGAGAACGAACGCAAGGTTCGTTTAAAAAATGAACGCAGAGTTCAACCTGAGAACGAACGCAAAGTTCGTTAAAATTGAACGCAGAGTTCATCCTTGAGTACGAACGCAATGTTCGACCTGAGAACGAACGCAAGGTTCGTTTAAAAAATGAACGCAGAGTTCAACCTGAGAACGAACGCAAAGTTCGTTAAAAAATGAACGCAGAGTTCAACCTGAGAACGAACGCAAAGTTCGTTAAAAATGAACGCAGAGTTCAACCTGAGTACGAACGCAATGTTCGACCTGAGAACGAACGCAAGGTTCGTTTAAAAAATGAACGCAGAGTTCAACCTGAGTACGAACGCAATGTTCGATCTGAGAACGAACGCAAGGTTCGTTTAAAAAATGAACGCAGAGTTCAACCTGAGAACGAACGCAAAGTTCGTTAAAATTGAACGCAGAGTTCATCCTTGAGTACGAACGCAATGTTCGACCTGAGAACGAACGCAAAGTTCGTTAAAAAATGAACGCAGAGTTCAACCTGAGAACGAACGCAAAGTTCGTTAAAATTGAACGCAGAGTTCATCCTTGAGTACGAACGCAATGTTCGACCTGAGAACGAACGCAAAGTTCGTTAAAAAATGAACGCAGAGTTCAACCTGAGAACGAACGCAAAGTTCGTTAAAATTGAACGCAGAGTTCATCCTTGAGTACGAACGCAATGTTCGACCTGAGAACGAACGCAAAGTTCGTTAAAAAATGAACGCAGAGTTCAACCTGAGAACGAACGCAAAGTTCGTTAAAATTGAACGCAGAGTTCATCCTTGAGTACGAACGCAATGTTCGACCTGAGAACGAACGCAAAGTTCGTTAAAAAATGAACGCAGAGTTCAACCTGAGAACGAACGCAAAGTTCGTTAAAATTGAACGCAGAGTTCATCCTTGAGTACGAACGCAATGTTCGACCTGAGAACGAACGCAAAGTTCGTTAAAAAATGAACGCAGAGTTCAACCTGAGAACGAACGCAAAGTTCGTTAAAATTGAACGCAGAGTTCATCCTTGAGTACGAACGCAATGTTCGACCTGAGAACGAACGCAAAGTTCGTTAAAAAATGAACGCAGAGTTCAACCTGAGAACGAACGCAAAGTTCGTTAAAATTGAACGCAGAGTTCATCCTTGAGTACGAACGCAATGTTCGACCTGAGAACGAACGCAAAGTTCGTTAAAAAATGAACGCAGAGTTCAACCTGAGAACGAACGCAAAGTTCGTTAAAATTGAACGCAGAGTTCATCCTTGAGTACGAACGCAATGTTCGACCTGAGAACGAACGCAAAGTTCGTTAAAAATGAACGCAGAGTTCAACCTGAGAACGAACGCAAAGTTCGTTAAAAAATGAACGCAGAGTTCAACCTGAGAACGAACGCAAAGTTCGTTAAAATTGAACGCAGAGTTCATCCTTGAGTACGAACGCAATGTTCGACCTGAGAACGAACGCAAAGTTCGTTAAAAAATGAACGCAGAGTTCAACCTGAGAACGAACGCAAAGTTCGTTAAAATTGAACGCAGAGTTCATCCTTGAGTACGAACGCAATGTTCGACCTGAGAACGAACGCAAAGTTCGTTAAAAAATGAACGCAGAGTTCAACCTGAGAACGAACGCAAAGTTCGTTAAAATTGAACGCAGAGTTCATCCTTGAGTACGAACGCAATGTTCGACCTGAGAACGAACGCAAAGTTCGTTAAAAATGAACGCAGAGTTCAACCTGAGAACGAACGCAAAGTTCGTTAAAATTGAACGCAGAGTTCATCCTTGAGTACGAACGCAATGTTCGACCTGAGAACGAACGCAAAGTTCGTTAAAAATGAACGCAGAGTTCAACCTGAGTACGAACGCAATGTTCGACCTGAGAACGAACGCAAAGTTCGTTAAAAATGAACGCAGAGTTCAACCTGAGTACGAACGCAATGTTCGACCTGAGAACGAACGCAAAGTTCGTTAAAAAATGAACGCAGAGTTCAACCTGAGTACGAACGCAATGTTCGACCTGAGAACGAACGCAAAGTTCGTTTAAAAATTGAACGCAGAGTTCATCCTGAGTACGAACGCAAAGTTCGACCTGAGAACGAACGCAAAGTTCTTTAAAAAATGAACGCAGAGTTCAACCTGAGTACGAACGCAATGTTCGACCTGAGAACGAACGCAAAGTTCGTTAAAAAATGAACGCAGAGTTCAACCTGAGAACGAACGCAAAGTTCGTTAAAATTGAACGCAGAGTTCATCCTTGAGTACGAACGCAATGTTCGACCTGAGAACGAACGCAAAGTTCGTTAAAAAATGAACGCAGAGTTCAACCTGAGAACGAACGCAAAGTTCGTTAAAATTGAACGCAGAGTTCATCCTTGAGTACGAACGCAATGTTCGACCTGAGAACGAACGCAAAGTTCGTTAAAAAATGAACGCAGAGTTCAACCTGAGTACGAACGCAATGTTCGACCTGAGAACGAACGCAAAGTTCGTTAAAAAATGAACGCAGAGTTCAACCTGAGAACGAACGCAAAGTTCGTTAAAAATGAACGCAGAGTTCAACCTGAGTACGAACGCAATGTTCGATCTGAGAACGAACGCAAGGTTCGTTTAAAAAATGAACGCAGAGTTCAACCTGAGTACGAACGCAATGTTCGATCTGAGAACGAACGCAAGGTTCGTTTAAAAAATGAACGCAGAGTTCAACCTGAGAACGAACGCAAAGTTCGTTAAAATTGAACGCAGAGTTCATCCTTGAGTACGAACGCAATGTTCGACCTGAGAACGAACGCAAAGTTCGTTAAAAAATGAACGCAGAGTTCAACCTGAGAACGAACGCAAAGTTCGTTAAAATTGAACGCAGAGTTCATCCTTGAGTACGAACGCAATGTTCGACCTGAGAACGAACGCAAAGTTCGTTAAAAATGAACGCAGAGTTCAACCTGAGAACGAACGCAAAGTTCGTTAAAAAATGAACGCAGAGTTCAACCTGAGTACGAACGCAATGTTCGACCTGAGAACGAACGCAAAGTTCGTTAAAAATGAACGCAGAGTTCAACCTGAGTACGAACGCAATGTTCGACCTGAGAACGAACGCAAAGTTCGTTAAAAATGAACGCAGAGTTCAACCTGAGTACGAACGCAATGTTCGACCTGAGAACGAACGCAAAGTTCGTTAAAAAATGAACGCAGAGTTCAACCTGAGTACGAACGCAATGTTCGACCTGAGAACGAACGCAAAGTTCGTTAAAAAATGAACGCAGAGTTCAACCTGAGAACGAACGCAAAGTTCGTTAAAAATGAACGCAGAGTTCAACCTGAGAACGAACGCCAAGTTCGTTAAAAAATGAACGCAGAGTTCAACCTGAGTACGAACGCAAAGTTCGTTAAAAAATGAACGCAGAGTTCAACCTGAGAACGAACGCAAAGTTCGTTAAAAAATGAACGCAGAGTTCAACCTGAGAACGAACGCAAAGTTCGACCTGAGAACGAACGCAAAGTTCGTTAAAAAATGAACGCAGAGTTCAACCTGAGAACGAACGCAAAGTTCGTTAAAAATGAACGCAGAGTTCAACCTGAGTACGAACGCAATGTTCGACCTGAGAACGAACGCAAGGTTCGTTTAAAAAATGAACGCAGAGTTCAACCTGAGTACGAATGCAATGTTCGACCTGAGAACGAACGCAAAGTTCGTTAAAAAATGAACGCAGAGTTCAACCTGAGAACGAACGCAAAGTTCGTTAAAATTGAACGCAGAGTTCATCCTTGAGTGCGAACGCAAAGTTCGTTAAAAAATCGAACGCAAAGTTCGTTAAAAAATGAACGCAGAGTTCAACCTGAGAACGAACGCAAAGTTCGTTAAAAATGAACGCAGAGTTCAACCTGAGTACGAACGCAAAGTTCGACCTGAGAACGAACGCAAAGTTCGTTTGAGGTAACCACCTCCTCAATTTTCGCCATGAACCCTTAGGGTTTCAAACTGAAACCGCCGCCGTCAAACCCAAAAATCTTTGATTTTTATTTTCAAAACAGATCCAGAATTGGAAAAAATTGAAGAAAAAATCAAAGAAAAATCCAAAAAATTCCAAAAAATTACTGTTCACCGGCGATTTTTTCGGTTACTGTTCATCTGAAAAAAACTTTACTTTTCACCCGAAAAAAATTTTCGTTACTGTTCACCGAACATTACTGTTCATCCGAACCCAAAAATTGAATCTTTAACCAGAGATTTAAGATCAAAAACCCAATAAAACTTAAATCCCTAAGAATTAATCAAGGTGGTTCTGATACCACTTGTTAGATCTGAATCATAAAACTTGAGATCTAAAACCATATAGCCATGATTAATTCAAAGAGATTAACAAACATCTCAAAGAGCGGAAGCTTATACCTGAATCCATTGCTTGGTCTTGATTTTTTGGTTTTGGATCTTCTAACCTTAGGGTTTTTCTCTTTAACCGAATTTCTCTTTTAGATGGGGGTGAAGAGAATTAGAGAATGTAGTAACCCTAGATTAGGGACCATAACCCCTTATTTATAGATGTTGTACTTTTGTAATTTAGCCCCTCAATAAATTACAATTACAACCTGGTATCTGCACATATAACCCCATGACTTATTTAAATACCAAATTAACCCAAACTTAATTGATCACTTTAGTGGGTTATCCTGAAAGATAGCAATACACATTGATTAATCATATGTGCCCACAAATAGATTTATTAGATTAAATCCAACATGTGTTTGTTCCGCCGTGCACAACAGTTATGATGAGGATCGATGATTATATGTTTATATTAATTCTAACAAAATATAAAGATTTAAATTTTTTTTTTTCAAATTACCAACGAATTGCCAGACTACAGAGTAAATGTGTAAAACATCCACCCTTCGGACAGCCGAGCAAGCGTACGTTTCATGAGCCAACACAGCTCTGGAGTCGTCAGTACCACCACCAAAGCTACGTTGTCCCTCACCGCCCAATCCTCACTTTTCAAGCCTCAACACCCCCAAACTTTTCCCACCGAGTGGCTCATCCTCAGACCCAATGCACAGCCTGACGTGGCACGCTCGTTTGTCAAATCCCTCCAAAAGTTCATGCGCTCCAAAGTTGTGTCCTTTTTAACTTTAGGAAAGGAACTGAGAGACTCCTTCCTCCATGGGGATTTTTTATTTTTTTTATTTTGCCGTAAACAACCCTCAATGGAAAAAGTGCAAGGAGAAGATCTGGCTCACTGTCAATTTTACATCGGTACAAACGGCATACAAATAGTAAAAATAAGAAGCGTCGACAGTTGAATATTAGTGATAACAGATGGTTGAATCGGTTCAGACATACAAAAACCAGTCCAAGCAACAACTTTACAATCCATCCGTTCAACAACACTAAATTATCTCTTAAAACTCCAGCAACCCAAATACCATCTAACAGAATCTCACATTTCTATATGATTTCCCATTAAGGTGTCCTCTATATAAAAATTTGGAGAATTTTCGAAAAAGGGCCCTTTCTGAAAAGTAATTAGTAAAATCGACCGTTTTGTAAAATTTTAGCAAAATCGATGTTTTTTTTAAAGTCGACTTTGTAGAAATTCAGCTTTAAAATACATAGGACTAGTAGACCCGTGTATTTAGTTCTCATTAATTAAACCTTAAGCATTTCAACACAAAGTATACGAGTAAATCATTTCAAATTAATCATAATTAGCGATTATTAATTACACGTGACTACTGGTGCCATATATTTTAAAGTCAGTATTTTGCAAAATCAACCTCATTTTGACCACTTGACTGAAAAACGGTCGATTTTGCTAATATGTTCATAAGAGGATCGGTTTTGCTTATTGTTTTTTTAAGAATAATGTTTTTTTTTAAAAAAATTGTCCTAAACAAGCCAGCATGGAATCAAAGGAAAGCCATATTCACAGGTAGAACAAGATGTCCTCTCACTCACTCACTCACTTCAACAGCACTGCGCTCCCAAAAGCAATCCATCCAACCAATTGCAACCCAGCTATGAAACAACCCCATGCAAAAGCAAAGACCATAGAGACATCCTCAGCCAATTCAATTGCCTTTTCTATTTCTCTTTGCTAGCCTCACGTCCTTCACTTGCCTTGTTATGGGGTTTTCTCTCATGTCACTTGCGTGAGATCGTACAAATTTAAGAAAAGAGGAGGAAAAGCTTTGGGGAGGGAGTAGGAGCTCTTTTTTTTTGTTTCTTTCTTTTGAGTGGTGAGTGGCATGTGGCTAAGTTTTTGAGAGGGTGAGGCTACATTAGGATTCATTTCTTCTCCTTTAGCCTTTATAGGTAATGGAATATGCATCGTCAAATGATTTTGCTTAAAGTTTATTTATGATCTATAGGCGGAAGGGAAAATTATAACAAAGATAATTTTGGGACGATTATCTTGAAAATCACCAACTTCAGAACTATTATTTCGATAGTGGAAATTCTATATGACTTTACCATCTAATAGTAAAGATTTTCATGGTAACTTTTAGTCAAGAGTTAATTTAAAAAAAAAAAAAGAAAGAAACATTCCCTCTAGGGAATTATGCACAAGCAGCTTGGCAAAAATCAGCAAAAAGCTGATTTTTTTTTCTTCTTCTTCTTGTTTTTCTAGAAAGAAGCCTTCTGTATTTTATTGCGAAAGCAACGCTCACGAACAACCTCTAAAATAGATACATAGTCAAACTAGCTAAGAATATATAATCCCTATCTAGGCTTGAATGAGCATAACAAGGGTTGGTATCTGCCGCTTTCAATACATTTGTAGTGGGCCCCACTCGCATTGAAAAGCGGTACTAATCAAATACCTACGCGTAAGTGATAGGCCCATGGATTAAAGAAGAAAATGACCGCTCCACCCTAGTCTCTTTCCTCAGACTCTATTAAAAAAGACCCGCGGAGGACCGTAAGCGGAGAAATACTACTAGCTAGCAATTTCAGCTTCACACACTCTTTTCTTGCTCCTTAGAGACAACATAACACATTAAACGCTAAATAAGATCATTTTTCTTTAGTATCAGTAACTTAATTAACTACATGTGCACATATCAGGAACTAAACCATATGCGCACCAATTTTAACTATAACAAAGGGCAAGTTGAGACATCAATATATTGCTGAAACTAACTATATTGTTGAAAAGCAATACAAGATGTGCATCTAAAAAGCTTAATACTCCTTAATAGTTGGTTAAAACCTGTTATTGCAAAATCATGTGATGTATGGGTTGAACATCTGCTTTCAGAGTTTTGCTATCACTGAAACTGTTAGTATTTATGGACGCTATACTATATAGTTTCAGTAAGAACTATTAAACACGTACATCGCTATATTCAACGGAACCAACAAAATAATAGTCTTAATTTGTATCCCCGGGGATGCACGTGATCAGCCGCTAGCGTTGTTGTATTATCCTCAACTTGTCCGAACTATAGCTGTTCACAATCCTCAGCAATTTTGTTGTACGTTTTGTGGCCAAAATTTTGATGGGGGGGTTATTTCGGCCGGAGCCGCACACTCGACTGCAAATTGTTTTAGCTTGTATCGTGCAGATGTCTGGATGATGACATGACGTAACGGAAAGGGCTCCTTTTCTCGTCATATTCGGTGCTTTGAGAATTTTACAATTGTTGTCTGCTCTACTTGTGCACTAGCCAAACACCCGTTTGCAGTTAATTGAGTTCGAGAGATTGAGTTGATGCTTTCTTTTAATGCTAGGATTTGACTCAAATGATAAAATAAAAGTGAGATACAGAAGATCTCCTATCATAATAGGAAAGAGGAACTAATAAGAAAAGCAGCAGGAACTCCCGAAGGAATAAAACTAACCCACAAGAACCATTACGTCCATAAAATGTGATCGTTGTCTTAACATCATTAAGTGGAGATTAAAAAAAAAATCATTTAATGCAATATAAAAAAAATATTATAGCTAATATATCATTAAAACAATAATACTATTAGCCAACAAAATATTATCGTTGTCTTATCATCATTATGTAGAGATTTAAAAAAAAAAATCATTTAGTGAAATATATTGTACAGTAACTAGTAACCATCCAAATATCCAACTTTATCTTATTTATCATTCTTTTTTCAAGTTAGCTTGCTGATACATTCTAACGCAGAAAATCATTTTATAGGATCTTATTTTGCCAAATTGGTACCCCATATCTTTCATATTTCGAAATTAGCACCCCCAATCTTCATATTTTAAAACTAGCCCCCCAAATCTTCATATTTTGAAACTATTCCTCGAGTTTTAAAATCATTTGTGTTAAATATTGTTAACATGCATGCTTGTACTCTTCTTTTTAGTCCCATTGTCTGCTAGGATACTACACCCCATGCTCTCACACTTGTGTATATAAACACCTTGATTTAATGAAGACCATCGTCCCTTTTTCTCTCAAAAAAACTCCATTCTTATCAATTTGAAGTTGGTGCCTCAAGCTAGAGAATTGACTACAAGATTTGGAGGACTAAAATCAAAATATATATTAATCAGATTTTAGGGACTAATTTCAAAATATGAAGATTTGAGGGATTAGTTTCAAAATATGACGATCTGGACGCTAATTTTAAAATATGAAAGAGTTGGGGGACTAATACAATAAATAAATAAATAAATAAAAACCTCTCTTTTATGAAACATTTCATGTATAACATCTGGTTGGGGTTTTCAAGTTTGAGAAAATGTATCCTTGACTCTCAAAAAAACCTTGATATTACAATTCATGCCTATGTCACTGCTCACAGGTGAAGAGAATTATCTATAGGTTTAACTGTGAATAGGCTCCCATTTAGTATCACCCAATGGCGAATAGACTTCTTGTAGTTCTATGTGCGCGAATACATGCCCTAATGAACTTTTCAACTCTTTTAAAAGTAAAAAGTAAAATAAAATAACATACACACGTACACACAACTGGGAGTTTATTCTCACGAATAGAACTATATAGTATATCCAACTCAAAACGTTTTTAACGATTTTAATAGGAAAAAAAAATCACTCAAGGGGTCTATTTGCACAGCCAGAACTACCAAGGTTCTATTCGCAATTAACCCTTATCAATACTCATCGATACCCCTGAAGGAAGAAAATTCCTTATCAATCTAAGTTAGTCTTTTAACAGGGCATCATGCACAGATCATAACAAGGGCCCACGAATAACTATTCCTATCTTTCCTGAAGACAAATGTACTTATTCCATATAGCTTGAGTCCATGTTCAAAATTAAATTTCTGTACAGTTCCATATAGCTACGACTGGTCACAGACACAGTGGATCGATATCATGTCAAGCTAATACAATTCAATGCATGATTTGACCTACATAATCGCCAGCCACAGAACAAAGTTTCCGATAACTACTGTTTCATCTATTAATTGCCCTGAGAATTAAATATACCTACTAAGCATACAAGTAGTAGTACTTAGTCTGAATGCCCCCTCTAAAATTCAAAAAAAAAGTAATAGTATTTACTAATATCAAATAATACAAAGCCTGGTTAATGAACTCTAATCTAGTGAAAACAAGGTTTAGGAGAATCCCAGCTTAAATTTACCTACTTACAAGTTAAAAATAATTAATAACTCTTAACAAACATGATCTTGACACCTTATCAGTAAAAAGATAATTATAAGTGAAAATAAGTATGTTGCCAAAAATGCTCTAAGTAATGCATAAAAAACATGAAATATTTGCTAAAGAAAAAAGATTATAAGCTTTTATATCACAGTAGGAAAGAGACTTATTATTAACAAAAACAGCATCATATTCCTGAAGAAATAAAACTAACTCACAGGTTAAGAGAATTATTAATAGGTTTAATTGCTAATGGCCCCTCTATATATACAATCCCTCAATTCTCAATAGACCCCATATAGTTTTATTTGTGTGAATACGCCTCATTAATGAACTTTTTCAACTCTTTTAGAAGTGGGGGAAAAAATGTAACTGGAATCTATCCTCACAAATAAAAAACTATAGGTGTCTATCCACCTCCTCAACCTTTTTAACTATTTTAAGCATAAGAACGAATTCACCCACCCAAGGGTCTATTCACACAAGTGGAACGCATAAGGTCTATTCGCAATTATCCTTGTCAATACTCATCAATACTCCTAAATGAAGAAAATAACTTATCAATCTATGTTGGTCTTTTAACAGGGCATCGTGCACATATATTATAACAAATGTCTACAAAATTACTATTCCTATATTTCCTGGAGACAAATGTACTTGTCCCATGTAGCTTGAGTCCATGTTCAGAATTAAATTTCTGTACAGTTCCATAAGCTACGAGTGACCACAGACAACTAATACAATTCAATGCGTGGTTCGACCGACATTATCGCCAGCCAAAGATCAAAGTTTCCGATAACCACTGTTTCATCTATTAATTACCCTAAAAACAAAATATACCTACTCAATACTGATAGGAAAAACCCTACTCAATATACAAGTACTAGTATTTAGTGATATCAAATCATTAATAACACTAATCCTGGTTAATGTACCCTCATCTAGTGAAACAAGGTTTAGATTCTAGAATAAAATGACAGTGACAACAATAGAGTACAAAATGTAGCAAGTGCACGTCAACTTTAATAAGGAACTAGATCTAAAGAGGGAGAAGGGGAAGTGGGCCTAACCAATATCACTTGGGAGCCCACAAAGAGGAAGCAGCATCTACAGATCACCATCCAATCCCAAAAAGCAGCAAACAGGGGCCGGAGCTTTTCCACGCCCTCTCTGGACTCACTCTCATAAAGTCATAATACACTGTGGGCCCAACCAAACACAATCCTATATAGGCCCATTGCTTTCAGGCCCATTGAGGACCCAACTTCCACCTCAGATGCAAAGTCCAAGGAGGAAAACGCCGAGGCCAACAGAGACAGAAGCATTGGGGGGACCAAAGATTCTGCAGCAGAGTGAAACTCAGGAGTTACAATCGTTGATGATGAAAGTTAAAAAGTAGAAGCCCAAAAGGAAACAAAGCGGAGATCAAATTATCTATGAGTACTCCCAAAAACATCAATTGTTATCGAAGTTAAATGTCGGGACGGTCCCATCTACTGATATTGCAGCCTGCACATTTTATCTTTTCCTTCATAGTTATTTATTTACATCTTATTCCCCTCTCCACGGCGGATATTATGGGTGGTGCCCACAATTTTGCAACCAACAGCAGAAAACAGTTGAGAGAACTTTAATAAAATGTATGAATAAATAAACAGATAACAGGGGTGAATACAGATAAATCGATCGTGATTATGCAATGTTACGGCATGCTATTTCTACTCCAATCCAGTAAACTCTGAATCTCTGATATATTAAAGGGTTTCTAGTGCTGCTTCTTTGATCATGCTTATGTTATGTCTCTGATACACAACCTAAGCTTAAAACACCACAAGCATTCAGAAATAGTAGACAATGTTAGAAGGACGCAGAAAAGAGGAGGGAACTGAAACAACAGACAAAGTAAAGAAACTTGCACACTTGGTAGATGCAGTGCTTTTGATGAAAAACTCAAGCAGGTCTGGAACATATATATTAAAATAAAAGTAAAGAGCTAAGCTCATTATTAAGAAAGAAAGCAGGGGCATTTAGATTCAAAGAAGACAAAGATTGATGTACAACCAATTTATTGGCCTCTACACCTGATGCTTATCCACTAACGTGAGCAAGTAAATGGGCTCGTACCACATAAATGCGGGGATTTCTACAAAAGCTGAAGGCAACTTAGCTTTGAGCTAGTTAGACAACAGTTCAGGAAAGATCTCGAGTCAAATTAGATTGGTTATACAAGTTGTTTGTTCTGAATTAAGATTTTTCACGGCATTCCACCAAAACAGAGAAGTCAGCAGCATACTGCCTAGCATTTATAATACCATAGGCCTGTTAATAAAATATCATTGGGAATACACTCATGTTCCCTTCTGAGCCCAAAAGATTTCAATACACCAGCAGATGAACATGCATCTGTATCATCCTCTATACATTTCTCTACCAACTGGTTGTTGGCTCTTTTTTAGTACTGACAAGTGTTTTCACAAGTAGCAGGTCACTGTCGAGTTTAGATGCCTTCCGTGTGCCCCGTTTGGATTTATGCTCTGTCTATGAGTTTGGTTTGGTGATTGTAAATCCAACAGGTTTGAATACTACGATTTTTCTACAAAGATAAATCGTCAATTGTGACGTGAAATTCTAGATTCATAAGAAACTAAATAATATTCATCACCTAACTAGATCCCATCCATAAAATTCGATTAATAACTGATTGGTAAAATCACAAAGTCAATGGAATGTAAGCCAAGGCTCCGCTATGACCTATGGGTGCATATTTTACTCTCAAGTACTTGTGAGCGCAACAAAGCAAAAGTTTGAACTGATTCTCTCAAAACTGAATGCATTTTTCATGGAAGCCCCTGTGCTTAATTGTGCATTCATCTCCAGAACCATTTTCTCTATTTGTATCCCCACAAGCAGGTTGATTATGATAGCTATCATCCTATCCCAAGATCAGACACTTCTATAAGAGAGGGCCCTATGCCCATCAGCCAGCCATGTGGCCAATGGCCCACTAAAGGAGGCTTGTAGGATCATCACAATAACAACCAAAGAATCGTACCACAAAGTTATTACTGACATGTTCCGCAGTCTTGTCCGCATGCAGATGAGCAGTGTGAATTAAGTAATCAAAAGCATATGCATGTCATCGTGTGCTGAAAACTGCTATTAACATTTCAAGCATTGTGGTTGTTAAAGAGTACAGGAGGCAATACCAGATTAATGGGGGAAGAGTAGGAACGAGTCCAGCTTCAGAAGAAGGTGACATATACCTAACTTAATGCAGATCACGCACGTTACTGTCGCATGTGTTTAAATATCATACATGCAGCAATTGACGCGAAACTTAAACTAGTATTTCCGAAATAGCATTAATGAGTTGATAATGAATTGTGCAAAAACATTCAAGTGCATGAAAAGAGGATATGGTTGAATTATTTACCTGCACAAACTATAGAAGAGGCAATTTTGGGGACAAGAAGACCTCTTCTATAGGAACAAGTTGTAGTGCGTACTATAGTCCAATGGATTAAGATGTGAAAGTGACTAATGCAAGGCTTCTCCATACTCTTTGAGTATCATGATAATTCACTAATTGCTCTGAGCTTCTCAAGGATCATATCTTCTTGCTTGGCATCTGTGGCAAGATAAGGATTCTAACAGTAGGCATTGATAAATAGTTCAAACAAGATGCACCGCTTGGTCCCCCTATCGTCCAGAGTTAATAACCATTTAAAACATATCTACTATTAAATATTTATTAAAAAACTACTCGATGTTAATATAATTAAAGATAAACTATGGAAAAGAGTAGGATACATTCATGGTCTGGATTATCTGTGAAGTTGGAGTGTAATGCATTCCCGATGCTGTCAACAATGGCAGATGTTGTCATTGATGATTCAATGCATAAGATGGCAGCAATTGCATCAAGTCTAGTGACCTCGTTTCTGAACATGAGTCTTGCATGTGCTGAAATGAGAGAATATATTTCAAAATCCCATGTGAAATGGTGTCGAAAACACTCAGAAAAAGATTAAATATCTAGTTACCTTGGGCCAAACGTATCAAGCTTTCAAGCATGCGAACTGTAGTCCGAGCTGCACAGGAAAAAAATGTGACATGTAAGATATGGTATAGATTTTCCTTCTACTTGAGGTGTCCTCACTAATTACTTACCTGCATTTTGTGTTGCTGATCTTCGTTGAAGTTGATAATAATTTGAAATTATTCTTTCTGACTCATTGGTTAAAACTGGTCTGAACTGCTTTTTGACATAGTGGATATACCTGTAGTATTCTCCATTTTCAAATATAAATGAACCACTGATGCATTAAAAATAATTCCATGAACTAGTATTGAACAACAAGATCATCAGGTTACAGTAAAGAGTTTAAAGTAGGGATTCATATGGTTATGAGTAAGGCTGGGCATGGGCTGGGTCGGGTCTAACCCGGGCCCACGCGGGTCAGAGTAGGCCAGTTCATCCGGGCCCACACGGGTCAGAGTGGGCCGGAACCAGCCCACGACCCATGGATTCCTTTCTTCAAAAAAATTTCAATGTTTTCCTATTTAAAATATATTAAACTTGTATTTATATATCTAACATTATATTTAATTTGTTTTTTTTCCTATTTCAAACTCATTATTTGATATTATATGTGTGTGCGTGTTGATAAACATCACACAGAAAAACATTGCCAATTTACAGATATACATACGTGGTTGAGACTACAAAGAAAAATCTATACCCACAAGAAATTAATAACTTTCATTTAGTTTAAATTTAAATTACAAATATACAAGAAAAAATATGTTAACTGATAATGTTTACAAAATTTTAAACATTCATAGTTAACCTGAGTAGGGTCGGGCTAGGCTAGGCCTGGTCACTGGTGGGTCGGGCCTGCCTCTCTAGTCCTAGGTCTGCCTCAAAACCCAGCTAGACCCATGACCCATGTACAGTGTGGGCCAGGTTGGCCTGCCCTGGTGTGGGTCGGATCGCGTTTCGACTGAAACCGGACTGGGCCGCTATGTCCCACGGTTCGAACCGGCCCATGCCCAACCCATTGTTGCATTTGAATGACAAAAAGACGAGTTGTATGTATAGCCTTATACGCCGAGCAAGGTTTAGAAAACACCAGCATCTTAGGGGGCAAACTGGAGAAACTATACATACAACTCGTAGGTATATTAGATGACCCAGGACTGAGGTCAAGTAAAGGGGACCAAAGTCTCAAGCTCATTGCTGCATTTGAATGACAAAAAGACACTCTTAAAGCCTATTGGTAGGATTTCCAACTTTCGTTGGAGTTCAGCCACTCATTCCAAGTAAAAAATTGCAAAAAATAAAAAAGAAAACATATTCAAATACCCATATGTTGTGAGAATCACTAATACCTGCATGAATGAACAGAAGCTTAAAGTAGTCTACAAATAGAAAGGAAGCTGCCCCTTTCTCAAACCTGTTAACCAGTGTTATCCTGTTTTCACTGAATTTTACCATGACCGATACAAGAACAGAAGATGACTCTTTCTTTTTTCAGAATAAACACAACATGAAACCTGAATACGTATATCCTGTGACTCAAGCACGACTCATGTAAAGAAAAGGACATAGTTATATTAGAAAGAAAAAGAAAGGTCGGGAATATAATGTATACCATAAATGTTCACGAACGTTCTATTCCTGTTCTTCCATTGTCATCCATACCCATATGCATTCCTCCAGGACAATGCATTATGATATTTTACCCAATGTTTGAGAAAGCTTTTTTGAAACTCGCTTCACAACTTATTGAATGGTGAACGCTTTGAAACTCAAGAGTGAAGCTATTTACCCCTTGAAGCTTACGCCTCATCACTTAAAGCATAATTGAAGTGTGCACTTCGCGCTTCATAAAGTGCTTTTATTTTGAAGCACACGCTTAAGACTAGATAGTAGGACATAAAAGGATCTTTATGAATTTAACATGTTATGCATGTAGCATATTTTAATATGATTCATTTCTATACCTCACATGTTTATTTCTTATTTACTAATCAGTTCATGAATGTATATATTTGTAGTTGTTACGCCACTATGTATTATATGTTCATAATCTTTATAAAGTTAAAATTAAACATTTAAATTCATAAAGCTTACGCTTCACGCTTTGAAGCTTACGCCTCGCTTCATCAAGTGGTCTAGCGCTTTGCCTTGCACTTTCGCTTTTTTAAACATTGATTTTACCTTCTCATTCGGGCTTTCTTTCCATAGAAAGGGAATATAAAATCATTAAAATGTCCAAAGTGCAAAGCATGAAAAGAAGCTTTGCAAATTTCATGTTAGATTTTCCATGCATACAATTTTTCATACAACAGGGAAAGGGGTAAAATCAATAACTTCAATTAAAAAAATATTTTTCTTTTCTTAAGGCAATAATATAGTTTCTCATAAGCAGCAAAGGGCATCCGCAAATCTACCGCTCAATATTATTATTTGGACCTGGGAGAACAATTTCTGAGAATATACCAGATGCACTAGAATTACAACAGAATCAATGGGCTTCGTGAGTATTAATAAGAGCATGAACTTGATATACAAAGAGCATACGAATATACGATATAATGTACTGGGAGTATCTTGATTCTGAGTGAATAAGCTTGGGTTTTGTTATCAAAAGCGGTGATGGTCTAGTGAATGCCTCCGGTGGACAACCTATTTGATTCTCCTTGGTGGTTCTCCTATGACAAAGTTATAATATTCCTTTGGGTTATGTCAAGAGTGCTCATTCTTCCCTGCATCTTCATCTTGTGCTAAAAGATAATGTCAAATTTGCTTAATGGGAAACTGTTGGTAGCTCGTTACATGGCTGTCGCCCAGCAACAACTGCATAACTGAAAGTCATCTATATTTTCCAATGTTTGCCACCCTTTTACAAGAGCTAGCGTTCATGAGAGCGTGTGCGCGAACTTGCGACATAGACGCAACGAGAAAAAGCACGTGACACGAAAAATGCTATTTTCTTTACCACTAAAATTGAAGCAAAAAAGAATAAACAACTCTAATTACGATAGAAAGGGACGGATACATTTCAGATTAAGCTCCACAATGATGATTGAACTTGAATAGATTGGAGTAGAAATTTAAATAATTATTGTGGTACTCATTTAATTTGGCTAGTTTATGGGTCCTCATCTTACTTCAGTTATATTATCCAAAATAATTGGCACTTACTACAGGTTTGTTCATCTAGAATGCTACTACCTCTATTAATACTCCAGACTTGAGATAAACCTTATAAGCTTCAACTAAATATACATGTAAATAGGAAACTGCGCAATTTTAAAAGAAACAGTAGAATTACAAGAGCACATGAGAATACCTCCTCAATGTGGGTAGTGACCAGACATTTTCCATGCCATTGCCATCTTTGCCACCTTTTGGTTCTCCTGTCTAAATAGGGTTAGAATATACCAAATGTCAATGATTCCGAACCATAATGATTTGATAGATGATCTTTGACTTTAAAACAATTATGTGATACTGTTGACAGATTCAAGGAAAAAGATGGGGAACATATCACGCAACAAAAGAAAAGGATAGGAATTCACCTGAGCTAGAATATGAGATGAGACAATGGCATCCCACTCAGGATTCTTTGTATCAAGGAGTACAAGAACTATATCAAATCTGCTCAGCAACGGGCCAGATAGTGTCGTGTTGACGGATAAAGCTGGTTAAGAAGAAAACAGTAAATAACTTTATTTTCTAGATCAAGATTTGGCCAACAACATATCTAACATAAGCACCAGAATGTATGGTTAGTAACACGGTGGATGGGCCTATGTTCTACCAAGTACCAGTATGTACGACCACAATAATCTTATCTCACAAGTCATACACACATTTAGGGCTGAACTGATAAAATAGATAAATTAATTTTGGTGAATACATGAAGACTAACATAAGGACCTCTACTATAGTATCAAAGTTTGAAAACAATGATTGACATTGTAATACATACTATTTTAAATTACTTCTGCAGAAAACACACCTTTCATGGTCCAACAGATGATGTTTTCATTTGTTTTTCGAGGTTAATAGAGCTTCGGCATGTATGATATTGACAAGATGCATGTCAAACAAGTCTCAATGTACGGCACATTTGGATATGTATTGAGTGCCTGCATCAGCAGCCGCTTATGTCACCAATGGATATGGAACTAATTAACTAAATTTGAAGCGTTCGTACATACCTCTTTAGAACAACCACCTTAAAAAGTATTAAGTAAAATGAATGCTCTAAAGTCTAAATATGGGTAGGGCATTCATGTTCAGGACTGGTTTTTAAACGAACACACTTCCGTATCCTGAAATAGATAAGACTTCCACCACTAAAGAGAGGTCATATTTATATTATTAGGACATTGCCGCCACACTTACGTGATACTTGTTACTCCAATGGGAATCTCATGTAAATGCCGATTTTTGCTTTCTGAGAAACTTAATCTTTTAGGAAAATCCTAAGGTAGGAGTGTTTTCAAGAACTATTCATATAAAAGAAAATTACTGTAAATAATACACTAGTACGATTTGAGGAACTACACTGATTTCTGATAGGAAATCCTTCCATCTCTCTCTCTCTCTCTCTCTCTCTCTCTCTCTCTCTCTCTCTCATATATACACACACAGTAGGTTTTATGCACGTGGTTAAATACCATGTTCTAGTATATTTGGTTTATTTCCTTACTAAAATTTGTTTCTCGATTCCACTTTGATGGTTTTTGCTCGCTTTTGTCTCTAAACTTTAGCATTGTGATTATTTATTTTCTTTGATGTTCGTTTAAATAAGTTACACCCAATTTAAACTTTCATGTTGATAATTGAATTGATAGGAAACAAATGTAATCTGAATCCAATTTGAATTATCATGTTATTTAGACCAACATGAAACCAAGCTTGACCTGAGTAAGTATAGTGTTGTAAAAGTGAAAAACACTTCAAAAAATAGCGTTATAAAAGAAAGATGAATAATTAAAGCTAATAAGATAAAATGATTGGTTAAAAATGGGCTAAAACAACACAAAAGAGAATATGTAGTTTGTTCCTAATCCTTGATAGACTTTAAAAAAATTATAAACTAAATATTAATGCTAATGCTAGCACACTTTTATATGATGAAAGCATCCGCATAAACATATAAAAATACTAAAAAAAAGTTCATGAAAATCCTTCTAAAGATTCCTAATATACTCAAAAAACAAACTATTCTATAAAATATTCAAAAAACAGTCTTTTATTTCTTCTGTTTTATTTTTTATTAAGCCGACATCAATCCTTCTCCGTCTTTATCTTTTTTGATAAAATTAGACTACTTTTAGATGCTAACAAAGAATAGTAAACCTTAAACTGGAAGTTAAATTTATACATCTTAATGAAAGAATATCAAACTACTTTTTTCTTTGCTAAGATTTGAAATTTTGAGAGTGTGTTTTGCAAATTTTAAAACTTTGAGAGTATTTTTAGAAAATTTTAAAATTTAAGTTGGGTGCTTGTAATTTCTATATTTCATGTGTTGGTGATAAGTTTTCGAATGTCAAGATATTTCTTACAACTCTGAAATTTTAAGGTTGTACTTTTGTAATTATTGAAACTTTAGATTGTTTGTTGTAAAATGTAAATTTTTAGCGGTCTGCTGATAATTTCCAAATTTAATATGTATTGGTTATAAGTTTTGAAATTTCATAATTTTTTGTGATTTTTAACATTTGAAGGAGTTTTTTTGTAATTTTTATAACTTTAAGGTTATTTTTTTTACAAATTTTAAATTTTCAGGTGCATAATGGTAAGCCATTGAATTCATATTTATTGTTTGTAAGTACTAAAGTTCTAGAAATTGACAGTGCTTTTTTATTATTTAAACTTTGGAAGTGTTTTTATAATTTTTAAAACGTTAAGGGTGTTAATTGTAAATTTTAAATTATTTAGAGACTGCTGTTAATTTTTAGATTTCTTGTTTATTGTTTTAAGTTTTAAAATGTCAGGACGTTTCGTGTAATTTTAAACTTTTGACGGTATTTTGTGCAAGTTTTAAAACTTTTTGTGATTTTTTATAATACTTCATACATTATAGCATGTTAGTTCTTTACCTTAACAAACTAATATAGTGGAGTTATTTCATGTATTTTATTAATCTTTTTTTTTTAATTTTTGAGCTATATGTAGTTCACAAGAGATTAGGATAGAATATAATTATGATTAGGATAAATTAAGATTTAAATGAAATATTCATAATACTGAAGGGTATTATTGACAATGGAAAGCTTTTCCTTAACTCATACTTTTAAAGGGAGCATGAATATAATATATATATATATATATATATATATATATATATATATATATATAAATATATAATATATAGAATATATATATATATATATATATTATATTATTATGTGTGTGTGGTGTGTGTGAGAAATAATGAGCATGAGGTGACGGCTCATTTTGCTAAATATACTACCAAAAGACCCAATGGTAGGTCACACTTAAAGTCACATAAAAAGGTGTGCACCTAGCTCATTTTGCTAAGCCGCCACCTCATAGCCATCATATATATATATATATATATATATATAATATATATATATTATATATATAATTGAGTTATTTAGATAGATTAAGTTAATTAGTTAATGTTGTAAGACCTATTTGTAAGAGTGCATTAATATAAAGGGTCCTCTCTATGAGAGTAAATACCCAAATTTTCACCCCAAAATACTTCATGGATCAGAGACATGTGGCGGATCTCTTGAAGCTATCGGACGAAATCTCCACCGATTCCTCCGACGCCGCCCCGATTCCTCTTCTTTTCCTTGATCACCTTTCGCCGCGATTCCCTTCCTTCCGCCGCCGGATTCCTCTGAACGAGCTCCTGAGAACTCATCCCCTGACGACGCCACCGATTCTCTTCCTTTCCTTGATCACCCCCTTCCGCCGCCGCCAGCTGAGCGCCGCGCAACGAAATCGATGAAATATCCACCATCAACCGTGGCGTCGACAGCCTCGCCTAGGGATCTGTAGCCATCGGATTTGATCGAGGACTGGTGGATGAAGAGATCCTCGGAAGCTGAGCAAGAAGAAGAGACTTTGGGTGAAAGGAGAAGGGGAATTCATGGTAACTAAGTAACACCGAGGTTGAAAGGGATATGTGTATGTTGGGTGTCTTTGCAGTCATCGACAGGATGAAGGAGGCAGTAGAGGCCATTTGTGTTATGGAGATTTGGTGAGGAGGTATTGCTTGTTATGGAGATTCTTAAGCGTGAGAAGAACCGCAGAAGGAGGCTTTGACATTTTTTTTGGTTGGGACGTTTCACTGTTTCTCCGATCACAGTTGACATTTTTTAGGGCTTTCGAGGGTTTTTCCCCCTTTAAATTACTTCTGTGGGTATTGTTGCTGAAAGAGAGGGCAATCAACTGTGAAGATGGGAACACATGTGACAAGTCAGGAATTGAAGGAGATCCTGGAAGAGGTGGCCAGGGTATTTCAGACCAAACTAGAGGAGAATCCTAGTAGGTCAGTCGTGGCCACACCGGAGTCGGCGTAGGTAATGCAGAGGGTAAAATTGCTGCCTAATGATATCAAGCTTGAGGGGACAAGAAACTATCTGAGTTGGTCTTGGAGCGCATTGTTGAACCTTCGAATCAAAGGACTTGAAAAATATGTGAAGGGGAGTGCACTGAGCCGAAGAATAAGGCGAGTGCTGAGTGGAACACGTGGAGTAACACTAATTCTTTGGTGGTTTCTTGGTTGTTGACTTCTGTGTCTCCAACCATAGCTGTGATGGTAGAGTCTATCTCAAGTGCAACTGATGTCTGGAAGACATTGGAGGGGATGTATTCTGGAGCTGGGAGTATAATGATGATGATGGAAGTAGAAGAGAAGATTGATGCTACCACACAAGGAGAGAAAACAATCCACCAGTATGCAGCAAAGCTACGTCACTTATGGGCGGATTTGGATCACTATGATATGTTATCACTACAAAACCTAACAGATGTTCTTTTGGGGAGGCAGTATCTTGAGCGCAGGCGTGTAGCTCACTTTTTCAAGGGCCTGAACCCAAAGTTTGAGGGAAGGAGGGCAGCAATGTGTCACATGTCATCTCTCCCCTCCTTGGATGAGGCTATTGTATCGATGGAACAAGAGGAGATCAGACAGAAGGTGATGACAGGCGAGGCCTCACCTGTTGTCCGCTCAGTATTGGTGGTTCCAGATGCTCACATCAGAGATGATAGAGAGTGCTACAATTGTGGAAAGAAAGGGCATCTCAGCTATAATTGCCCTCAACCCCGCAATATTGGTGGTAGCAGAGGGGGCAGAGGACAGAGAGATGACCGTGCAGGTCGAGGAGGCAAGGAACGTGGAGGTCGAGGAGTTGCTCACCTAGCTGTGGCAGAGGAGTCCCAGACTACTACTGGGATGACTGGAGCTGAAATAACAGAGCTGGAGGAACTACGTCAGTTCAAGCTTTAGGCTGAGAATTCGAAGGGCAAGGGACAAGTCACTCAGGATTTGAATAACACTACCTGTTTTGGTAACTTTGTTGGTTATGCTCATGCGAACAAAGGTACACGGGTTCATGCACTTGCATCCACTAAAACTCATGTTGATTGGATCATTGACTCAGGTGTATCTAGGCATGTCATAGGAGCATCTAGTGAGTTTGCATTATATTATCTGAGTAAGCATATGCATCCTGAGATAGTTCAGACTGCTGATGGAACATCTCAACCCATCAAGGGCACTGGCTCGGTCCATTGCATTCCATTTGTTATCTTGTCATCTGTATTGCATGTTCCTTCGTTTCCAGTTAACTTACTCTCTGTTAGTTCTCTCATTGATCAATTAAATTGCATTGTGTTATTTGATCGGGATATGTGTCTTCCAGGAGAAGGAAACGGGGAGGAGGATTGGGACTGGCATCAGGCGTGATGGCGTTTGGTATTTGTACATAGAGACTACAATGATTGCTGCTGCTGTTAGTGAAGGACCAGAGGCAGAAGCAATGCTTCAACATTACCGATTAGGACATTTATCTTTTGATAGTTTGAATAGGTTAGAACCTGAGATAATGAAAAAAGTGGATAGAAAAGAGTTATTTTGTAATGCTTGTGAACTTGGAAAACATACTCGCTCTACTTATAAAATGATTGGTCTTCGAAGTTTTGAACCATTTGCACTTATCCATTCTGATATTTGGGGGTCATGTCCTACTACCTCTATTAGTGGTTTTAGATGATTTGTTACTTTCATTGATTGTTATTCACGTATGGTCTGGATATACATGATGAAGCAGAAATCTGAGGTTTACAAATGTTTTCAAGATTTCTCGGCTTATGTAAAGACACAGTTTGGAGTGCAGGTGAAGATTCTTCGAACAGATAATGGGACTGAGTATGTCAACAAGGAGTTTGTGGCATTCATCTCTAGTCACGGAATTCTTCATCAAACCACTTGTCCAGACACCCCTGTTCAGAATGGTGTGGCTGAACGCAAGAACATGCATCTACTAAAAGTGACACGCTCATTGATGTTGATAATGAATGTGCCTAAGTTTTTATGAAGTGAGATTGTTATGACAGCAGCTTATTTGATCAACAGGATGCCATCAAAAGTATTAGGGATGAAGACACTATGTGAGATGCTCTTGGGCTCGAATGTTTTCGTTGTTCCACCAAGAGTGTTTGGATGCACATGTTATGTGAGAGATCGCAGATTAACGGTGAGTAAACTGGATCCGCAAGTAGTTAAATGTATCTTTATTGGCTACTCATCAAGTCAAAAAGGATACAAATGTTAGTGTCCCACTGAAAGAAGGTTGTTTGTTAGTATGGATGTGACTTTTCGGGAGTTCGAACTTTTCTATGGGGAGAAGACGGAGTTGAGTTCCTTGTTTGGAGATGGCTCTACTGATGCTAGTAGAGAGTGGGAGAATGAGAATGAGAATGGCATCGTGGTTGGAATGATTCCATGTCCTCTTGAGTCACCGAGTAGTGATGGTACATCGCCGAGTAGTGGTGGCGACTCAGGAGTTGGCAGTCAAGGTCAGGGGGAGCTGAGAGTATACACGAGGAGACAGAAACAACAGCATGAGCCACCTCCTGTGCTTGTGCCAGTACCCATAAATGTTGATATCCCAAGTCCCTCCTCTCTAGTGCCTTCCTCATCTTCTCCACCTGAGTCGATAGGTAACAATTCCTTCCCTGATACTTCTAATACTCCTGTCTTGCCTCGCGGAACCTCTAGAGTCAATATTGGAAAACCTCCAGCTAACATTACGAATTACATTTCATATGCATCCATTCCACCTGCATATAAGTCATTCATTGCATCATTGTATTCAGTACCTGTACATTGGCAGATAGCTAAGCAAGATTCTAGGTGGTTGAGTGCTATGCACGAGGAACTTCAGGCCTTGAAGAAGAATGACACATGAGAGCTGATACCTTTGCTAGCTGAGAAGCGTGCTGTTGGATGTAAGTGGGTGTATACGGTTAAGCAAACTCCAGAGGACAAGATCGACAAATACAAGACCAGATTGATTGCTAAAAGCTACAGCCAAACGCATGACATTGACTATGACGAGACATTTGCTCCAGTAGCAAAGATGAGCACTGTTACAGTGTTGGTGTCATGTGCTGTCAACTTCAATTGGCCACTACATCATCTAGATGTCAAGAATGTCTTTTTGCATGGAGATCTCCAGGAGGAGGTGTATATGGAGATTCCACCAGGCTTCGCTACTTCTCAAGTAGCTAGGAAGGTGTGCAAGTTGAAGAAGTCTTTGTATGGGTTAAAATAGTCTCCGAGGACATGGTTTGACAGATTCAGGTTGGCAGTCTGTGATATGAGGTACAAGCAGTGCAATAGGATCATATTGTGTTTTACAGGCACTCCAAAACTCGTATTATTATCTTGGCGGTCTATGTTGATGATATTGTAATCACTGGAGATGATCCTGAGGAAATCCTACGGTTGAAGAAGGAATTGGAAGAGGAATTTGAAGTTAAAGATCTGGGACGGTTGAAGTACTTCCTCGGAATTAAAATTACAAGGTCAAGAAAGGGTATAGTCTTTCTCAACGGAAGTATGCTCTGGATCTTCTCTTAGAGACAAGGATGTTAGGGTGTAGAGTTGCATCTATTACTATCGAGCAGAATCATAAGATGTGTGCCGAGGGTGGTGACCCGGTGAGTAAAGACTAAAGAGCAATATGAAAGATTAGTTGGACGACTTATATATTTATGCCATACGAGACCTGATATTACTCATGTAGTGAGGGTGGTGAGTAGATATATGCATGATCGTAGAGAGCAGCATATGGAGGCAGTTCGCAGAATTCTTAGGTATATTAAAGGAAGCCCAGAAAAGGGGTTATGGTTCAGGAGTTCTGAACATTTGAGAATTGAAGGCTATTGTGATGCTGATTGGGCAGGTTGTATGGATGATCGTAGGTCCACTACAGGCTATTGTGTATTTGTTGGAAGCAATCTCGTATCTTGACGTAGCTCGTATCTTGGCGTAGTAAGAAGCAAGATGTGGTGGCTAGATCTACAGCTGAGGCCGAGTACAAGGCTATAGCAGTTAGTCTATGCGAGTTGATGTGGGTCAAAAACATATTATCTGAGCTGCGCTTGTTTAGAAGAGACTTCTTACAACTTTGGTGTGACAACAAATCGACGATTAATATTGCAAACAATCCTGTTCAGCATTATCGGACCAAACATGTAGAGATTGATCGGTTCTTTATTAAGGAGCAACTGAATAGAGGAGTTCTAACTTTGAGCTATGTGAAATCAGAAGAGCAATTAGCTGATTGTTTAACAAAATGATTAGGTTCTAGAGAGTATGATATCTTTTGTAACAAGATGGGGATGATTGACATCTATCGCCCATCTTGAGGGGGAGTGTTGGGTTATTTAGATAGATTAAGTTAATTAGTTAATGTTGTAAGGACCTATTTGTAAGAGTGCATTAATATAAAAGGGTACCTCTATGAGAGTAAATACCCTAATTTTCACCCCAAAACACTTCACACACACACACACACACACACACATATATATATATATAGAGAGAGAGAGAGATTTCTTACATTTTTAATTTAAAAAGTTTCTAAATCAACAGAAATCATTTGTTGTATTTTAACTTTACCACATATAAAACTGAAGATATCATCAACGCATAAAGTTACTTAACACTCTTACAGAAGGGTGGAGTGTCGCCTCGCAGGGTGGGTGCTGATAATAAACCTAAGATCAACGGATTGTAAGGAGATTGAGTAGGGAATGGGGCAACCAGTGTAGAAAATAGCGCGTTTTGTAGCGCAAAATAGCGCTTAACGTAACGTAGCGTTAACCTAACGCTACATAGCGTTTTCAAATAGCGCACGGACAAAATAACGTGCGCTATTTTAGCCATAGCGTAAGCTACGTAACGTAGCGTCTTGGCGTTTTGTAACGTAGGTTATTTTGTTTAATAGCTTGGATTGCTTTTAAAATAATTCAACGGCTGTGATTGACTCTCCCACTTCTCATAAGTTATTAAATTCTAACAAAACCCTAACTCTTGCTGTCATCGTCGTCTCCCGCCGCCCCTTTCGACATCGTCGTCCTCTCCCGCCATTCAACTTCTGAAATTAGCAAGGTAAATACATAATACAATCTTGAATACTGATAATCAGACTATGTTTCACACTTAAAGCCATAAAAATTAATATGTGTGGAAGGGTGAGCTTGACTTGTTCCCAGAAGTTGCCATTGTTTTACTCTTTAACATGATTAGCGTGAGAAATTTGATCCATTTGGCTGGAACACACGATGTTAGGTTTCGGTTAGTTATTGATCTATCGTCGAATTTCACCTTCGGATTGATCGTTAAGGCAAACACGGTTGATTTTGTTGTGAAATTGTGATCATATATTGATTTGTGAAATTAAGAATTGCGATGATTATTCATATTTTTTATTTTGAATGTTATATATCTATAAATTATTTAAATAATAATAAATTATTTAACCTACGTTACGCTATGCGTTATCGCTATTATAACCTAACCGGAGGTAAGCGTTACGCTATGCGTTATCGCTATTTTCAACATTGGGGGCAACATATAAGTCAATTTTAAATCGCACTGTTCTGTACAAAATGACCAAGCTATTGCATACCTCAAGTAACACAGATGTATAAGCAAGTAAGAGTGTGCAAATATTGGATTTTTTTGAGGGATGTGCAAATATTGGATTACTTAAATGTAAGAGCGAACTAGGTCAATTAAGTGTTAGGGCCCCCTACTAGTTTACATGTGTGATAGCTATAAGTAAACAATAGACTGCACTAGATATTAAATAGTTTTTTAAGAATAACTGGAATCATGTATCAGGTACGGTTGCAATCCTATTGTAGCTTCATCCCATTGTCGTTTTGTAAATAGGCAGACAATACATTAAGTTTTAAAACTTCTATGGAAGATCACGTAAACCATCTAGAGGTTATAAACAAATATAGATGTTTGTTAATCTTGATTCTAGTACTCATAAAAACCTGATAATTTTTTACTTTGATTGATAAGCTTAAGAGAGCTCTCACCTTTTAGCAAGAAGAAATACTGTAAATACAAAATAGGAATGTGCTGAAGTGAATTTTGATGCATAATGTATACCACAATTCATAATTGCACATGAAATAATAGTTAGAGAGATCATTCAAAATGGTAACATACATTGACTAGGATCATATTGTCCCTTCGGGTTAGTTGCACCAAACACAATTGTCCGAGTACTCAAAGTAGTGACAAGGCCAGCCTGAAAATGATCAAAATTAACAATCTGTAGTCAACACAATCTTCAGACTATATGAATAAATTCTTAAAATATAAACAACGAAAGTTTTGGGCAGCATTAGCACTATGAATTTTAAATGCATTGAATATTTTAAGAGCATGTAGAAGTTTACAATTTAATAATTATAATATAGGTGTAGGAAGATATACATATTCAATGCCCTATAAGAAGGATTACATTATTTCATGTATACTTTGCTATAGTTGCAGTGTACGAATTCATCATCATGACTGTCTAAACATTTTCCCACGTAAGATCGGCTTAACAGAAGAACCATAAACCGGGAAAGATATATGGTATAGAAAAGATCAGCTAATTATGACCAGATACAGAAGAGACATCAACCTCCTCCAAAGAATCCCACAGGAACAAATAGTGAGCATAAATTGGGACTCTCTAATTGAGATTGATGTCCAATTGGGATAAAGAAACCTTATGAGGAAAAAGAACAAGCCTCCAAAATTCTCCTAGAAGACGAAAGAGTTGAGGGGAAGAGAGAAAGCAATCAGCTTGGATACAACAAATTGTAGCAAATTTTGACGCAAATGCATGCCTAGAAGCTAAATTGAAACGGTCAGTTGCATACTTTCAAGAGTATCAGATGCGCTGGTTATTTGGAATTTGAAGCAATTTAGTCTGTAGAGACATTTTATTCAAGTAGCGACTGTTTATTCTGAAGAGATATTGAACTTGAAGAGAATTTGTTGTTGTCTAGTTCGTAGCAGACAGTAATGATGCTCACCTTATATAGCATTCTAAATTACATTACTAAAAATTTGCTTTACAGTCCGTTCACTTAACATATAAGAAACCAACAGCTCTCCGGANCTTGGATAATCCTAAATGCATGAATGAGAAGTTTAAAGATATTCAACGCTGCCCATGCTAAATAAAGACTGACCAAACAAGGGGTTAGCTCTCCACCAAAGTTAACTAGCCTCTAAGTCTACTCAGTTACTTGGTACTTCCAAAAAAATTTAAGACTTGAGAAGATCCCATGATTCCTAAATGGGGGGAAAAAGATGCTTAATAGGTTACTTTCAGTTACAGACAAACAATTCCAAGATAAAACAGTACATAACAAAATACTGTTAAATATTTCACTACTGTAAAAAATATCTGTAGAATAGTAAATGTATAGTAACTTCTGCAATCAAGAAAAGCCAGAAGTTGCGACGTACCTTAGCAACACTTATGGTTTGCTGCTCCATCGCTTCGTGTATGGTTGCCCTGTCATGCTCTCTCATACTATACACATGGCAGACAATATAACGTTGTCTTAGATCTCACAATAAAGTAGGTTCCGAGAGAGAGAGAGAGAGAGAGAGAGAGAGAGAGAGAGAGAGAGAGAGAGAGAGGGGGAGAGAGAGAGAGAGAGAGAGAGAGAGAGAGAGAGAGAGAGAGAGAGAGAGAGGAACAAAGGAGATGCTTGATAAATTTCCTTGAAACTATAATAATTCATATAAAAAAAGCTGTAAAATACAGAATTACTTCTTGCAAAATCTGCTGCGCTCCATCAACACTTGGCGGGTACTTGAAAAGTTGAAATAGTGCCATAAGAATACTTTTAAGAAGGTTAGAGTTGACACATATAGCACATGTATGCTAAAGGCAGGCAAGAAGTTGTAAAATACAGAATTACTACTTGCAAAACACTTGACTGGTTACTTGAAAGTTGAAAATTTGAAATGATGCCATAATAATATACTTTTAAGAAGATTAAACATGTTGCGCATGTATGCTAACGACTGCAGGAATGGAGGGAACAAGAAATGAAATAGAAGACTGAAAATATATTACAAGAAAAAAAGGTTTAACAAAGATGATTTGTAACAACCAGAGTGAAGGAGGAAGAAATAGAACAACATAAACAAGAGGTCATAGACAGCAATAAATGACGATCTTCATTTTGGAAAACTGTAAACAATTTTAAGACATTGGGATTCTTGGAGGGAAACCTGTCAAATTCATCTATGCAACAAAGTCCTCCATCAGCCAAAACTAGAGCTCCGGCCTCAAGCATCCACTCCCCTATCGTTGAAGAAATTGTTAATGTTAGATATTTTGTTAAGAAAAGACAATTTTGCCTTCATGAATAGTAATAAATTTTTTATAATTTAAACCATGTCTTAATTAGCAATTATTTATATGTGTAACGGATATATAATTATGGGGAACGTTACAAAATTTATGACGAACGTTACAGAATTAATTATGGGTTTTGTAACGTCTTTTCCAACCCTATATATATATATCCATATGTTGAGCTCAAAAGATATAAGAAAAATATACAACAAGTTTCTCTTGTTTTTCTTCTCTCCCCTACATATTATTTTCATCTACATCTTAGTTTTATTTTATGGGCAACTTCCTTCATCTGAGCTGAAGCTCTGCACTCTCGCCCGAGTGTAGAGGCCGGCCGTTTCCGGGGGTTTTTACCGCTAGGGGGAGGGAACCATCTGCGCCAGGGCGATAGGCGGGTTCTCAATCTTCTAGGGCAGTGTTTACATGACTGCTCCCGTCAGGCCTGTTTCTCTAATTTATATTATCTATCTTTGATGTATTATTTATTTAATTTCCGGGTTTAAATTCATGCTATAATCTTTATTTATTTGATAAATTTCCAACAATCTAGAAGATTGAGTAGTTTATAGCTTTGATTTAAATCTGAAATTATTTTAAAGTTACTGTTCATTCGAGATGGTTACTGTTCATCCGAATTTAAAAAAAAAATTGCTACTAAATTGCTTATCTATTAATTAACTTTTTGTTAAAATAAAAAAAAACAGAGGAATTTTATAGTTGTTGTTAACACAAAGAAAATGTAATTGCTTTAATTATATATTTGGAATTTTATAGTTGTTGTTAACACAAAGAAAATGTAATTGCTTTAATTATATATTTGTTTATCTATTAGTATTATTGATTTGATGTTATAAAATTTGAAAAAAAATGTAACTGTTACTGATCATTCCAAAAATAAAGATTTTACTGTTCATTAAAAAACAGTTTTTAATTTTATTTAAAAACATTACTGTTCATTTAAAACAGTTTTTGAATTTTTTTTAAAAACTTTACTGTTCATTTATTTTAATGAACGTTACTGTTCATCTTTAAAAAATGGTATTACTATTCATTCATTTTAATGAACGTTACTGTTCATTTTTTAAAGGATGTTACTGTTCATTATTTATTAAAAAAACGTTATTGTTAATTTAAAAATAGTTTTAATGTTCATTTTATTTAAAAAAAATCTGCTTAATGCTTACATATAGCACTGTTCATCAGAGAATTATTTTTTTTTTAATTCATAAAAATATAATTACTGTTCTATGAAAATTTGGTTTCTAAAACCTACCATTATCCCCTTGTGCTAGTGAATATGCACGCATTTGACACATGCTATAAATTTACAGCAATGCACATTTTTATTCTTGAAAATTTCATAGCATGGTTTTGACAAGAATAAAGAGAACAAACTCTGGATGCATAAATGTTTTGAAATATCTGGATTTTTTCATGGTTTAATGCTTTTATTTCTTTAACCTATCAATATGGTACCTTCTATTATTAATAATTCCATACTTTAGTGTATTTATGCATCTAATAAGCTTAGTACAGAAGGTGGTAAAAGTGAATGCAGATTTGTTCAGCAACTTAAGTGGCAGTTGTCTGCAGCAGATGAGTTTTTACTCTCAAGACATGAAAATCATGAGGTTTGAACATCAATAGGTAAACCCCTCCTCGGCCTTATCCATCATATGTTTGCAGTATAGTTACTAGGCAAATTAAATGCTTGCAGGAAATAATTTAAAGTTTCTATATACTGTTAAGGAACAAAAACTCATTGAGTGAACCGATTCAAGTTTTTTTGGATTAGTTGGTGTCTAAGGCAAGGTTTAAGGGTTGCGTAACGCGCTCTGCAAGGAACGAGGTACTTAATTGATCTTTGATCAACCTCTATTACTATCCTTACCTGGCTAACTACCCGGGTAAAACTTTAATCTTTTCACTTTAGGAGTTTTTGGTTTGGAATAAGAGGACCGGAATTATGAGAACAATTCATATGCATTTATTTAATTACGCTTCTTGCATCATATATTGCCTAATGATAAATGATCAATATATGCTTCTTGCATCATATATTGCCTAATGATAAATGATCAATATATGAGCGAACCAAATCAAAGTGGTGCATCTTTTAAAATTCTATTTTATATGGTGGATTATATTTCAAATCTTCAAATGTAAAGTTCATCACTTTTATTGCATTTTGATGAATATTGCAATAAATGTTCATATGTCTTTTTAGATAACTTGCATTTGTTACATGATTAATTACAAGGTTTTATGCAAGAATGCACTTGTAAAATTTAAAGCACGTATGTACAAATATTATTATTATTATTATTTGTATAAGAGGTGGTACTAGAAAATGGCAACATAAATCTGGAAGGTCTCCTTTGTAGACAACCAATTTAAATTTGGAAGGTCTCATTTGTAGGCAACCGATTTAAATTTGGACGGTCTCCTTTGTAGGCAACCAATTTGTAGCCTCTTATAATAGAATAATTTAAAATTTTACGCATTTGAATTATGAAGTATGAAATATATTTTAAGATACGAAATCCTATTATGCTCTGCATGTATCTATTATTAATTTCATTCATGTATGTGCATATGCATAACTGCAGAATTTTTAGTTCCACATTAGTTTGAAATGTTCAGATATTAAGGTCAATCTCTTCAGACATAGACTATGATCTTTTATGATCATAGATCATGACCTAATGTCAATTTCAAACAATATGATGGACTAATTACAAAATAAGAACTTGATAAATAAATACAACGCCTGCTAGGCAAAGTTATGATTCTAGACTTTGTAAAGTCTGTGAAAAGAATCTTGATGACCCTTTGACTAAGGGATTATCCAGGAGTGTGGTTCTGGATTCATCGAGGGAGATGGGGTTAAGCCCATAGATGAGGTCACTGACAGCGGCAACCCAACCCTTATTTGGAGACGTAGTCCCAATGTCGGTTCAATGTGGTAGAAACAAGCTGGACTAGTGACACTCGTGTGGAGCATCGACCTAGATATATTTATATATCATTATGTAGCATTTGCTACTACCCCTTCTCTATGATGACGATGCTCTTATGATACAGCTGGCTAGGCTGAGTTTTACTCTTAATAAGTCCAACGCGTGTATTGTGGGGGGTATTAAATAAACAGCTGTAGTACCCTTTGAGGACTTACCTACGTGAGAGGAACCGTGATGGCCGCGGTTAGGGGGGGCTGGGCTAACCCCTAGAAACTCTCATGAGTCGGTTTATTGTGAGCATGGCCTTTAACGCTCAACCCGCTTTGCTCAATAGATGAAGCGTATTGTGTGTGTTTTCATCAATACCTGATTAAAGGGGCCTAATTCAAGGCCTAGTCCATTATGTCCCTCAGGTGGCGATGAACTCACTAAGGAAAGGTTCAAAGCCGAAAGCTACCTTTCCCGAATTCACGATACGTAAGGTTGCCCAACCTATATTTATTTTATGATTTCTTGATTTATTTATTGATTATTGATTACTGAGTTTTCAGTTAATATTGCCTTTTGGGGGGGACTGTTGGATATTTTTAAAGAAAAGGCAATTTTGCCTTAATGAATTCTAATAAATTTTTGTAATTAAAATATGCAATTAAAATATGTTTTAATGTGTTTTAATTTGTAATTAAAATGGGCATAATGACTCTGAGCTGAAGCTCTGCACTCTCGCCCGGAGTGTAGAGGCCGGCCGTTTCCGGGGGTTTTTACCGCTAGGGGGAGGGAACCATCTGCGCCAGGGCGATAGGCGGGTTCTCAATCTTCTAGGGCAGTGTTTACATGACTGCTCCCGTCAGGCCTGTTTCTCTAATTTATATTATCTATCTTTGATGTATTATTTATTTAATTTCCGGGTTTAAATTCATGCTATAATCTTTATTTATTTGATAAATTTCCAACAGTTAAGATGGTATAATATATAGTCACAAAGATGTGGAATATACACTTCTGAAACCAACTAAAAGATGAAGCCCAGAAGCTTCAATAAGCCGAGTGTTCCATTTAACATTAAAAAGCCCAGAATAACAAACTAAATTGGTGAATGTGTTATCTAGAAACTGGAATTCAATATCAACAGCATTGTATTCACTTGTTGCAGTCAATAGGTCATCACATATCATGGCCTTCTTGCAATATATTTTGGGATGCCAATCTATGGCTTGCTGGTCCCAACTCTATACTAACATCAGAGCTGCAATTAAGATCCTAAATATAACGTATTTTAGATGTTTCATGGATAACTTTTTGTTAGTGAACATGGGGTTATGGTGTTCTTGAACCATCTTAAAGAGCTCTCATGTGCTGTATTGAAACGAGTCAGTACCCACACTTTCGTCGTCTCATCCTCTCAAGCACGTATTAACAGTATACTCCGAGTTTCTTTATAATTCTTGAAATGGAAGATTTTTGTTCAGATTTTTTAGTCTTTTTGACTTAAAGGGTGTTTCCTTCATTTCATGGCTATGAAATGGAATAAATCATAAAATAGACAAACGATCAGCTCCATGTAATGATAGATTTGCAATTGCATTGAGTATTTGGCACAGCTCGAAGATGTTGGATATCATGTCCCCATGATATAATTTTGATGATAACAATTAATTCATAATGTGAATCACTATGTGTATGTACTAACATTTCAATGTAGTTATCAACATGAACAAAGTACAAGATGAGTTCAAGGCATCAAGAAGTAAAGAAGATGAAAAGCTTATATATCAATGTAATTTTTTACATTTTCTTTACTTAGAAATTTTGTGCAAGCCTTGATCATTCACACATACACACACAGAGAGATTAGAACACACTAACACAAGCTTAGTGTGTTGGTTAACAATAGAAATCCCCTATGACCATTAGAGTATTTAGTTAATCATTGAGTCTAAAAATATTTCATACATGACATTTTCACCCCTTAGTAGTCGACTAATTAGATTAGTAGTCGACTACTGAAGTCTTAGATTAAAATATAAGTTTTTGTAAAAATACAGAATAGTCGACTACTAAGGATTATAGTCGACTACTCAGCTTCGAATGTTGAATTCCAGATTCTTTGTTTTACAGAGTAGTCGACTAATGACAATAATAGTCGACTACTAAGGAAAATTCTGAGTTTTCTGAAGTTTGTTGAACTCAAAGTAGTCGACTACAACAATAATTAGTCGACTACTAAGACGGTTTTCTAACATTTCAGAATTCAAATTAATGACAGTTTATAGCCGTTTTGTGTACGTTTTTAGGGTTTGAAAACCTATCTTTTCAAGGCTATAAATATGATACATGTTCAGAATTTTGGGTCAGGAATTCCTACACATAAAATTCAAGTTTTGTGCATCTTTCAAAAGAAATTTTTTTAGATTTTCACTAAGTGTTGAGAAAAATTATTTTCTGATTTTGCCTTTGATCCTCATTCAATATACAATCAAGTTAGGCAATTTTCAGAGATTCAAAACGTTCCTAGCCACTGCTACACATCATAATACTATCAAGGCTTATAGGAATCAAGTTGTATCAAGACAAGTGTTCTCTCGGGTGTGAGTGGTGTAATCTCTTGGTGAAGAGATTGGGTGTAATTTGCAGGAACTTGCAAATTGGTCAGATTTGATGTTTTGATTTTGTAAGTTTTTCAAAATCATAGTGAAACTCTCAAGCGGGATTTGCTTGGGGACTGGATGTACACCTGAGAGGTGGAGCCAGTATAAAATTCTGTGTTTGTGATTGTTATTTTCTGTGATTGTGCTATTTCTTTGCAAATTATAATCTTCTTTGCATTAATTTTTAAAAGAACACTATTCACCCCCACCCCCTCTAGTGTTTTATTGTGATTGGATCAGATCTAGTGTTTTATTGTGATTGGATCAGATCCTACAGAAGAATCTTTTGAAAATACAAATACAAGATGAAGATTTTTTGATTTTATAGATGTGTGTCTTCACATGAGGAGCTTGCATGGGTAGGACCAACAATGTGGGTTCTTTAGCCAAGTGGTTAACCATCTTCTTGGTAGAGCAACATACAGAGGGAGTCAGCTGTAAATTATTCTATTTGGCACATGTATACCCATTATTCATTTGATGAAATATGTTAATTACTTCGTCAACAAGGAGGGTTCATGTGATCATGCTCTTTATGCTTCAATCCATGTTTGCCTTAAAATCTCTTACATCAAGTCAAGTTAAAGGTTAAAACCCACAAGCACTAGGTGTATGCCAATGTAATAATCCTTGATATGGATTTAAAATGCAAACTGGTTAACTATGCTTGTTTTGAAACTTCATCGCAACTTTCACACAGTGCCCAGATATGCTATTCTGTTTTCACTTCAAATGTGAGTGGATTTTGAACAAGGATAATATGAACCTGGAAACACCAATAATAACTAAATTTCGGAACACATAACATAGAATTAAGAAACAAAACATAGCAGTAAGAAACAACCTCCATCCTTGACAGCAGTTACAGTTAAGCCAGCACTGGTGCTCCCCAACCCAGTAGTAATCACTGACCGGTTGCTTAATTTAGCAGCAAACTTCAAAAACTGGGACTTGCCAGTGCCTGGGAATCAATGGAGACTAAATGAGAGTTCCCCTTCCTAATAAGAGGACAATATTTCTTGTAAAGACCATAGCATTTATTCCGAATGCAAAATTTACCAAATCAGCAACGAGTACAGCTGCACAAATAACTAATATAAGAGTGTATATGGTATGAGAACAAACTGCCAATTCAGGTCTTCATTAATGAAGAATATAACAGATGATGGTATTCTACAACACTATGCACTCACCTTTAAACATGACAACTACTGAACTAATTTTTTCCAGATGTTTGAAGGAATCATTCTTCATAATAATACATATTAAGGCCTCCCTACTAGTGTGCCCTTTTCAGGATTTCATAAAGTACTTTTATGAGTTTCTACGAACTTCTTTAAAATTTCATGTCAACTAAGTCTTTTCCATCTCATCTTTGACCCTCTAATCCCATTCACAGAAACCATAGTTACACGGTACGCGGTACGTAGTGGGTCACGGTACAAGTTCAGGTACGCAATTCGACACTTAGAAAATTTGGATTCATTAGGGGTAGCTTGCTTCGGTACGCAATACATTATAATTTTTTTTAGGGTGTGCTTAAAGTTTTCCAAAGTATGTAGTAGAAAACTAGAAAGCTAATTACGAATTTTAATATTTTTTTATATAAAATACTTAAATACTTCTTTTTGATGAATTTCGTTTCTTTGTTCTGTTTTTTTTTTCACAAAGCTGAGAGCTCGTTTTAGGATCATGGTTCTATTTTACATTTAATTAACATGCATTTTAAGTTACAGTAAAATCATCAACTCATACACTCTATTATGTGTCTCCCTTCACTTAATCGCATGCATTGCATTGCGTCTTGCGCATGTGCACTTAAAGAGACTTTGCATCTAGCATACTTGTAAGTGGTACGCTAATTTTGGGGAACCGGTTCGTGTATCAAAGGGAATCGATTCGCAAATGTATCAGGAATCGGTTCGCAAGAACTGTACGATGGTTCGCGGGGGATCTGGGGAATCACACAACGATGACAGAAACCATTCTAGCACTTGTCATCCTCAACCCCACCATGAAAACAGCTTTGTCATGACTTGAATTGGTCAAATCTTAAACTCATTTAGATGCACACATCTTCATCTATCCGTAGCTGAATCATACACTAACATACACCTTTGTGAACTTCACTGCTGGTTATACAAGACCTTGTACCACATAATTAATACTATATACACATATGTACAGGTGAGTGCACCATGCATTCCAGAAAATTCTGCACCATGAAATCAACCCCATACATCTTTTATGCTATTTTCTCCTCGTATTCTGTTTGTTTGGTTACATTAGTTCATGGTCCTTGTCAGAGAGGCTCTTTGACTGGTCCAAATCATAATTTTGGCCTACATAATACTTCAGAGTTCAGACAGAACATTTTATTTTAAGGGGAAAGGTGTTAAATTCCAGGTAGAAACAAAAGAAGAAATTATTTCATTAAGTAAAGAACTTAAGTTTCTTTAGATGATATTCACAGTAAACTGGTGATTGTGCAGGGAAGAAGCAAGATAGAAGATAATGGAACAACTTGCTTTGCAACATTGCTTGGAAATATCATAAAGGAACACTAGTGAAGGCATTTGCAGCGGAAGAGCTAGTGGTTCTATGTACAATGATCTAGAAAGAACAAAGGTCCAATTATGTGAAACTGAAATAGCAATGTTCAAAAGAATAACAAAGGGACATCTAGATATGAATACCAGAAAAGTTTTTTTCCCTTTAGGTGGTTAACACAATGTTGGGAGGTAATTCTTCTAATATGCTGGTGAAAGGAATGCCTCAAACTTGCGACCATCATGCCACATTTTACCAAAGTCTGCTCATTTTTTTACCAAACGAAAGTTATATTCATTCAAGTACCATGTGCAAGAACTCTGGGCAAGGGCCCAACCATATACAAAGAAGCATAAGGTCGTGGCCCATGGTCGACGACAAGAGAAAAAAAGGAAGTCAAATGGCTACTGAAAGATACTGGATGCAAGAGTCTAACAAGCAGAAGACAACGAATGCAGATTGAAAGAGTATATGCTTCAACCAACAGAGATACCTGGATCACCAACAAGAAGAAGATGAGATTCTCCACGAACCTTTGTCCCAGAAGCATCAATATGTTGGACACCTCCAATTAGCGTCAATGCAACTAAAATTTTTAGATGTGGTCAGAATCATTGAATATATATCTTAATCAATTTAAGGCAAGCATAGAAGGATGTAGGTTCTCTTTTCCTTCTTTTTACCTTGAAAGCGTGTGCGGAGGGGAGTATTTTTTTTCTGTGCATGTGCATGTGCATGTGCATGTGTGTGTGTGTGTGTGTGTGTGTGTTTTTTTTTTTTTTGGGGGGGGGGGGGGTTTTTTTTTTTTTTTTTTTTTTGGGGGGGGATTTCAATAACAAAAGACTGAAATATCAAAATTCAGTTACCTGCAAGCTTCACTGTGAAGAGACCAAAAAGTTGAGGGCAGATTCCTTGCAGAATACAGTTCCTACCTGACATGATCATCAGACTAAATCAATTAAACTTAGTGGGAAAAAAAGGAATTGATCGGAGAGACATTCCTCATAGATAAAAGGAAAGAAGAACGGAAATTTTTCATCAGAGAGACAGGAAGGAAACAAAATAAACTGTTCATTTAAACATAAAATGCCACTACATCAGTCGCTATGTAAACAAGAACATATTCCATATGGCCCACAAAAAGATTTAAGAAGATAAAAGAAAGTAGAACAGAATGAAAATTTTTGCTGTTAGTTAATTTTACTGGTAGTTCATCTTTTTCAAGGTGATACCAAAACATAAAAGTACTAAGGATGCTAATTAATACCTTTTAGTGGAGTGTCCTTGAAATCTGACCAAAACTGCTCAAATTTCTTGATAACATCATGAGGGATATCAATTTCTGACTTTATTTCATTGGTTCTCCTGATAACCAAAATACTGTAAATTCTAAGAACTATAGGTGCAGGCATGTATAACATTCATACTAAGGCCACAAAATAACAACAAACTCATGTTCGCACAATACAGACTAGCATTTGACTACAAGAAAGTGTAGAAGTTATAAATATTGAAATGAATGCTAAAAACAAGTAAAATAATAGGAAACCTATGTCAGACAGCTACGACCATTTCTATGGCTCGTGTGCTAGAATCTAGTCAGAAATAAGAACGATAACTGAGACACATAGAAGGCCAAATGAGATTGCTGAACCATTGACTCAACACTTTTTCCACACACGTCATCTACCCATATGCCAGGAATTCTTCAAAGGAAAAATAAAGGAACCGATCATGAATTTTATTGCACTAAGCAAACAAACAAAAGGACATCGAGAAATGATCACGGTATCGCACATCCTTGAATTGATAAATGAAAAAAAAAATGTTTGAAAAATATCAGATCATCCTAGAATGAGTCATCTATCTAACCATGTATGGAAGCCATTTTAAGAAGCTGACTACAAGTAGCAATATCACTCATAATTAACACAGACACGTACTGGACAGCTGAAACATGGCCAGGTAACATAACCAAGTCAAACAATGTTCAAAAGAAAGGAACTTCAAAAACCGATTGTATGTTCATGAGGTCAAGGATTCCACAAAACAAAAGCAGTTGGCCAACAAAGCAGACAACTGTTTATCCTCCTCCTGGATGAGGGAAAAAAGAAAAACCGAGAAAAAGAAGGGGGAAAAAGAAGGGAACAACATCCCCCTCCCAAATAGACACGCAAAAGACTCCCTTTCTCAGTTTTATCACTCAAGAGGCCTCAGAAAGGACCATCCAGAAAGGAGGTTCTCGAAGTGATAAACACAAACCTAATTGCTGCTTGTATAAAAACATATCTTCTTCTTTTCCATTTCCTTCAGACACCTATTAAGAGGATCCTTCAGACACCTACTAAGAGGACATAAAAAGTTCTTCCGACAAAAAGAAAGCACCTAAGACACCATGCTAGTCGCAATCGTAAGAAGTTTTATTTGTTATAAACCCTGCCCCACAAAAAAAAAATTACCACCATTCATTCTCTCTCCTTTGCAGCTGGTCAAGTTTCTCCATTACTCCTTTCTTCAAACTTCTGTGTACAATTCATCAGGAATATCTATAGGCACCTCCTCTGTTCGTGTATTTATGTGTGTTGCTTCATGCTTTTGTCTATGGCTCTATGCATATGAAAAGGAAAGGAGAAATACCTGAAATGAGAAATACCTGAAACACCACCAAAAGAGCCTCATTTATCCTTTCATCAACCTGAAACTTGCATAGTGGTCAGGTTAAGAAATTGTCACTGAAGTTTTAGCCTAAGGCACTCTTGCTACAACCAAAGGAATCCAGTAACGACTGATTTTATAAAAGAAGCCCTTCTCTGCATCTTTCTTTCTTTTTTACTTTTTTTAAATGAAAGGTAGTGCTAGTGGACTTCATCTGAAACCTTAGGTGCCTGTAAAAGGGCCTTACTTTGGTTTCTCTGCATCTTTCTTTCTTTCTTTTTTTAATGAAAGGTAGCGCTAGTGGACTTTATCTGAAGGTGCCTGTAAAAGGGGCCTTACTTTGGTTGCATATATCCCTTCAAAGCTTCTCTTCAAGGTTGCAAGAGAGGAGCCATCTCTTTCAGAGGAAAAACACTTCCAATATGCCTCCTTATATTTTAAACATTCTCATTACGAGACCTCACATTAAACATAAAAAGAACCCAAAAGTTTGCTTCCCATAGTTTTGCATAGAGTTATTTTGAAAGACATTTTCAAATCTGTTCCCACCTACCAAACTACATGGTGGTCACAAATGATTCACTCTGTTGTATGATCCAAATTATGAAATGCATGTGGTATAAAATAAATCGTCCGCAAAAGGCTTCTACGCTATCAAATCGTCACTTTCGTGCTATATTAAATGGTCATTCAAATTCAAGCTATTAGATCAATAATAAAAATAATGAAAAGTGCATCCGTCCAGCCACAAGTTGCGTACAAGTATAAACATCAAATCTCTGAAGGATATGGATTATTAAAAGGTCAAAATATGTAGCAATAAATAAACAGGATTTGAACTTTGACACATCAGTACATCAGGTAGAATTAAATTATTGTGTTTCATATGGAAATGAGCTTACTATTTGGCCAATAGAGCATATATATGGTTAAATTGTCTCAATATATAAGATACTAGAACAATATATTTACCTTACATGATTAGCAATTAACATAGGATCAAGGTCACAGCGCACATCCTTTAAATCTGATGACCATTTCGCTGACAAAACTCCCGTAACTATTACGTCGTCTAAAACAGAAAAACTGATCGCTCGTCAGGAGAAATGAGTATGAAACCTTGTGGATACAGTTCTCAACAATAAGATCCAACAACTAAATTGAGTTTTGAAAAAAAAAACATAAACTCATCATGATAATTGTTATGACTTTTTTTATAATTAGATAATCATAAATAGAAGAGATAGATATAATTTATAATTCACCATCTCCAGATCAATAATTCAAGCAAACATGAACATGGGACTAAGTTCAGATTTAGTGCTTTCTGCAGTAAAGGTGGTGAAGGCACCTCCTCTCAATTTTTATGGGACGAAATCCCTCCTTGATTGGGACTTCTCTACCTTTAAACCACTGGCCAGCCATAGTGATTGACCTTCGCATCTATCTTAAGATTTTGAAATCATATTATGAATTCCAGTCCTCAAATATGATTACAATATTTGCAAAATAAATACCAATTTAAACCTGAGATTTTGAATCACAAAAATAAGTGCATTAAGCAAGAACTTTGGGGTGACCTTAAGATAATGGATCATGAGGTAACAATCTACATCAAGTTAAACTTAAAACTCCCTCACATGGAAAATACCCCACCGTAACATAACTTGCCTGAAAACTAGAACAATGGGGGAAAGGATGTATTTAGTTGCAGATTATAATATGTCAATCCTCGTATCTCTTCGATCTCAGTGCTGACACCGTCAATTAAAAACCTTTTGTGTCTTGACCAATAGTTTTAACTTTTAACTTTTGGATAAGATGATAGCAATCATAGCTTAGTGTGCCATTGAGCTAAAGATGGACCAATCCTTGTTTGTGGATGCATAATCTGTTAAAATGTTTTTGTAGAGAAAGTTAATCGAGAATGTGTGCTTGCTATCCACTTCGGACCATATGTGTGTGCATTTGGGAGGAAGTTAATCGAGAAGACGTATTTGTGTATGAAGATGTATTTGTGTATGCAGTCTTCAGCATGCATACAAGCTCTGCAAATGTAGATGACAGATGGATGTCTCTGTGTGTGTGCATGTGTGCATGTATGTGTGTGAATGTGTTTTGAGTGACAAATTGATAAAAAAAGGTGTTTGTGAGAGATAGAACAGCGGTTAATTGTATAAGATGGATGATTCAAGACCAATACCTCCAGCTTTAACAATGTCAACAAGATCATCCATTAAAATAACAGGAATTGAGCGAGGAATTGATCCCACTCCCAAAACCTGTGTACTCTCTTGGATTTTGATCTCTTGATAATCGTGGCATACTATGCTGTCTGGTACAGATTGGAATTTCATTCCCTCACAAAATTTAGACCCCTGACAAACAAAAGGTTTCAGTATAAGTCAGAATATGTACATACAACCACCAAGATGCTGAATACCAATTACCAATTAAATGGTAAAAAGACTTGAGAAAGAGGCTAATTTTCCTATTTTGATACTCACAATGTGAAGAAACATGGTAAGAATAGACTGGCACTGGATATGATTACCACTATGTACAAAGAACATCAAATGACTAGCAAAAAGTATACCAGAAAAGGGAAGTGCAGATTGTGCAATATAGAGGAAGGTAAGACAGGACCATTACCTGAGAAGGGCAGGTGTTTGGAAGTCTTATAGAATTTCCAGTTTCTAGCTCTGGATGAACTTTAAATCTAAACACAAAATCACGGAAAATAAGAACCAAGTCAGAGCTCAAATCAAATAATGTAAATAAAAAAAATTACATAAAGTAAAGCAGATGTCAAATTCGCATCCTTGACCAGTTGAGTGCCCAATTAAGCATTGATGTGATCATTTGTGTCCTCAGAGCATATATCATTAATATAAAAGGGCATTAAGTTCATTTTACAATAGATTATGAGGAAACCATAGCAAAAATATTCGTTCAGAATAGCAATCACAGTCCATTCTCAATCAGTTACTTTCACTGTGAACCATTGGATAAGTGGTGATACGACAAGGATAGTTCAGAAATTAGAAAGTCATACATTCTCTTTTAACTCCAGGAAACAAGAAAGGTATGAGATTATGTAGATTCTAAATTCAAGTAGGTTCATCTAATTACCCACGTAATCCATGTAATGTAAAAATAAAGAAGGAAAATATTATTACCTATATTTACACCTGCTGCACTGATACTCTCGTTCCCCTTCAATCATCTTAACAGTTCCCGATCTAATGACTGTGCCCTTAAGAGTAAGAAGAACCCCCCTATGCCTCACCCTCACCTTCCCAATGCTAGGAAACGTCTCTGCCACCATTATAACAAGTTTTCCAATCAGAAATAATTCAGTCAAGAACTAGATTTCAGAAACCAGATATTCTTTATCACTAGAGTTCCCAGAACAAGTTGCAGAAGAAATAAAAATAATAAATATTTTTCGTAGAGAAATTTGCTACAGATGATTTAGATAGTCAAACATGTACACAGCAATAATAAACGTTTGAACTTTACATGTTCGTATACTTTACGAAAAACTAGAAATTTAAACACAAAAACATGTGCTAATTAGCTCAAAAATGGTACACAATCATAGAGTTTAGCAAACTACGAAACTAAATCAACATTAGTAACTGAGAGAAGCACTAATAATTACAACCTACGAACTTTGGCAACCCCTAGAAAATAATCTCAGCTTTATCCCCCTCAAAATTTCACAATTTCACCCAAAACTAACCCAAAAAGAAAATGAGGGTTTCTCACTGAGATTTACAAATAAGTAGTAAATCAAAGAATGAGAACATGTATTAATTAGCTTAAAATGGTCAAACAATCCTAGAATAGAGAAATCTAAGAAAATGAAATCAATGCTAGTAGCTCAGAGAAGCACAGATAATTATACCCTGCAAAGTGCAAACCTAGGATAATGCTCGACGAGAATCTCAAATTTACCCCTTCAAAATTTCACAATTTCACTTAAAATTAACACGGTGAAAGAATATTACGGTTTATCACCAGGTTTTATGAGAAGTAGTAAATTGAAGGTTAAAACGTGTATTAAACTAGCTCAAAATGATGAAATAATCGCAGAACTGAGAAAACTAATATACTTAGATCAATACCAGAGAAACACTGATGATTACACCCTTGTGAACTTAGGCAAACCCTAGAATCAGCTTTACCCCCTTCTAAATTTCACAATTTCATCAGAAATTAACCAAATTAAGAAAACTAGGGTTTCTCACCAGGACATTCCAAAGGGGACCCACTGACATTGATCCTCACATGGACAAACTCCTTCACGACCGCGCTCTTCTCCAAATCCTTCGATCCATCAAGAACCACGCCCTAGAATTTTGAGTAACAAATTAAAAAGGACCTGTGAGTAAATTCGACCAATATTAGCGTTTCGAAATGAAATTATTTCGTTACCTGAGAGATTCGAGCGGCTTGGTCGAACTTCGGGAGGAGATGGGAGGGGCGAGAGAAGAGATCGTGGGCGAGGGGAGGATCGGATTCTAATAATTCAGCAAAACTGCAAAAAAATGGAGAAAATGGGGTTAAAGTGTAAAATAGGAAAAAGTGAGGGGCTGAAGTGAGAAAAAATTGTACTCGACGATGAGAGAGTAGTGGAGGACGGGATCGGGGGAGAGGAGGATCGACCGGAGGTCGCTGACGTGGCGGCGGAGGAGGAAGCGTGCGGAGGAGTCCACGGCGTCATCTTCACGCGGAGGCATCTTTTAGGCGGGAAAATTGAGGGAAGAAGAACGAGGAGTTCGAAGACAGAAAAAGGAAGCGGATGGCTAATGTGGGAGGCACTTAATATGGGCCGATATTGAATCCATTTACTTTTTTACCCCAATACCCAATTAAAAACTTGATATGGGCCGATTTTGTAAGGACAATTTTTATAGGCAAAAATGCTTCGAGCCCCAAAAGCCAAGAAAACGTGCTTCTCACTCTCAAGACTTTGTCAACAGATGTTTTGCTCCCAAAATTAAAGAGTTTGTTCTCTGAGCCCCCTAAACACAAAACCCAAGAGATTAAAATATTTGAAGACCATAATACCCTTCTCTCTCTCTTTATTATAATGTACTAAGATGATAGTTGAAATGACTGACGGAGATTATTTTATTATTTTTATTTTTTATTATTTTTCGTTGTTGATGAGGGGGAACTAATTGTTTGTATTGAGAGATTGTTAAAGTTAGGTGTTAATTGTTAAGGTTACAATTTAATTGTTAAGGTTACAGGTCAATTGTTAAGGTTATAGATCCATTCTCTCTCTCTCTCTCTCTCTCTCTCTCTCTCTCATGATGCTAATGTGATGATCTTAAAATGATTGAAGGGGATTGTTCTTTTATTATTTTCGTTTTTTATTATTTTCATTATTTATGAGGAAACTAATTATTTTTGTTTGTATTGGAATATTATTAAGTTTACGGGTTTAATTGTTAATGTTATGAGTCAATTGTTAAGGTTACGGGTTTAATTGTTAAGGTTACGAATTTAATTGTTAAGGTTACAGATCAATTATTAAGGTTACGGGTCAATTGTTAAGGTTATGGGTTTAATTGTTAAGGTTACGGGTCAATTATTAAGGTTACGGATTTAATTGTTGAGGTTAAGGGTCAATTGTTAAGATTACGGGTTTAATTGTTAAGGTTATGTGTTTAATTGTTAAGGTTATGTGTTTAATTGTTAAGGTTACGAGTCAATTGTTAAGGTTACGGGTTTAATTTGTTAAGGTTACGAGTTTAATTGTTAAGGTTACGGGTTTAATTGTTAAGGTTACGGGTCAATTGTTAAGGTTACGGGTGTAATTGTTAAGGTTACGGGTTTAATTGTTAAGGTTACGGATTAATTGTTAATGTTATGGGTTAATTGTTAATATTACGGGTTTAATTGTTAAGATTACGGGTTTAATTGTTAAGGTTATGGGTCAATTGTTAAGGTTACGGGTTTAATTGTTAAGGTTCGAGAGAGAGAGAGAGAGAGAGAGAGAGAAGGGATCCATAACCTTAACAATTGACCCGTAACCTTAACAATTAAACCTGTAACCTTAACAATTGACCCGTAACCTTAATAATTGACCCGTAACCTTAACAATTAAACTCGTAACCTTAACAATAAACCCGTAACCTTAACAATTGACCCGTAACCTTAATAATTAAACCCGTAACCTTAACAATTAAACTCATAACCTTAACAATTAAACCTATAACATTAACAATTGACCTGTAACCTTAACAATTAAACTCGTAACCTTAACAATTGACCTGTAACTTTAATAATTAAACCCGTAACCTTAACAATTAAACCCGTAACCTTAACAATTGACTCATAACCTTAACAATTAAACCTGTAACCTTAATAATTAAATCGTAACCTTAACAATTGACCCGTAACCTTAACAATTAAACCCGTAATATTAACAATTAAACCCGTAACCTTAACAATTGACCCGTAACCTTAACAATTAAACCCGTAACCTTAACAATTAAACTCGTAACCTTAACAATTGACCCGTAACCTTAACAATTGACCCGTAACCTTAACAATTAAACCCGTAACCTTAACAATCTCCCAATACAAACAAAAACAATTAATTTCCTCATCAACAAAGAAAATAATAAAAATCAAAAATAATAAAATAACAATCCCCTTTAATCATTTCAAGATCATCACAGTAACATCATGATAAAGAGAGAGAGTGTGTGTGTGAGAGAGAAAGGATCCATAACCTTAACAATTGACCCGTAACCTTAACAATTAACCCCTAACTTTAACAATCTTCCAATACAAACAGTTAGTTCCCCCTCATCAATAACGAAAATAATAAAAAATAAAAATAATAAAATAATCCCCATCAGTCATTTCAAATATCATCTCAGTACATCATGATAGAGAGAGAGAGAGAAGGGTATTATAGTCTTCACATATTTTAATCTCTTGGGTTTTGTATTTTAGGGGCTCAGAGAACAAACTCTTTATTTTTGGGGGTAAAATACCCGTTGACAAAATCTTGAGGGTGGGAAGCACATTTTCTTGGCTTTTGGGGGCTGGAAGCATTTTTCCCAATTTTAAATTATGTACATTTGGGTATCTAAATTCCTATTCAAAGCACGATCATAGCTTGCCTCTAAAAAAAATAGGACAAATTTTCAAAACTAACACATTTAGAAGCTTTAAAATTTGACTTATTTTCAAATTATTTGTCAAAATTAATCTAGTTTCAGTCAGTTGGCTGAAACTGAATCGATTTTGATAAAAAAACATTAAAAAACTTTACAGGACTTCAAGTCCCGTGAAGTTTAAGCCCCCGCTAACAAACTTGATTAGGTGGGCTATAAGTTCACGGGACTTGAAGTCTCATGATTTTTTTCTGCCGCCAACTTCATGGGACTTTAAGTCTCGTAAAGTTCATAATCATAATCCTTTCACTTGACAAGCCAAGATTAAGAATCTCCCAAGCAGTCTTGGGTCAGTCCCTCTCCCTGGCTTTCATCCACAACACCCTCTGTAAGGACCATGAATTTTTAATACCAGTTAAAATAATTTTCTAGTATTTTAAAATATTTAATTATGATTTTTAAAAGAGTATTTATATTTTCTCTATTTTCTAGAATTTTCTATGATTTAAAGTCCAAGTTTTATATTTATTTAAATGGTTTTAATATTTATAAATTAATTTAGTACAGTGAAAATTTTTGGAAATTATCCGTTGTGTTATGGATGCTATTACGTATTATTTAAAATAATACGTTGTATTAACATCGATGTTACATATTATTTCGTATAATATGTTGTATTGTTAATTAGGTATTATTTGTATAAATTATTATATTAATTTTATTGTTGAATATTATCTGTCGTAATAGCATAACTAGTACGTTTTGATTTGTAGGTATTTATCCCATAATTATTTGATTTTAAATGTAAGTAAATATACTTTTATTAATAATTATTATTGTTTAATTATACAATATGGGTATATTTCGACTATTTCGTATCAACTGTTGTATTAGCACAACATGTACGTTTTTGTTTGTAGATAATTATTCTGTAATTATCTTAATTTTTAAACATCAACAATTATTTAATTTTAATTAATTTTCGTTTTTCAAAACCCTAATATATATATATATTATATATAATATAGTATATTATATAGTATATATATATATAATATATATATTTATATATATATAATATATATATTATATATATATATAGTATATATTATTTATTTTCTTCTTTTTCGTTTCTTCCCCAAACTTCCGCCGCCCTCAACCTTACTTTTTCCTCCTTTCCCAACACGACAACTGCCGGCCCCTTCTCGTTTTCACCCGACCCCCGACCCCGCTCGACGCGGGCGAACTCCAACGCCGCCCCCACATTCCCGTCGCCCTGAGAAGCCCCTCGCGCTGCGCCGTCGAACACCAGCGCCTTTCGAACGCTCGCCGCCATCCCCCTCCTTCCCAGATCCCCACCGCCCCGCCGCTTGAGCGCCGTTCGCGTGCCTTCCTTCGACCCAAGAGCCGCCGCCTGACCACCTCGCCCCCGCAACCCCTGAACCTCGCCTTGCCGTCAGTCACCGGCCGCTCCAGCAGCAGCCGACCATGAGTCCGCCAGCGCACCGTTCACAGGGAACCCTCTTGACGCGCCTTCGGCCTCCTACAGCCGCCAGCACCTTGGCTGCCATCGCTGACGAACCCTCAGCTCCGGCCCGCTGCCCGACGCCCCTCGCTAGCCCAAGACCATCGCGAACAGTCCCGTCGCCGTGAGCTTTCCCGCTCAACCCCCGACGTTCAACATTTCCCATGCGTCATCGCTGATATCGCCGTCCAGATCCACCGTCAATCAACTCTAGATTCGCCGCTCCGCCCCATCATCGTCGCCTCGTCGTCAGACCCCACGGTCTCGCAGGCAAGATCCTGAACCTTGATTATTTTATTTTAATTATTAGTTTATCGTAAATTATTATGTGTCTCGTTATTCAATTTTTAGATCTGTTATGAGTTAATTGATTAGATTAGTCTGTGATATATTATTACCTGCGTGGGATTGCTTGACATGAATAGATGTGTGAAAGCTTGTTGTTATCACCTAGTTGTTATCCAATAGGAGAGACTGTACATGAAGACGATTTCTGTTAAAAGTATGATTTATAAGCGTGCTTCAAAGCATGGCTATACTCGCTCGACATCGATATCCCGGTGTGAGGAGTCCCGAGTTCCCTCGATATCGATATCCTGGTATGAGGTTTCCTTGATTATTATTATTATTATAGCATTGACTACACGATGCACTCTTGATCGGACGTGTTACGAGTCACGGTTATGTTCATAGTTTTACAGAAATCGTTCCACGGTAACTCCGTGGCTAGTGCATAATATTTCATGTACAGTTGCGTAATTAATATGACAAACATGGGGTTATAAAGGGGAATTGGACGGAGAATATAACATGTATATAAACGGGCACAGCGCTTTCTTGTTATCGTGATATCGTGAGTGTTATGTACATGGGCCAGAGGGCCAATACTTGACTTGAAGGCGGCCCCCGGACGACTTTACGGGGACCCGATTATATACATCAAAATATTCTTCCCCAATTCAAATAACATGTAAAACATGAATAATATGCTTGCGTGTCTTATGGTGGACTTTGTTGGTGTTATGAGATGTAGACTAGTTGTATTTCTTTTCATACATAGATCGAGATTAATATTTAATTATTTATAATTCAAGACATATGGTATATACATGAGGGTTTCCTTGTTTGGATTATTTTAATATTTAATTATTTATAATTCAAGACATATGGTATATACATGAGGGTTTCCTTGTTTGGATTATTTCGCTCGACGTACTACGTCTCTTGTTGTAGATTTTTAAGTATTAATTCCATCTAGTGTATGCCCTTGTGACTTGGATGATTATTTCGATCGCTAGCTGCATGATTTCATTACCCGATTGATTTACGGATTCTTATGATTATCATGTTTTGGTCGTAGATTGCATGTTGATTTTGTTGGATTACCAGTTGCACGTTCTTTTGTTGTTTCGGTTATCATATTGTTTTCCGCTTGGGTTTTCGTTCGTGTTATTTTCTTTTGTGGGGTCTTGCTGTGCGCCATGCACCTGACGTACACCTGTTTTCTCTGGTGTACGTCAGACTTAGGAGAAGAACATGTTCAGCTAGGAGATCGCCAGGAGCCGGAAGATCCTCAGCAGGAGTGCCTTGTAGACGGAGCCTTTTGTAGTTCTTTCTATTTCTGTGGTTCGATGTATCTTTGCACCTCTTCAGTATTCATTTGTTCAGATATGTATAAGGGCATGTTTGACCCGAATATTATGTCTTGGATGATATTCATTTGTGATATGTATTATTTTATTCTGAGTTTGTCTATTATATTCTTGCTGATTGTGATCGGGGACCTGTAACTTCGCATTTTACTTATTTCCAGACGCTTAGCGTATTAGGTTGAGGAGAAATAAATGTTTTTATTTACTCTCCTTGATTTAATACGTCGCGGGATTGTTCACGTTCCGATTCCCGGGTATTTTGGGAAGTGGGGCGTGACACCCTCCCCCAAGCTACCCACCCCTCCCAATCCACCCTCTAATCCCACACGCACCCTAACTCCAACATCAAGCGTCAACCCCTCCTCAGCCTCAGCCTCAGCCTCAGCCTCCCCCCCCTCCCTCCCTCAAACCTACCCATCCCCAAACAAACATGAGCCAGCCCCCGTACATATGGGTTTTTTTCAATACACACCCTCAAGAATTCCTCCTCCCTCTCCAATCCCTCACCTCCTCCTCCTCCCTCTCTCCCTCCTCTATGACAAACAACCTCCCAGTACAAATCTCTCGTTGTCTTCTAATCCCCAACATCAAGAACCTTGGTGCAATTGTTGAACACCGGTGATATCGCCATCTCGATACCCTCGTCTCTGTCACTCTCACGAGTAACATCGTCGTCACCGCCGCCTCTGCTCCTGGCATGCATCTCCTCCTCCCTCAATATAATCATGTACAACGCTCCCATCCTTGATATCGAGTTCAGCCACAGCCTAGGCTTCCCGTCCCCGGGCCAGATCGCGGACAGCGGGTTGTCACCTGATGAATCATGACAAGAAGACTTCACGGGACTTCAAGTCATGTGAAGTTGGGTGTAACAAAAAATTTCACAGGACTTCAAAATCCCGTGAACTTATACCTCCCCCTAATCAAGTTTGTTAACGGGGGCTTAAACTTCACGGGACTTGAAGTCTCGTGAAGTTTTCTAATGTTTCTCGCCAAACTCGATCCAGTTTTAGCCAATTGGCTGAAATTAGATCGATTTTGGCAAATAATTTAGATATAGGTCGAAATTTGCAATTAAGTTTATAAATGAGTTGGTTTTGAAAAGTTGTCCAAAAAAATAATATTAAAAATAATTACTATTAGTCGCTTAAAAATAAATAAATCTTAATATAATTAATAAACGACGAAAAAATATCAAATTAAGAAAATTTCTTGAATTTTAGCTTTAATTTTATGGTTGTGAAATAATATAGGGAAGTTTTTTCCTTTAGTTTTATTACAATTCGATAAAAATAATAATAAATAAAGTTTTGTGATTAATTAAATTATTTGAATTAAATAATTTTTAGGTCAAGATGTTAAATAAAAATCGTAGGGTGTTAACCAAGTTCTAACTTGTTTGAGTTGGCTATCACTAAGTGAGTTTAGAGAAAGTTTAGTTCTTCGCAGATCTTAATTGGCTTAAAGGTCCAAATGTCCAATGATAGTGACGGAGTCAGGATTTTTGATAAGCGGGTTTAAAAATAAATAATTAAATATGCTCACATATAACTTTTTTATCGTGATTATTAGTATCTAAACTTTGTTATATGAAAAGACTTTCAAAATCAAAGTATCTTTTTGCCTTCAATTTTAAAAACCATTTTATTAATTTAGATAGGATATTTGATTGGAGTGGGATATCTAGATTTTTTAGAATAGGCTATTTTGGATTTGAATCGTGGTAGGATTAGATCACGATTTGGTTTTTTAAGTTCTTTTTAATTGCTAATTTCTACTATAGATTTTAAGGACAAATTTCAAAATAATTCAAGACTTAGGGGACTAATAATAGCAATTTCAATCATTTGAGACGCTTCAAAGTAACTCAAGGAATTAGGGGCCTAATAACATTGATTTGAGGAACTAATCTATCTATTACCCTTTAAAAGAGCGAGTTACTGGAAAAATTTTCCCTCCCCAAATTAACCTTCAACCGAAAGCAAGACTGATAACGCATATATAATGTTTGGACGCTTACATCACAGTGAAAGCAACTGCCTAAATACAGGGGAAAAATGCATTGTTGGTAGATGACGGCTGTTCGCCTTCTTAACTTGTAATTCTTTTACATTCTTATAAGTTTCTCTCGAACGTCCAAATGTGTTCCATTTAATTTATATCTAATCGGTATTGTGTTCTGCAACGATACTTAACTTATGATAATTTAATGTGAGCCCTTAACCATTTTAAAATTTTGCATTGGCCAACCAATCAATAAATAAATATATTTTAATTGTTCAAATGATGAATACTTATATTATGTCTATATGTTTTATCCATTACTTACATTCCATAATTTTATAACAAAACATTAAAAAATAAAATTAAAAATTTTAAACAAAAAATGAAAACTTTACCACGTGCATTGCACGTGCAATCCAACTAGTTTTTAAAAATATGAAAGATTAAAGGAACTAATTAAAATAACCAAAAATAAAAAACATCGAACTTTAAAAAGGCCCATGACTTGTCGGTGTTCTTTTCCATTGACAAAACACCAAACACCATTGCACAAAAATATTAAACATCATTGCACTCAAAACATCAAATAACTGGATCTATTTGTCATTAATTTGAGAAACTTGCTCTATTTGTCATAATAAAAACTAATCAAGCAATTAAAAACATACACGGACATATTTGGTAGCTAATTTCAATTTAAGGCCAAGCCAAAGATTTCTTTTCTTACAAATAAAACGTCTCCTCCTCCCTCAACTTAGCAAATTTGACAGCCTGCTCCATTTATCATCAAAATCAGAAGAATCTCTTCCAATTATAAAACGTATCCAACAATCAAGAAAATTTCCGAATTATGAAAATAATATCTCGTCGCCGTCCTGTCCATGATGCTATACCCCCGAGTAAACGTAGGACTAGGAATCCAATTTATTCCCATGATAACTTTGCCCTCTGTTTCTCTATAAATATTACACCCCATGAAAATTAAAATATAGCAAAATATTCATCTAAGAGAGAGGGGGAAAAGAATGACTTGGGGTTGGTCGAGTCGCAAGAAGAAGGATGAAGGCGAGGATTGCGAGAAGCACCCCGCGAAAAAGATGGCTTCAGGGCTCTGCATCTATTGCCTCGACGAGAAGCTCATTGAAGCTAAAGAGAGACAGAGGAGGGAGCAAATGGCTCGCGATGAACAGAGAACCGAAGGAAATTAAGTTCTTCCGGCTGAGGGAGATGCGTCGAAATTGAAAGGAACAACCCAAAATTATGTTGTGGTCCTCTACGTTTCGTTTTGTTTTGAACGAGCCCTTCCAATGTTTCTATTAAAATTAATGTTTTTTTTTCTCCTTCCTCTGTTCATCGTCGTCAGGTTCATCTACGTTGTGTGTCGTATGCTTTGTTTTGTTTGAAGGTCCTATTCCTTTTTATTGTAGAATTATTATTGATAAAAGATGCCTTTATACAAGGATTAAATTTACAAATGAGGGTGCTAGTAAAAAAGTAAATGTATTGTTACGTTGTGAGGAAAATTCAACAAACTGAGCGAACTATGAACAATGATAACATATGACGTTGTCGACCGCTTTGTTTGAAAAGGGCCATTTATTTCTATTTTTTCAGAGTATCAAGAATGGGACCAATTGCAGAATCTCACTCTCTATTCTGATTTGAGGTTAATTCCTTACCCTTCGCGGCGGTCCACGTATTAACGCAATTTTCATCTCTAGGATTTAAAAAAATATGAAAATATTGATGCATTTAAAAACTTTGATAAATTACAGTTAAGAGGTCTGATTTATTGACTTCGTTTTGCCGCTAGAAATGTTTGGTAAATTTTCAATACTGTTCCATTTAGGCTTCATAAATTTCTTTCTACGGCGTACGTACGCCATATACACATAAGCAACATAAGAAAAAATTTGTAAAATAGACCTATTTTGCTAAATATTTAGCAAAACAAACCGTTTTGCTAAATATTTAGCAAAATAGACATCTTTTTAGCCAAAAAGATGTCGATTTTGCTAAACAGACCATTCGGTATGATTTAATGAGGATTAAATCATACGAGACTACTAACCCTGTATGTTTCGAATGATCTGTTTTGTAAAATCGACCTCAGTTCTATTTTGCTAAATATTTAGCAAAACGGTCTGTTTTGTTAAATATTTAACAAAATAGGTCTATTTGCAAATTTCTTCGCAACATAAAGTCCAAAGTTTAATATAGAAAAAAATATTGCAGAAAACCGTTTTCTTTTCAATGGGAAATATTAATGTTATGATTTATACTTGCATTCGGCTAATCCTAATTTGACTTGGGCTGAGGTTTGACTCCGGCTACAAATGTTCCTCGCTTTTGCGAGAGACAATAGAAAGAAAGAAAACAGATTGAGGGGATCGATGAAGAAGAACGAAGAGAGGTGCGAGAACCACCAAGAGCACGAGTTGGCTCTAGGAGTTTGCCCACGTTGCCTCGGGGAGAAACTCGCCCTCTTATATGCTTTGCAGACGGACGTTGAATATAAAGATGAAGAAGAAGAAGTCGAGGAGGTAACAAGCACAGGAAAGAAGCAGTTGTGTTGGAGCAATTTGTTTTGTTGCTTCGGGGGAAAGCAGCGGAGGAAACGAGGAACAAAAGCAGACATCGGAAGGGGGAGAAGAATAATCAAATCTTTTTTCTTTCTATGACTTGTTACATTTATTTTTCTTTAAATGGATTTTTTTTTTTTACTCTTTTTTCCTGAATAGAGAGATCAAGTTACTTTAAAAAAAAGAGCATTGATATAGCTTGATGATTAATATATATATTTAACAACAGAAAATCTCAAACAGGATGAATATATCAATCACAACCATCAGGACATAGAGAAAAATCCTGACATCCTACGTAGCCATCATGCCAATCTTCACTTTGCGAATATAAACTCAAAATATATCTGCAATGTACGTTTACATATCTATCAGTACCCAGGGTATCTACAGAAAATATGTTGCTCGAGTCTGTACATGTATCGAACAATATTATCTAGCTGCCTTCGGAAGAATATCATTATCCCGATCATCAAAATCCAACCCAACTGCAGGACTCCTTGTTGGCTTTTGTTTCAGTTTCTCAAAGATATCATCAAGTAGCTCAGAAGAGGAGGCAGTACGAGGCAAAGTTTCTTGATCTTTAGGCAGCGGAACAAACCTCTTCTGCTCGATTTTGATCTTGAACTTCTGGAAGCCATTCTTCATTGATACCCAAGCATCAGATACCCCTCGCATTGATGGACCTGCACCTGAGTTTCTGGACTGCATCTGTGCATTTACTTCATCGAGTAATAAGAGTGAATCATGAGATTTTGACTTCTCTTTAGATTCTAGTCTTGGTGGTTTATTTGTAACGGTTTCTTGTTCTTTTGGGGCCACTGGTTGACTCCCTTTGCGAACTTCCTTGGATGGAATATCAGCTGCAACTTTTTGCTTATCCTCTTCCTGAATGAATTGTATCACATAAGAGTTTGACCACCCATAAGAGTAAAATGCAAGTTCCACATGAGAAACAAAATTACTTCTTGGACTACATTGTGTCCTGAGTCCTGACGCAATTCTTTATAGCAAAACCTGAAGACTGAATATATTTTCTAGGATTACTCCTAGTTTTCATGAAGCTCCTTGGCTTGATTTCAAACTTGTGTAAGTTTATACCAGCTCACAAAGAGTTGAACCGTCCCTTCAAGATTTAGACTTTGTTCCACAGTCACCCATTTGATGTGTAAGGTACAAAAACAGGGTGGTGAACTTAATTTGGTTGGAATATGACCTCACCCAATTCATTTCGGCCCTCAATGTGTATGTTTTTCAATCTTTTTACTATCAAATAAATTGGCAAACTAATTATATTCCTTCCTTTTGTCAGAATGTTTTTCTAAGGATTCTGATCAATCTTTAAATGCAAATATTAAGGTAGTAAATCCCTACGGAAGCAAACAGTTGATTCAACTGTCCAAAAGATATAAACAAGCTAAATCGAAGATATCATTACATATTCAACATAATTATACTGAACTGAAATGGGAACTAACTCGATGAACACAAATTCTATATTTAAATGTACCAAGGTGATTAACATACCGGTAGTTCACTGGCAGACTCAACATCCTCATTCGTACTGTAGAAGATCCTTGCCAATGGTATGATTAGCTCACCAACTTTATGTCCCTGTTCAAGCCAAGACCTCTCTGGCGACAGAATAAAAACCTATTACCTCCTGAGTTCTTATCAGTCTATGTACCATGAAAATAGGTACCTTGCAACTCTCACTGAATGGGCACTTGCCTTTCTGCAGGATAATTACACCTGATGGATCATAACCGTCCATATCCTCCTCCTCATTTTGGAACTTGATCTTTATCCATCTACCGAAATAATCAATTACGTGGTCAAAGAAATTACATGCAACCAGTAAGGTGTAGATAACCATGATAAGTGGATAGATTTTGTTGAATCCTTTTCCAAAGAAAGGGACAGCATCGTCAATATTTCCCATTCTCTGCATAACAGTATCCAAAGGCGAGATGATTTGATTATGACAAGTAACAAGTTATTAAAAGCTAAGATATATCCTTTCTGGTATATATGTTAGTATTCCTTCGACTTACATGTCAGTCGGAATCTTGTAATGAAGGAAAGGTAATTTTGAAGGTCTAGCTTGTAGCATGACCAATACATGGGAAGAAGTTTATTCAGTATTGATTGGCTGTGCTATTCCGTTTATTGGACATGATAATTCTGAAAATCTAATTACTTCGAATAAAATGTGCATACGAAAGCAATTCAGATATATCACTTTACTTTAATTTCAATCTTTCCCTCAAAAAGTATGCCCAGTTGAGTAACCTCAATGCTAACCTTTTCAAGATGCAACTAGAGTCTCAATAATGATTGTACTGTCAGTAGGTTGATTTTTCCTGGTACAAGATTTTTTTTTTAGTTAGAAGATCAGGCATAATTCTTAGTAGGACTATGAGAATTGTCTCTTTATATGGGAAAAACTGTATGTTTACTGCTACAATCAATCACGAAGCATGACATTCTTGCAATCCTTCAAATCAATAGTCTGTTTACTTCATTAAGATGATGCACACACAGTTAGGAGCACCATATTAGTAGGGGTAAACTTCTAAACAGGTATTCATATTAAAATGAGTAGTTACCTTTTCAAAAACAGTTTTGGTGCCTCGAAGACGTATGAGGTTAAGAAAGTTATAAGAAATTGGAGGTGCATATCTCGCGACCATTCTGGAAAAGATATTTAATTTTTGCCATAATGGTGAGATTCTGTATAATTCATAAAGGATATAGTATGAAATAACTTCGGTGAAGAAACTTACGAACAAATCATAAGCAAGCGGACTGAGTTTGTCTGTCGTGGTGTTAATGAATAGAACATCAGCATCCCAATCTTGAACAAGGAATAGTATGTGCAGATGCACATGTACATCAGAGGAACAAATGCTGCTATCTGCAAAACATGCCACAATCATTGAGAGAGAAAAAAACGTAAGCAAGATTTCTAAACTTATTAGTTGATATGGGTAAAGCTGGAGCTCAGGCAGATATATGATGCATTTTCTAATAGTAGATACTGTAAATTTTTTGGAGTCGATGAAGTTGATAAAGTTGAGGAAGCATGAAATGTAATTTCAGAATGAACAACACTATCTGATCCTACAAGGATATGGCGGATGCTTACTTTTGTCAAATTAGATTTTGGTGAAAGCATAGACATCAACTTAAATCAGGCCAACAAATCTAGGATGACAACGAGACATTATGAGAAGACTGAAGCCTTTTCATTTGCAAAAGAATATACACACTTGATGAACTGTAAGCTTAAGTGTCACATCCATCCTTCCAATCCTTAAATCATTCTATGAAATAATAAAATGTAAATCAGTGTACATGTTGTCTAAGCTCAATAGTAGGATAGAACAGGATATTCTATGAAATAATAAAATGTAAATCAGTGTACATGTTGTCTAAGCTCAATAGTAGGATAGAACAGGATAAAACTTCCATAATGTGTCAAACAGATGCTGTACATGTTGTCTAAGCTCAATAGTAGGATAGAACAGGATAAAACTTCCATAATGTGTCAAACAGATGCTGAACAATATGTGCTACATATAACAAAAAGAATGTGTTAATACAATGTAAGTATCTAAAAGACACAACATTTATCGCCTCACAAATTGGAGTAGGCAGAACAAAGTTCCACTAACCTATAGGGAATGATAAAATACTTACCTGTCATAACTAAAATTTGGAACCTACAGAATAGAAGCCTAGAATGCCTGATAAGGTGGATTTTTGAGCAATTTACACACAGCAGGTACAGTCATAATCCGATGACACACTAACTAATAACAAGAGTTTATCCAAGATTGCAAGTAAGAAAAATAATCTGGCATACATGGGACTATCTGATGGAAAATTTTCATCCCTAACCACCATTAGTCATGATATAAACATGGAAAGTTTTATAACATATGCACAAAAAGAAATTATGCTTCCGAAAATTTACCTGTCCCACCATCTCCTGTTTACCCACTGCGTTTATAAGAATGGAGAAAAAAGATAGATCAACTCCACTTGGCAAAATTGTAGCCTCGGCCAAGAGAATAGCAGCTGACATGCAACCAAGCACTACAGCTAAGAGTTTCTCCAGTTGCTTCCTTAGTATGCAACGCCAAACCAGCTCTGAAAGATCCAACAGTCTCGATTTCAAAATCAGCAAAGTAGATTACATCTTTGGAAATCAGTGTATTTACCATCTACTTGAGACTAGAGATGGTATTTAAGGATACTCAAAACTAAAAGCTACTATTCTTTAAGTATGAATTGCATCCCACCTAAGGAAGTAGGAATTGCAGCCGAACGAAAGAGCGCAGTCTATAATTTTCTTCATTTAATGGTGAAATACAGATTGAACCAGTACATATTGTCTCAAGAAAATAACTGTTAAAGACAGAAGTAGCTAGTTTATGCATTACTCAGAAATGAAGCCTGTTCTATGAGTAACCATCATAGCAAACCTCGAGTGGTTTATATTTTCCTGTCTAAAGGTGAGATATAACTTGGACTGGGTACCTATTGTATCAAGAAAGGACCCAAACTTGCCAGCATGTCTTCCTCTTAAACTTGAAACGTATCTCCTGCAATGATAGCAACATTTAAACATAATGCCAGATAAATCATCATAACAGACATGCACACATTGCTCACAAACTTGTGATATCCAACAAGATGAAATTGTTTCTCTCATTGGGTGGGATAGAAGGTAACATTATAAGATTCATGCTGCTTCATTCTAATCAATATGACCTCTTCAGATATTCATTTAGGTTTCAAGAGTTGGGATGCCTGAACTATTGGTTCTAGCAGATAGTTTATTTGGAAATTGTGATTGACTCTGTGTATAGCCATGTCAAAGTTTCATCTCAGATCTGATCATAGCTAACTAAGAGAGGGACGTAACAAAGAGGACATACAGAAGAAAACATTAGTGCGACATGATTAGGGGGAAAAAGATAATTAGAGAAAAAAATTGTTCTTGTATCATAATATTATTATATCCTCTAACTCACTGTGTTAAGAAAGGTGCACAGGCATCATAACTAGAAGACATCATACCATTCAGTAGCGTTGCGAAGTTCATAATTCTTCACTGTATCTTCCAGCTCAAGGGCCTCCATGACAGAGGCAACGTATTCACTACAAGAGGTTGAGATAAACCAGTCAGGATCAATTTGAATGGATACAAAAAGCTTACGATATTGTTTTAAGCACATCAAGCACATGGAAGAGAAAATTCAGATTCTCTCTAGTCTCAAGTGTAGAAATATGCAGTAGTCCTTCCAAATCTGCACCTAGTATATACTTTAATGACCCACGCGTATTTGAAGTGCACCATAAAATTGTACCTCCTGTATCTGTAATACTCCTCTTGAGCTTTTCTAAGCCGCCGCCTAAGTGCAGCCATCGTTTTGTCATCGGTATCATAATCCATATCATTCTCTCCAAACATACCGCCAGATGGCTTAAAAGAAGGATCTTCCCGTATCTGAAGAATGTAAACATATCAATTAATATTTTTATGAGTTACAACTTAATAAAATTTGAAAATGACATTAAAATACCATTTGAAGCAGCATCCTGTCAATGACATCCATGTATTGTCTTAAAAAGTCACGCTTGGATATTTGCTTTGATGTTGCTTGTGCAATCTGACAATATGACTGTTGTCAAACACATGAGCATATCTAAATATCGCTGATAATTTTTTTATAAAGAGCTGGAAGAAATCACAAGTACTGTCTCCCACAGCCGCTGGGTGGACTAGGATAGCCCGCAAATATTTCAAATAAGTAGATAGATCATAGGGTTATACATTTACCATAACTAATTAGATATGACCGACTTCATATTGAATACGATAGAAACATAAAAAGAAAAGCAATACGAGAAACATTTAAATAATTAGATAGAGTTATACAATTACCACAATCACATTTGAAAATTCCTGATGAGCATCATCAAGGTTCACAGCCATTTTTGCAACCCTATGGGAGAGAACTTTTTGGCGGTTACTCCAATCTGCATTCCTCCAGATGCTCTTTGGTATTTCACTCAGACCAAAGCCAAGAAGAAATGCACCAGTTACAAGCCCAAAGGTATTTGAACAGGCCATGGCAAAGCCCACAATACCACCGCTCCTATCAATAAGACAGTTTTAAGAAATTAACATTGGATAACATGGTCTTAAATGTCATCCTTAGCAAATGTTTAGAAAACTATAATAAATTCTCAAAGTTAACAAAGAAATTTCTAATAAATTAAAATTTCTTTAAATGTTCTCTTAAAACACAGCAAACATTTAGTGAGATTTTATTTTATTTTTTAATTTTTTACTCTTGTAAATTATCTTAGCACTTTATAATCCACGTTGCAGTATCTGAAAAATCATGACTAATTATTGACTACTTCTATGATGGTCTAAATGCAAGTTTACTAGTTCAAATCAGAGGATGCCACAAAGTTCAGATCCTGTTAGTGTCTTTTGTCGCTGTCTAACCGTTAATATATTAAGAAATATAACAGAAGAAATGGGTAATAGTCCCATCTAAATGTTTCAAATGACAGAAATATGATAACAATAAAGTACAAGAAAACTGGGTAAAAGTTGCTCAAGTCACCAGGATTCACCATTGTCAACTATGGGAGCATTTATCTTAGAAAATTGATTGGAAAAGAAATTATAGCAGCACCTAATCAAGCATTCCTACAATTAAAAATAACATGTGTAAACTATAACACAGAAGATACTTGCTGAGGCTGGAAAAGGCATAGAGAATCACATCTATGTTCAAGGCAACAAAGCTAATTGCGCTGATGCTTTGAGTTAGAAGAATTATCACATGCCAGAGGATTCCAGCAGGGAATGTGTGTTATGTACATAAATTGTTTATTACGAATAAAGTAAACACTAGTAGGAAATACATATTGAGGAATGAAATTTGGGAATCAGAGACAAAAACATCAGCAAATATTTCGCCTTTTGCCAGAGAGGTACAAATATTGCAGGAATAAATAGATAAACTAGGTTGTCCATAAACTAAGTACAACAAAGTGCCCACACAAACCCACACCAATATATATACCTAATTATACTTATATAGTCACTTGTTGTATCCATGCCATACTCATATGCCATAGAATTCCAAATCTGTCATAACGCTGTGTTCAGACAGTGTCACACTTGCATCCCACGTAAGTAAATAGATTATAGATTAGTAAAACTTGCCTAAACCATGTGTTAGTAATGTCTTTTTCTCCTTTGCTTCCCATTTAGGTGTTATGCACAGGTGCGGATTTTGTAGATTGAAAGGACACTGTTGCATCCATGCCATACTCGTATGCCATAGAATTTCAAAACCTGCCGTAACGCTGTGTTCAGACAGTGTCACACTTGCATCCCACGTATGTAAATAGATTATAGATTAGTAAAACTTGCCTAAACCATGTGCTAGTAATGTATTTTTCTCCTTTGCTTCCCAATTAGGTGTTATGCACAAGTGTGGATTTGTAGATTGTTAAAAGACCCTACCACTACACCAAAACTCTGCAAGTTGTGGTGAGAGTTGAGGGTTATATTTTTGTATTCTAACGTGCCCACATAGGTTGTAGCCCCTTTTATAGGCAAAAATTTAGATCCACGCAGAGGTGTCGATTTTTAGAAAATCCGCTTTAACTTTGTGGCATATAGGGTTTGGACCTGGGTTGTTCTGATACCATGTTATGCTAAAGGACCGGCCACCACACAAAACTCCAAAGTTGTGGTGAAGGTTAAGGGTTATACTTTTATATTCTAACATAGAGTAAACAATAGCATGATGTAAAATGAGGAAGAGAACATGGGAACCAAATTAAAAGGGCAAGGACAAGTTTGACTCATAAAATCATTAGCACTGAAACTCATTTTCCTAATCTCATGTTTTGTCCATGCTCCAACTCCAGGCTCCAGCATTGAAAATTGTGGATCTTATTTAGAAAACTTGCAGTACACTTATAGTCACTATATGGGAAGCTTCTGCCCTAATTTCTGATTGTCCAAAAATGATATCCTAAGACTTCCATAAGACATGAATAACACTGTTGTAGGCCAATTTGCACTGATCCTTCCACCATCTTGATTGGCCTGGACATTGTAAAAGTAGCATTAGCAGACATTTGTAATGAAGGCATAAGGGCATTGTGTAAATTGCAATAAGGAAGATCAGATCATTAACTTGGAAAAAGTGAAGAGAGCAACTTGATTAGAAGGTTGAAACTTCCTTTCATATATTTTTTGGTGTACGCATTTGTTCCAAAGTGCATAAGCTTTCATGACAAGAGGAATGTTTTAGAACACAGTAAATTTGGTGTACGCATTTGTTCCAAAGTGCATAAGCTTTCATGACAAGAGGAATGTTTTAGAACACAGTAAATGCTAAGAGAAACATTATAAGTGAGTGCATAAGCTTTCATGACAAGAGGAATGTTTTAGAACACAGTAAATGCTAAGAGAAACATTATAAGTGATTGCAGGTTTTCAGGATATATTTGGTTTCGAAGAAACTTAGAGCAGGAAAACATGTTTCTTTGCGAGAAAATTCTAGGTACATTTCTTTACTAAATCATTGAAAACCCTCCCACAATGACAAATGCTGGATTCTTTTTTCCGTTCTTTTTCAGGCCCACATCTTTTCTCACCTTCTATGCTGCCAACCACAAATATCTTAGTAGTGAATGCAACGAAGAAAGACAAACATCTTTTCTCACCTTCTATGCTGCCAACCACAAATATCTTAGTAGTGAATGCAACGAAGAAAGACAATAAGGCACAACATCTAAATTCCTAACTCATGATACATTAGCAGTTTCGCGTGAATTAAAAGGAAAAGTAACAAAAAGGACGTTTTTGTGAAGAGATAAGAGACAGACCAGTTTCCATGCATAATGACAAGCAGAATAAGCCCAAGAAGGCCAATCGAACCCACACACGTGTAAAAGAATAAGTTATATCGCATGCTAGTTTTTAGTCTTTCAGTCATCGTGAAATCTCCAGCATCTTCATAACCCTGAATAGTGGGAACCACAGCCCTGAGTGATAAGCATAACTTCAATATGAGGATATATGCATTAATGAGTATCAAATAAAATATACATTTTTTTTGAGAAAAAGGATGGATTACCACAAAGGTAATCCAGCCAGCTAAATTAATCAAAAGTGGTTGTTACATAGAAATACACACCCCCAACCAATAGTGAGTATTATAGTCCATAACAGAAACTACATACAAAGAAAAAAACGCACCACCCCTCTGTACATACTCAACAGAGGGAAGATCAAAAAAAGATCTAACAAAGACCAAAAGAAGAGCAGTTCACATTGTAACAGAGTTTTTAAGTTTAGAAAACAAAAAACATCACAACTGCACCTTTTGTATCACATTCTAACTGAATCACCATACTCTCCACATCTCTGTCTTCACTTCTAACCGCTCCAGCAGCATGGAATCTATCAGCATTCCTCTTTCTCCGCCTCTCCTGTAGTCTAGCAGCTCGAGCAGAAGCTTTTTCAGAACCTAGCCAAAATGTTGCGAAGGTCATAATTTTGTTCAAAAGCTCAAGGGACTTCTTCCTTTTATTTGAAAAGATTCTATCATTACGTTCCTGCCATATGCACCAAACCAAAGAACAAATGATCACATCCCTTTTCAATTTACAGTTCTCAACATCACTAGTTTTCCAATTAAGCCTAATTTCTTTCAAAGAATCTAAACTAAAATTTTCCTCAGTCTCCAATTTGAATTGAATTGATCTCCATACTGAGTAAACAAACTCACATTTGATGAAAAGATGTGTATGATTCTCCTCCAATTTAGAACATAAACAGCAAGTTTTATCCAAAAAGACTCCTTTCTTTTCTAGAACATCTTTTGCATTTAAGCTTTGTCTAAGAGCCAACCAAACTAGAACTTTCACTTTTAAAGGGATGAGAAGCTGCCATAAATTTGCACAATCATATCTTACACCCCCATCAATTAAAACTTGATAGAAAGGTTTCACTGTGAAACTCCCTTTTGTCTCCCAAAGCTATTTCCTTTTATCCTCCTTTTGCTCTAAACAGATGGAGTTTATTAATCTCATCATAGAACAATATTGGGGAATAAGAACCCCAACTAACTGCTTCTTAAACTGAATATTCCATCTCCACATATTATTCTCTTTTTTTAACATGCTATTAATAGCAGCAAAAGGATACAAAGTTATAGCAAATAAGGATGGAAATAAAGATGACAGAGTAAATGAGTCTAACCATTTGTCCAGCCAAAATAAAGTATGATTTTCATTTCCAACTTCCACCTGAGAGCAACCATTTGTCCAGCCAAAATAAAGTATGATTTTCATTTCCAACTTCCACCTGAGAGCTGCAAACAAAACTTTCAATATTAGCACTAAAATTCCTCCAAAAGTATGATAGAAGAGTTCTCCCAGAATGAATGTATTCTGTCCAGCTTCTCTTTTCAAAATATTTGTAAAACCTAATTTGTTTCCAAATGCCAGGCTTTCCATCAAACCATTTCCAAAACCATTTTCCTAAAAGAGCTTTATTCATGATTCTCAAATTTATTATACCTAAACCATCACAATGTCTAGGTCTACATATCTCCTCCCATTTCACCAAATTAGTGCATTTTTTGTTGTCCAAGTACCCAATCCATAAAAATTTTCTCCTCATTTTATCAATTTTATCAATAATCCATGAAGAAAAAAGAAAAAAAGATAGCCAAAAAATTGGCATAGAAGATAGAACTGAGTTAACTAAAACTAGTCTACCCCCTCTAGATAGAGATCTGCCTTTCCACAAAGATAATCTCCTTTCAATCTTCTCAATCAAAGGGAACCAGTCATTTTTTTCAACTTACCAGGCCTTAAAGGCACTCCAAGATAGGTAATAGGAAAATTTTTACTTTTACAATTCAACATAATAGCCAAATTATGTTGTAAAGATTCATTATTCTCAAGAGTAATAAGAACACTCTTATTGAAATTAATCTTTAAACCAGATGCCAACTCAAAGCAATACAAAATCAGTTTCAACACTATTAATTGTTCTCTTTTATTTTTGCAAAAGATCAATGTATCATCTGCATACTGTAAACAAACAATTTTATGACTCATGTTAACAGGGCCTAAGCCTTCAATAAGATAAGAGTTAATTGCTAATGACAACATTCTGGTAAAAGAATCAGCCGCCAACACAAAAAGAAGTGATGACAAAGGGTCTCCTTGACGAACACATCTTTTAGACATAATCCAACTTCCAGGTTTACCATTGATATTAATGGCAGACATGCCTCCTTTTAAGCACATATTCACCCAATTAATCCATTTCTCACCAAAGTTTTTAGCCTTTAAGACCTCCAAAATAAAGTCCCAGTCTAACATATCATAGGCTTTTGAAAAGTCTAATTTTAAAAGAATTCCTCCTTTTTTATTGTTTTGAAAACAATCATGAATAATCTCTTGAGCTGCAGCTACACCATCAAGTAGAAATCTGTTCTTAATAAAACCAGATTGAACTGAATCAATAAGTCACTCAAGCTTAGGATTTAATCTGTTTGTCAAAACTTTGGTAATAATTTTGTAAATCACATTAAGAAGGCTGATAGGTCTGAAATCATTAACAGTAATAGCCTCATTTTTCTTTGGAATAAGAACAATATGTGCATAATTAATTTTGTTGATCTCCAATTTGCCTTCATAAAATTCCTCAAAAAGTCTCATAATATCCATTTTCACAGTCTCCCAAAAGACTTGGAAAAACAAAGCAGGAAAACCATCAGGATCAGGGGATTTATCACCATTCATATCAAAAATGGCTTTATGAATTTCTTCTTCAGGAAAAGGAATTTCAATATCACTAGGACCCCAATCAATAAAAGGGAATAAACCATTCCAATCTAGCTGACATCTATGAGGCACATTTTGACCAAATATCTGATTGTAATGTTCTGAAAAAATCTGAGCTATACCAAACTCAGAACTTACTTCAACATCATTATGTGTGATGGAAGAAATCAAATTATTCCTTTTCCTACCATTGGCAATTTTATGAAAAAATACAGTATTATTATCTCCTTTAAGCCAATGAGTTTTTGATCTTTGTTTCCACATTTGCTCCTCTTGAAGAAGGATCTCATTTAATTGAATGATAATATCATTTTTTTTAATTACTTCATCATCCTCTAAATCTCTATTCTCCTCTATAACTTCCCATTCTAACAAGCTGTCCAACAGATCTTTCTTTTTTTGTTTAACACTATAAAAATTTGAATGTACCCATTGCTTGATACATTTTCTCATAAATCTTAGTTTACCAACAATGTTTTTAGCAGCAGATTCACTCTTAGGAGCACAGTTCCACCATATAGGTACACTTTTCATAAAATCATCAGACTGTAACCAAAATTTTTTAAATCTAAAAATTTTAACTTGCTGTTGATTTTCCCCACAGTCAAAGCTAATAGGAGCATGGTCTGATAACTGGCTACTAAGACCTTGTTGTCTAGAGAAAGGAAAAAAATCTTCCCATTCAGAGTTAAAGAAAACTATGTCAAGTCTAGCCATAGAAGGAGATCTTCTTTTATTTGTCCAGGTAAACTTTCTTCTATGAAGAGGACTATCTATTAATTCCAACTCATTAATCACTTCTTTAAATTCTTCCATATCTTTTCTGTGATTAGTTTTCCCTTTTCTCTCTGCAGAATTAATAGTGACATTAAAATCACCCACCACAACCCAAGGTCCTGAAAAAGAATTCTTAACATCTCTGAGTTCTTGTCAAAAAAGAACTCTCTCCTTATTACAATGAGGACCATATACATAGGAAATTGTCCATATAAAGCCATTTTTCTTATTTTTTAACATAACAGACATAACATATTTACCAGCAAATTCTTGTATTTTCTTCCAAACATTGTTATTCCAACCAACCATAATTCCACCAGAAGCCCCAATAGAAGGTACAAAAGCCCAATCATACATGTTACCTCCCAGACTTTTAATAATATTGTCAGAATAACAACTCAATTTTGTCTCTTGCAAACATATTATTTCAAATTTATTCATTTGACAAAAATCTTTAACTCAAAATCTTTTTGAGCTCAAACCCAATCCTCTTACATTCCATGTAACTAACATAGACAACAAAAACAAACTCCTCAAAATCAAAAACTGGAGCCTACTCAAAAGTAGCTCTCTCCTGTTCCATCTGCCTCACTTTTTTAAGGGGATCAAAACTCCCTTGAGGCTAAAGAATGATAGCACATTTAGAAGCATAATTTTGTAACTGCTTATTAGAACAAGCATCAAATAGAATTGGAACAAAACATTTAGAAGCATAATTTTGTAACTGCTTATTAGAACAAGCATCAAATAGAATTGGAACAAAATTAGAGCCCAAAGAAGAGATAATTTTGTAACTGCTTATTAGAACAAGCATCAAATAGAATTGGAACAAAATTAGAGCCCAAAGAAGAGGAATTTTCACCTGATCCACTAGAAGAGGCACCTGGAGTGTTCTTTATGATATTTTTCATTGCAGCTCTGGAAGTAGCCCTATCCAATGCAGACATGGGTTCCATATCCACAAATCTTGAACATCTCCTAACAAAAGTGACATTAGGAACAGCTTCATATTTTGTGGGTGGCAAGGAGTTCAGAGGTTGAATAATAGGTATATCTTCTTCCTTCTCTGAAATTTTATCATTGTTGAAGTGCTTTGGAAGAATTAACCATTTATCAGACTCACTATTATCACTCTTAGCAATAATTTCTTCATTAATAGGAGTCTCTCCCCCTTTGTGGTCTGGCATATCCTCCCTGGTAAGAACCATATTAGATTCTTTTTCAATTTGAGAATTATTTTCAGCTTCTTCATCATTGCCCTCACCACAGTCCATTATTTGATCAGGAAGAACTAAAATATCATTCATCTTTATCTGTTCTGGCTGTTGTTCAACCCCCAAGTCAATAAGCTGTTCAAAATAATCTTCCACATCAGTTAACACATGTTCTAGTTGTTGCTCCACATCAATATCTTTTGATATATTCTCTTCCCAAGTTCCCCACTCAGATTTTTTATTCTGATAGAAAACTTTTGCATTAGACCATAACCTGACAGCAAGAGAGTTCCATGGATTATTCCTCAAATCTTGCTTAACATTCCATGAAGTGGTCTCAGACCCTTTCAAAGAAGAAGAACCAATTCCACTATCCTTCCTTCTTTTAAACCATTTATCCTGATAAGAGCTTTGGTTGGTATCATCCAATTGGTCCACCTTCTGTTTTTTCTTTTCCCCTTCATGTAATTCACCCATAATAGACATAATAGAAACCTCAATGTTATATTGATTCTTTCCAACAACAATCTTCAGAATTATAGGAATATCTATATATTCTAAGTAACAAACCAGCATCACAGCATCCACAAACTCAGTACAGACATTGGTTAATGAATCCAATTCAACAAGATCAGCAAAAGGCTTAACCATCAAATCAAAAGATTCTTTATTCCACAGATGAGGTGGAACATTTTTCATTTTAATCCACACATATGATTTTCTTTTTTCTACCACATTTCCTTCCTAAGCACTCCATCTTCTGAATTTAAATTTACACGATCTCAAGTTAATCACCCCCATTCTTATCAGATCATCCATTTGTTCTCATGGCTGTATTTTAACCAAAACTTCTCCATTAGTAAACAGTCTCACATCACAATGCTTATTCATAGGAAAATAAGCTCCCAGATCCAATTCTAATCTTTCAAGGAAAATATTACCTCTTTCAACAAAAGAAACTATAGCAAAGTTTCTAAACTTCTGAAAACTAGAATTAACTTCCCCTTCAAATTTTAAGATAGCAGTAGTAAAACAAGGACGATCAGCTGAGATCTTCAACTCAGCTTCCAAATCTCCATAATCTCTCGGTCCTTGATCTTGAAAATGCACAATATTCTCTTGAAGAATGTCCTCATCCACCGGATCCAGTGGTCTTTTGCCCTTATTTTGCTGAATAATCTCTGATGAGGAGTCTTGCTTTCTTATAGAAGAGAAGGCAGAGGAAGTTCTTTCTCTACGCCACTGCCAAGGGTTAGAATGATCAGATCTCCCCCCACGACCAAGGATCTGCCCAGCTCTTCCTCTATTGCCTCTACCCTCAATATTATAGCGTCCTCCAGTTCCTCGACCCCTAAAAGGACCACGCCCACTATCATAGGATCCTCTTCCACCAAAACCACGACCTCTGTTATCAGATCTATCACTGTTGCGGTCAAAAGCTCTGTAGTTTCTTGCTTCATGACCTGTTTCTTAGCAATTGAAACAGACAATTGGGTCTCTGCAATCTTTCGCCATATGCTTCAATCCTCTACAACGGAAACACAATTGATTCTTTCTGATGAATTCTGCAGAGAGAACACGAGGAGAAGCAAGAGATTTTTGGGGAGGCGGCGGTTTAGGTTTTCTTTTAACAACATTCACCCATTCCCCTTTATTAATATCTTCCTTCAACTCCTCTTGAGATCTCTGCGATGGATCGATCCCCACCGTAAACTTTAACCTAGTTCATCAGAATTTGCTCCCAGTTCCACAAACTTAACCCTAGTTTACTCACCCTGGGTTTGAAGAGATTGATTGGGCTCAGAAGAATTCGTATCAAAAGAAATTGAAGACTCTCCCCAAATATTGCGGGCCACGAACTCCTTTGGATTCGGCCCAAATCCACTCCCAAAAAAACCATCACAGAACAAAAACTAGAAAAAGAAAACAGAAAAAAAACCCTAAAATCAACGAGAAATTGAGAACGAAAGATTGAAGATTGAAATTAGCTGAAGAACGCCGACGTGATCGTTGGTCGTCGACGCCGGTTTGAGTTCGCCGTTCCGAGAAAATTATCTCGAAGCTCGTACGTCCTTGAAAGTGTTGGAATCAAAGCTACCAGCTCCCCAAATTACTTCGTAGTTCGTACAAGTGTAATCTTATTGAATAAAATATACATTTAACAAACAAGAATACTGGACATACTGTAATATTAAGCAATGACTAAAACAAAATGCATGGTTTCCGTTGTAATGCCACAAAAGCAGAATATAGTAAAGGAGAAAACTACAGACATAGTTCAAGAACCAAATTGCAGATAAGCATAGTAAAACAACAACAACAAGAAGGACTTTATCCCAAATGTTTGGGGTCATCTACAGGAATCATCATATTCTTCTATGTTGTTCTATTCCCCTAGGATTCATCTGCAAGAATCCTATTTTTCTCTTCTGTTCTATTCCCATAGTATTCTAGTTGTATATTATGTTTAGTTCACTAGTTCCATGGTACTAAAATGCTTCACCATGCTCAGATGAATTTTTACTTGTTACATGGTGGATAATTCTATTCCAATGAATGAATATTACAAGGTTTAGTTTCAACCCTTACCTAACAATTTCTTACATAAGAAATCAATTATAACTTGGTATGTAAATTTACACTCGTCAACACTAAAAAATTACACCCATACAGGTAATTGTATGGGTGTAAGGGCCCACAAAACTAAATAGCTAATACTAATATGCTTGAATCCATATTGGTTCATTTAATCCGCTAGTCAAATCGTGAATTCAAAAATATTTTACTATTTATCCAACTAATTATCTTCCAAATGAAGTATTAAATCCAATTTCATGTCTTTGCAATACCCTTTTTTTCATGTGCATTTGCACAGGCCATTATTCTAGTATTTTCTAAAAGAAGGGTGGTTCCAGCCAGCGATAGGCAGCACCTTACATAACATCTTTCTAAACATAGTTGAAGACCCCATGATGAATAGTCCCAAATTGGATATGTGCTATAAAGACATATAAGGGATCCAATAAAACTCAAAGGAGTAATCTATAGCTAACACTTTTGTGGAAGAAATAATGGTAAAACCTCCATAAGCAGGGCGATTTTGAGAGGAGAAAGACTAGGAATGCTGACTTCATAGGAAGTTCTCAACGGTGTTGCATGTGGGAAAGAGCCAAAACTGGAGAAAATATCTATAAAATAATAAACTAAATTTCTACAATATTTTGCAACTTTGTATCCTCATTTGGTGCAAAATCTTTGTGAAGATTCTTGCGAGAAGAAAGAAACCCATGCACATAACCGTTTTTTCAGATATACGTAAAACTTGAATGTTCCAAATAAAAGTTAAGTTATATAGCTACTATTAGCAAATGGTAGATTCTTTCTTAATCACTTCAAGTTTATAAGATGAAAACCAAGAAACCTTCATAAAGGAATTTACTGAAGTTTCACTATTTGCAGTAATCTTAATGAATTCTTTATTAAATTGGTTTCAAGTCCATGCCCAAAAATATTACAAGACAAAAAGGCCCACACCATAATTCTTATATTCATAAGTAAAACGTACCATGTTATGATAGAAAAATTAAGGAGTATAAATTTCAGAAAGGGTTTTTTCATAGAAACCATCTTTAAAATACGGTCATTCTATAGAATCCACCTTTGATCTTCAAATTATACATAAACCACCTTTAAAGTACTTTTTGTTGCTATCAAACACGTGGACTCACTTTTAAGTCAAGTTTTTTCGGTTTTTATGTTATAATTAGTTGCCAAATACCAAGTATATTAGAGAGATGATCTTTAATGGAGGTTAGGTGAGATCAATTACGTAAAAAAATTTTAATAAAAAGTGGGCCTAGGTGGTTGATTGCAACAAAAAATGCTTTAAAGGTGGCTATTTATAAATTAAAAATCGAATGTGGTTTCTATAGAATTGTTGGAAATTGGGTGTAGACCCAAACCTCGTCGGCTCCGGCGAGCACGAGGTCAGCGGCGACGACTTCAGGCGAAGTCGAGGTGGAGCAGACAAGCTTTCCATGAACTCCAGGCGAGATCGCGAGCTCGTGATCTTGCAGGCGAAATCGACCGCTACAGGCGAGGGAAATGAACTGCTGGCGAGTTTGGAGTTGGGGCGCAGGCGAACTCGAGCGGTGTCTTCGACAGGCGAAATCATCGAGCGAGGGCGAGTTTTGTTGGCGGCTCTCCCAGGCGAAATGAGGCAAGCTCGAAAATCCCCTTTCTCGCCTGAGTCGGTTGGATCTAGCCTGGATCCAGCAGTTATCTAGGGTTTTCCTATTTAAGGAAATCCATGAGCACGAGAAGCAGGTGCAGCCGTTTCTTTTTTTTTCCTTCTTCAAAGCGCTAAACTCCTGGTGGCGGCCATTTTATTGAGCTCGAGATTTTCAGAAGAAAATCTCGTTCATTTAATCTGAGTTCTTGTAGCAGCTGTTTATTGAAGAGAGAGGAGATTTTACTGTTATAAAATCTCGCGCCTTTTAGAACAACAGATAGTTTCTATTGGCTCTTCTTTTGAGAAATCTCAAGTTGAGATCCGCTCTTTTACAAGCTCTGTAATCTTCTTTAAATATAAAAGAAATTATTTGTGTGGCTCCCGAGGACGTAGGCAAGTTGCCGAACCTCGTTAAAGTTTGGTGTTCTTTGTTCTTGTTTTTTTTGTTTTGTTGTGATTTCTTTTTTCCATTGCTTAACACAAGATCCGGTAGGGCAAATTCCGCAGAACGGGTATCAGAGCGTATCTGATATTTTCCCAACAAGAATGACCATATTTTAAATGTGGTTTCTATGAAAAAACCCTTTCAAAAACAAATGGTCATTTTCCATACGAATTTTGCAGATTTTATAAGACAAGAAACTGATAGGGTAAAAAAGGTATTTTAATAACCAATGGTCATTGATTGATATAACTACAGACAAAGGCCACATAATAAGAGAAATTTGCATAGCTATCAGGATGATTAAATATACCAGGTCAATGCAAAAGTACTCCAATACGACCAGCTCCAAAAGAAAGCTATACCCCCCTTTTCATGGCCAACTAGTGTCTGCATGGAAATGGAGGTACAGCTAATGGTTAGTTTTAAGAATGAAACATGAGCACAATTTATCAAAAAAATAAATCAAACAAAAGCACGGAATGCAAATTCATATAGCTATTGCAGTGAGAAACAAAAAGGGTTAGGGAATTCCATACAAATATATGATGGCGGAAAAGCGCACAACCGTAAAGTTACCTATCCTTCTCATTTTCAGTGCAGTGAAGAAATCTCAACATTATAGAACAAATAACTTAATCAGGTTTGTCTTCTTCTTTTTTGTTTTTCTGTTTTTTGTTTTTTGTTTTTTGTTTTGGGGGGGGTGGGGAGGTGGGGGCAGGGGAGTCGTCCATGTTTTATAGCAAGCAAACTCTATTCAGTGAGCACAACCAATCAGACTGAAAAGAGTGCTATGATGAAGAAAATATTTCTTTTTCTCTCAGCCTTGGTGATGATAATTGAATGAAACACTATTCTTTGCTGTGTTAGGCGTTAAATTGTCTGATATATCTTGTTTGTCCACCACTCACAAGATACAGCCTTTGGCTAAAGCGATTATTTTCAGTGCATTGGATTTGTAGGAATTTAAACTTCAAATCTCGCCAATTAGAATTCAATATATGTTTATTACCCTTGTCTATTCTTCCTTTCAACCGCTTAAAGCGGCCTGAAAACATGCACAAGTAGCATTAAGTTCGCTTGAGTATAACAGTAGCTCAGAACACATCAATTTTACTTTAGGTAAAATGCTTCCCGCCATTTCTCAATCGAGCTTGGCATGCCATATAAAAGCAAAGTCAAAACATGCTCTATATGGTATATACTCTATGGCATAACACTCTGTCATTAGTCTTTGCACAAAGCTTTCCACTGTCAGAAACGAGATTTATATGCTTGCTGTTCCACGAGTTGAAGAAGCAGCTGAGATGCTTCTTCAAGAAATCCAGACACTTCCTAAAGAAATGCCATCAGTTCTCCCGTTGATTCAGTTAATTAAGATCTCTTATTCTGATGCATAAATCTCGAGGAATTGTACTTGCAGATGACGCATGCTTACATTTAACATTTCCTTTAACAATAATATATCAAGGGTTTTAGCAAAACAAAATCAATATGTCAAAGATTTACCGCAAGTGACGCCCTCAAGATCTTATGTTCAATAATCAACAAGGAAATATGCATTGCTTGTCAAAAGGTTTTCAATTTCTAATTGCATAGAGCAATAGTTACATTCCACAATTTCTCCCTCTTGAAGTTGAAAATTGCGCAGTCTTCTTTCTGTCCCATTTAAAACTCTAGGATTGTCCGCAATGAATATGCAAGGTTAACCATATTGAACGCAGAAAATCCACAGGCATTCTAATTTCTACAGGTTTTTTGCCCAATTTTTGCTTATTTATAAAAGCACAAGCAAAATTTTACACTGAAACTGAAAGGTGAAAGCAACCTATCACCAAAAAAAGTCTTCTATAATCTCAAAATAAAATCATGAAACTAGCAAAAGTTATCAAATACCTAAACAAAACATCTTAACCTTCAAATGCGTAGATTTACTTCACAAAATGGCACAAAATGGCACACAGGCAAACCTTCAATAAACAATCCGCATGCTAGCCCGACTCAAACGGTAGTCGGTAAAAGCGCATCAAACCCGTTGATGGCTGGGGATTTGCCAAAAATCCTATAAATACGAGAGTCACTGACACATCCGCTTCTTTAGTTGGTCTCGTGACCTGAGCAACATACGACGTTCAAAACCCTAAGGTCATACGGCCAGACAACGCGTAAACCTTTAGCGTCAACAGCATCATACGCGTTAGCCTGCGATCAAAAGTCAACGTACGACGGTCAAAACCCCAGGGTCAACGCCGGAAACGTATAACCCTAGGTCAACGCCAGTCAATGCGTTGCGCATCAAAAATCAACGTACGACGTTCAAAACCCTAGGTCAACGCGGACAACGCGTAACCTAGGTCAACGCCTATCAATGCGTTGCAATGAAAGAATCACCACTCCGAAAAGTACACGAGTATAAACTGCTTCTTAACACTCCGAAAAGTACACGAGTATGAAACTGCTTCTTAACACTCCGAAAAGTATACGGAGTATAAACTGTTTCTTAATACATCCAATAAGGTATATGATATAAACTATTCCCTATTTTTGGTTTGAGAAGTTCCTGGAGAATATTGTTATAAATATTCTTAAGGATAACTCAACTACACTACGCCGCGACAACCGCGTCACAAATAAGGCTCAACGCCAGCAATCGATGGTCAGTTCTACGAGCTAAAGATCGAAAATCAGGAATTGACTTCAAGTTCAAATTTCCGACAACGGTCAGACAATAAATGCAGCACCGGAACTCTTAGCAGTCATTCGACAAAGCACGGAATAACCTGGAAGATTGAAGGAATCAAGAACGGAAGTCATTCCAAGTCCCATTACACGAGACTGAAGGTTGGGACATGCATATCCAAAGTATTCCAGACTTCTTCTATAAAAAAGAACGAGACTGAAATACTTTGGAGGGGGTATCTGTAGGCATATAAAATTGCTTATAGGTCCCTTTTGCTCAGCTCGGCACAAACCGACGAACCAACGAGGCGACGAGATCGAACGAATCGCATCAAGCGACGGAATGCATCCATACGCTTCGGAATCAAGCCAAGTGTCAAAGAATCAACGAGTCATCCAACAAGGCATACTCGGACAAATGACGATCGAATCAAGATCGTTCGCGACTCCAACTCAGAAGCGGATTTACTGCCTAATCGGGATCCGGATTACTGCCAAAATCAGATCAACCAAATCAAAGACTAAGTTAATCAAATCACGGACAGAACCAAAGGCCAGAAAACACCAAAAACCACCACCTAGAGGGGCTCGGCCGAAGCCGAGCCAACTTCAGGTGGCTCGGCCAAGCCGAGCCACCTCAAGGTGGCTCGGCCCAAGCCGCAGCCACCTTGGGGTGGCTCGCTGGCCGAGCCACCTCAAGGTGCCTCGGCCATTGCCAAGCCACCTTGAGGTGGCTCGCGCAGCCGAGCCACCTCAGGGTGGCTCGGGCCCAAAGCCGAGCACCCTGAGGTGGCCGGCCCAGATCTGTGCCTAGGCACAGATCTGAGTGCCTATAAATAGGCTAGGCCTTGGTTCATTTTGAGAGGTTGAAATCTGAGAGGCGAAGCCCTGCTGGATTGGAGACTCAGAACTTAACAAGATTCAAACTTTAGGACTTCAAGGACTTGCTCATCCAGATCTGGTGCTCGGCGACCGTCAACGCCAAATAAGGCAGGAGTTCGAGAGGACCGGATCTCAGATCTACGCGTACGAACTCCGGATCTAAGCTTGGTCTTAGATCCCGAGACTTGAGCGATTGTTTCCTTGGTGAATCAATCCCTCCCGGCTATTATTTCCTTCGTGGAATAATACCCGTCGTACTGCGTAGATCCGACCGGATCTAGATCGCGCGGTGGTCCACGGCAAACAACCCCGGCGCAGGCAAAGAACCCACAAAGCGAGCGACCGCAAAACAAGAGCTCGTGATTCGTTCGACAAACAAGGAAACAAAGTTGTAATTTTTCATTTCTATTTATTTGATTTTCGTTGTAACCGGATCTTATAAAAAGACCGGATCTTTGTAATCGATAAACTGTTACAAGAGTGTACAATGGAATCAATGATGAAAGCTACAATTTTTCCCGCGAACAACACGTGTAAGGTACGGATTATGGTGTTATAAATAACAACCTGCCACAATATCGAATATATGGTCTTTGGTTCTTTTTACGGTTAAGGACTAACCAACAACGCGTGTTAGGCACTGACTTATCTCTTCTTAGGCTTCAGGATAAAATTCCCCATACTGGAATTCTGATGTCTTCTTCAATCGGTGAAAGACTAAACTGACAACGCGTGTTAGGCGTCGACTTATTAATTTCTTATACTATTCACCTTGAGGCTAGAACCCTCTTGGGTTTAGTTTTTCTTTTTATTTATTTTTATTTTGTTTGATTCGCCTTTAGGCTAGAACCCTCTAGGGAATCACCCTTTTCTAAGAAGTGGGTTCAATTGTAGATTACCTATATCTATAATTGAATCCACCATCTTTAATTTCTTGCATTTTCTTTTATTCTAGAATTTTGTTCTTCATTCTTGATTTTTTTTATTTTCTTGATTTTATTCATTTTTCCTTCTCACCTTATTGATCATACTCATTCTTTTGTCAATTCCACTCTCACTTACACTTTGCACCTATTCACACACCATCTTCACTCTCTCAATCTCTTCACAATCATATTCACTCATCAATCTTATTTGTCACGTACACAACATAAGAACCGATTTTATATTTTCTCCTACAAAACATCTTCCTCGTGGGATCGATATCTTTATACTATAACTTGACACGGTTGTGCACTTGCAACTTTTTTGGTACATGTTTATGTCGCATCACACACTCTTAATATGGTATAGATACTAAGATATAAGAATATAAAGATATATAATGTAGTTATAAGTATACTTATATATGTATATTATAAAATTACAATTATATAAGTATATATAAGTGCATAAGTA
>NC_033796.1:7726007-7741882 GCF_001876935.1 Asparagus officinalis
TCAATTGTTAAGGTTATATATTATTTTATATTTTTAAAATAACATTATTTTTATTATTAATATAATATAATATGTTACTATTGTAATATAATAATATTATACTTCTCATTCATATAATATAATATTATTAATAATGTTAATATTATGTTCATGACAGTATGTTATTAATAAATTAATTAATATATTATAATATTTTAATATTATTAATATATTTATGGTTCTTTAATAGGGCTGAGTTTATTAATAGTAATTTAATATATATTATAATTTATGATATATATAAATAGGTTATTTATTGAATTATTTTTTTACATTAACATTATTTTAGCATAAATTATGGTAGATATTACATTAACATATTAACTCTATATTAATTACATTTATATATTATGTTAGATATTATATTAACACTTCTAAAACTCAAACCAAAGACACCAAATTAAAAAACTTATTGTTAGGTGTTTAGAAAAAATGTTGCGTTTTTGGGTGAAGACGATTTAGCTCAAATCACCGATGGTATCCCATACTGGGGAGCCTAAGTCATTTGTTTTTACTGGTTTTGCTTAGTTCTAGCTTAGATGTTGTTAGTTCTATCAGCTGCCGTGTTAAGTCTACAGGCCATTCATGTTTAGTTCTATCGCCAGCTAGCGCTAGTGATAGTTTAAGTGCTTGGTTCTATCGTCTTTTAGTTCAAGCTTAGTTGTTGTAGTTCTCGCTTCTCCAGCAATAGATCTAGCTGTTCTCGTGTTATTTCCACTCCATATAAACTTTAAGTTCTAGTTTAAGTGTTGGATCTATGTGTACTTTCATGAGTTATATTATTATTATAATTATTACATATTATTTTCAAATATTATTATATTTAATATTTTAGGTATATCAAATTGTTATGGTTATATTATATATATATATTTTTAAAAATAACCTTATTTATATTAATATAATATATATTATACTATTGTTAATATAATATAATATTATACTCTCTTTCATATTAATATAATAATATAATATGTTTAATATATTGTTATGACAGTATGTTATTAATAAAATTAATATATTATAAATATTTTAATATTATGTATATTTTATGCGTCTTTAATAGGGCTGAGTTATTAATGTAATTAATATTATATTAATAATCTATTGGGCGGGGGGGGTATATATAAATAGGTATTATGAATATATTATTTTTACATTACATATTTTTAGCAATAAATTATGTTAGATATTTACATTAACATATTAACTCTATATTAATTACATTTAATATATTATTGTTAGATATTATATTAACACCTTCTCAACTCAAACAAAACACAAAATTAAAAACTCATTTTAGGGTGTGTTAGAAAAAGTGTTGCGTTTTTGGGTTTGAAGACGGTTTACTCAAAAAACACCATGGTATCCATACGGGAGCCTAAGTCCATTTGCTTTTCTGGTTTGTTTAGTTTCTAGCTTAGATGTTTGTTAGTTCTATCATCTGCCGTGTTAAGTCTACCAGCATCATGTTAGTTCTATGCAGCTATCGCTAGTTATATTTAAGTGTTGGTTCTATCGTCTTTGTTAGTTCAAGCCTTAGTTGTTGTAAGTTCTCACTTTCTCAGTAATAAGATCTAGCTCGTTCTCGTAGTTATTTCACTATAACTTTAGTTCTAGTTTAAGTATTGGATCTATTGTACTAAGGAGTATATTATATTATAATTATTACATATCTTATTTTCAATATTATATATCTTATAATTTTGTATATCAAATTGTTATGGTTATAATTATATTATATTATATTATTACATATTATTTTTAATATTATATATTTAATAATTTTGGTATATCAAATTGTTATGGTTATTTTAAAAATATAATATCAATATATAACCATAACAATTTGATGATACCAAAATTATTTGAAAATAATATGGTATAATTATAATATAATATAAAAACTCATTAGTACAATGTAATCCACACGTAAACTAGAACTAAGTTATCATTGTTATGGTTTATATTTAAAGTTATATTGTTATGGTTTATATACTTAAAAGTTATATTTTTATGGTTATATACTTAAAACTAGAACTTACTATTGTTATATATTTAAAGTTATATTGTTATGGTTATATAATCATTAAGTTACAATAGATGCAACCTACTAGAACTTAAAGTTTATATTGTTATGTGATATTATTTAAGTTATATTTGTTTGGTTCATATTTACTTAAAGTATATGGTTATTCGGTTAATACTTAAAGTTATTATTTTATGCGTATATCAATAATTATTATATTGTTATGGTCTATATATTATATTATATATTATAACTCCTTATATATTATTTCAAATATTAATATTTAATAATTTTGGTATATATTTAAGTTATATTTGTTATATATTTAACAAGTTATATTGTTATGTTATATACTTAACTTAGAACTTAAATATTGTTATATATTTAAAGTTATATTGTTTATGGTTATATAAACTCATTAAGTACAATAGATCAACACTTAAACTAGACTTAAGTTATATTGTATTTATGGTTATTATATTTTAAAGTTATATTGTTATGGTTATATTTATTTATATTATAATTATTACATATTATTTTCAAATAATTATATATTTAATAATTTTGGTATATATTTAAAGTTATATTGTTATATATTTAAAGGTTATATTGTTATGCGTTATCATACTAAACTAGAACTTAATATTGTTATATATTTAAAGTTATATTGTTATGGTTATATTAATCATAGTACAATAGATCCAATACTTAAACTAGAACTTAAAGCTTATATTGTTATTGGTTATATATTAAAGTTATATTGTTATGGTATATATACTTAAGTTATATTATTATGGTTATATCAAATAATTATTATTATTGTTATGGTTATATATTATATTATATTATAATTATTACATATTATTTTCAAATAATTAATATTAATAATTTGGTATATATTTAAAGTTTATATTGTTATATATTTAAAGTTTATTATTGGTTATTATATTTTAAGTTATATTGTTATATATTTAAGTTATATTGTATATATTAAGTTATATTGATGGTTATTATACTTAAGTTATTATTGTTATGGTATATTCAATTAATTATTATATTGCTTATGGTTATTATTATATTTATAATAATTATTACATATTTATTGTCAAATAATTATATATTTAATAATTTTGGTATATCTAATTGTTATGGTTATTTTAAAAATATAATATAATATATTAACCATAACAATTCTGAATATACAAAAATTTAAATATTTAATTATTTAAAAATATATGTATAATTATAATATAACTATAACTCATTTAAGTACAATTAGATCCAACACTTAAACTAGAACTTAAAGTTATTGGAGGTGGAAATAAACCTGAGAACAGCTAGATCTATTGGCTGGAGAAGCGAGAATTACAACAAATAGCTTGAACTAACAAAGACGATTAGAACCAACACTTTAAACTATAACTAGCGCTAGCTGGCCGATAGAAACTAACATGAATGCAGTCTAGACTTAAAACGGCAGATGATAAACTAACAACATTCTAAGCTAGAACTAACAAACCAGTAAAGCAAATGACTTAGGCTCCCGTATGTGATACCATGGTGTTTGTTAGCTAAATCGCTCTTCAACCCAAAAACGCCAACACTTTTTCTAAACACCTAAAATAAGTTTTAATTTGGTGTTTTGTTTTGAGCTTTCGAGAATGTGTTAATATAATTATCTAACATAATATATTAAATGTAATTAATATTAGATTTAAATATGTTAATGTAATATCTAACATATTTTATTGCTAAAATATGTTAATTTAGTTGTTCTCGTGTTAATTCCACCTCCATATACTTTAAGTCTGTTCTAAGTGTTGGATCTATTTGAAATGTTAGTTCTACCTGGGTTAATGTTCGTTCTAGCCGTTTCCGTGTTAGTTCTAGCATATTTCGTGTTGCGCTAACGGCAGTCTAGTTTAAATGTGGGTTCTAATGCCTATGTTAGTTCTACTGTGTTCCTAATGCCTTTATTTGTTATAGTTGTGTTCTAACAGGAACACGAAGTGGATCCAAGAACTGACATGAGGATAGCTAGAACTAACATGGGGCAATAGACCAATTATAGCCTAAGCTGGAAACTAATCAAATAAGCGTAGAAACTAACGCGAGCTAAACTACAGCTAACACTTCAATTTTATAACTAACACGAATCTATAAATGAGCATGATGGTACAAAACCGTGCCCAAGTTGTTTGCAATCTCATGTTAGTTCTAATGCTTAAAGTTATAGGACTCTTCAACAGCTTTTCAACAATCTTTAATAACCTCATTCGAGTATCGGGCGGAGAAATTACAGTGAAAACAACAATTAGAACTAACATGGTGTGATTAGACACTAACATGGTTATAAGTTAGAATCAACAAGGACATAAGGTTAGAACTAACATGGCACAAACTGGTCATTTTCCTATCTGATTCCGCATCGATCTGGGCAATAGAAAATATAGACTAAGCTGGAAACTAACCAATACAACCAAGATTCTAAACTTGTAACAAGTCATAAGCCTACAATACAAGACTAAACACAGATTAGCTTCACAAACAACAGTAGGAATTAAATGCAAACAGCAGCATAAGCTTAACAACAAACGATTAGATTTGACACATTGAGCCGCTAACTACGCTAACCAGTCCATAAGCTTGACAACAGAGTCGCTAACTTCGCAATAATCGGGAGAGGTGAAACCAAAACATACCTTGACAATCTGTCCATTAGCTTGGACAACACAACGCCAAAACATAACAATACAACCAGTCATAATCTTTACAATAAAAACGTGATGACTTAACAAAACAACCGTGCTATTAAAGTAATGTCAAACTTGCATGTACATCTGTTGTCGTTTGCTCTTAGGTCCAGTATCTTGCGGTGAGTATACCCTGGCTCCCTTCAATGAGCTTGTGCAATGAACAACAGTTAAGCATTCATAAGCGCATGGAATACGATTAAATTCAGACGGGTCAATGACGTGATCACCTAGGAGGCATGCACAATGCTAGCAAAAGATAGTCCTTCTTGGCTTACGTTAACACTGTATAGCTATAGAGTGTTAACGTATGCCAGAGGACAATTCTTCCAGCATTTGCATGCCTCCTCATGTTGATTCACGCATGACCATCTGAATTGATGTATTCCATGCGCTTATGAATCTTAACTGGGCGTTACATGTACAAACTCTTTGAAGGGAGCCAGTATATTCACCCACTGATGGAACTAAGAGCAAGGACAATGGGATAAGATCTTCATCAGCGATGAGGGCGATATCCAAGTATCCACATCAGCCGTGCGTCCCAGGCAGGCATGACCTTCATCGAGATACAGGAACTAGCCATGATTTTACAATGCCGTATATACAGGGGAACTCTGAAGGTCGTTTGGGGAGAGGGTAAAAGTATGGGTTTATAATAAATGAGGAAGCAGTCTACAGGAGTCGGCGATGGGGAGATCCAAAAAGATTGCGCCCGAAAGGTAACTCAATTCCTATCCTGGGGTTGAACAGGCGGGGGATTTGGGAGATGGTGATGTTACCGCTCGTGGGATGGTGGGATAGGTTCCGGACCACGTTATCTTAACTCTCCTCCTTCGACTGCACTTTTAAGGTGAGTTAACTCTTCAACCTTGGGAACTATGCAAAAACAATGAATGCCAGTCAAACGCTATAATATCTCGTAACCTACACAGCAAGTGCAAGTGAATAATGTTAGTTTAAGTGTGGATCTATTGAATATGTTAGTTCTACCTTAGGGTTAATGTTCGTTCTAGCCTGTTTCCGTCGTTAGTTCTGCCTTCTCGCTGTTAGATAACGCAAGGCGTCTAGTTTAAATGTGTTTCTATATGCTATGTTAGTTCTAGTTGTGTTTCTTAATGACTATGTTAGTTCTAGATAAATGTGATAGTTTCTACTGATCTCGTGTTATTTCCACATCCAGTAAACTTTAAGTTCTTTTAGTTTGGGTTCTATTGGATATGTAAGTTCTAGCTGCCCTCCTGAATAGTTCTACCCCTTCTCGAGTTAGTTCTACTACGTGCTGGCGTTATTTCTAGCATAAGTGTTTGTTTTGGTGGCCATGTTAGCCCTACCTCACGCTTGTTAGTTCTAGCTGCCCTCTTGTTAGTTCTATCCCTTCTCGAGTTAGTTCTACTTCGTGCTGGCGTTATTTCTAGCACAAGTGTGTTCTGTTGGCCATGTTAGGCCTACCTCACTTCTTGTTAGTTCTAGCTACCCTCCTGTTAGTTATATCCCTTCTCGAGTTAGTTCTACTGCGGGCTGGCGTTATTTCTAGCACAAGTGTTTGTTTTAGTGGCCATGTTAGCCCTACCCCACAGCTTGTTAGTTCTAGCTGCCCTCCTGTTAGTTCTATCCCTTCTCGAGTTAGTTCTACTGCGGGCTGGAGTTATTTCTAGCAAAAGTGTTTGCTCTGGTGGCCATGTTAGCCCTACCCTCACGTGTTCGTTCTAGGCGTTTCCGTGTTGGCTAGCGTTATTTCTAGCACAAGTATTTGTTTTGGTGGCCATGTTAGCCCTACCTCACTGCTTGTTTGTTCTAGCTGCCCTCCTGTTAGTTCTATCCCTTCTCGACTTAGTTCTACTGCGGGCTGGCATTATTTCTAGCACAAGTGTTTGTTTTGGTGACCATGTTAGCCATACCTCACGCTTGTTAGTTCTAGCTGCCCTCCTATTAGTTCTATCCCTTCTCGAGTTAGTTCTACTGCGGGCTAGCGTTATTTCTAGCACAAGTGTTTGCTCTGGTGGCCATGTTAGCCCTACCTCACGCTTGTTAGTCCTAGCTGCCCTCCTGTTAGTTCTATCCCTTCTCGAGTTATTCTACTGCGGGCTGATGTTATTTCTAGCATAAGTGTTTGCTCTGGTGGCTATGTTAGCCCTAGTTCACTTCTCATTTAACATGAAAATACTTACAACACACAACAACAACGTAGTTGTCTGTAAATGTACACGCAAAACAATTAACAACATATTAACAACATGAACATACTTACAACATTGAATACACAACAAAAACCTTGGAGAAAATTAAAATAATATTTACAAAAAAGGTGAATCGCGTGCATACAAAAGAGCAGCACAAAACTTTGCTCTATATTTTGCACAATCTCCTTTTGAAATTGTTATCGACCATTTTTCGACAATGCTGTTAATGAATTCAATCATAAAGATCCCGCAATCTAACGTTCTGCATTTAGGGGAAAAAATATTACAATATTAAAAATGACTATGAACAAAAAAATGAACAATTAAATTAGAAATGCATGTAACACTTACGGTCCTTGTTGTGGCACGGCAACTGACACAAGACCATGATGTTCTGATTTCCCCAATCCCCAATTACTCTCAATGAAACTCATAAACTTATTTCTAAATTTCACAGCATCAGCGGTATAAATGGGGGAGTTGATTGAGGAGTAGTGATAGAATTTTTTCTCCTCTCTCACTAACTCTACCAGGTGCCAATGTCCGGAGCTGACAATCGGGATCAGAATTCTTTCACACTCCAAGAACTTCTGCTGAGAAACATTTTCCTTCATTCGTTTTGCCACCATTTCAAGATTTCCTTCTAGAAATGCTTGCTAAAAGATGCAATAATGTCAACATTGTGGGATAACATAATAATAATATCCACCAATTAGTGAAAAAAACAAGGATATACTTACTGCAAGCCAAGGTCTTGTGACATGTATCTTTCGATCATAACTATTAGTTGTTTCAATCTTGTTACAAAGCCGAATAACAAATGCATCGATCACCTACAAAAATTACCATGAATGAATAAAATAGTTAATATAAATTATTTTATATACAACATCAAACAATCAATAACACAATTGTTTAGAACCTACAACATCAAACAAATAATAACACAATTGTTCAGAACCTACATCGTCACTGAGTTCACCTCCCGTTAATAGTATATAAGCATCTAAGCGATATACGCTTGCTTCGGCACACTTCCAAATGTATGTATCACTATATGCAAGTACATTGTGAGAAAATTGCTACTAGAATTAAGTAAATTCAAAGATTATTATTAGAATAAGTCAGTAACAGTTACCTGTTCATTCTCGATTGTAGAAAGTCTTCAATTAATTTGTTCTCATAATCAAACGCCAGTGCCTTACCTGGATAGTCTCTAGATGTAGGTATGAAGCCTTCTTCATTTTTGTACTTTTTTTTCCCATCAGGACTATCCAATATCTGGATGACACGTCTCTTCTTTGTGCCTTCCTTTGGTTGATCTAGAGGCATATAAGGTGAAGTAACAGAGGGTCCATCCTTCCTCTCCCTCTTTCCGACAGCCCGTTTGATAGATGGCGTTTCTCTGTTATTCTCATTACCACCTTCATCTTTTTGAGAAACATCTCTATAGAGTCGAGAAGGCATATAATTAACAAAGAGTTACACAAGAATTATATGGAAAATATAAAAATTAAAATTGCAAGAAAATTTAAAAAACTAAACTCACCGAGCATCTTCTAAAATTCTCATGTCTCTTGCGCTCATCACAAAGTCATCACATAAATCGGCTTCCCCAGTTCCTTCCAAATTCTCATATTCCTTAGCTTCCATATCCTCTTTGATTTTTTTTCTTCAGTTACATTTCCGTCATCCTCTTTCTCCTTGGTTTTTTTTGGCATCTAGCACTACGCTCTTCTAATTCTCGTAATTCTGTAGTGAGCTCATTCAACTCGTACGTCTTCTCCGCAATTAAGAAAATTAATTCAGCTTTCCTTGATTCCTATTTGACCAAAAAAAGCTAGTATTAGTACGTATACTATAGTTGCAAACATAGATACTAACAAAAGGGACATAAAATAATGAACTATTAGAGCAACGATATGTACAAATACTATTGGCGATGCCGTATGAATAAGAGGAGTATTCTCTTGGCCATTATCCGTAACCAACTTCGGGACTCTATATAATTTGTTCATAGTAGTCCTCCTCCACTTTCCAGTACTCTTCACACAAAAGAGCGGCGGTAACCTTTCAATATCTGAAGTGTACTCTAATTCCCCTACTTTTTCATAAAACCAAACCTACAAAAAAGAAACTACACATTAGCATGTGCATAAACAATAATCATTATCAAAATGAAAAGATATACAAAATAATGTTCATGTAACTCACCAGTAAAACGGAGGAAAAACCACCCATGTACCCGGCATTTGAGCGCTGACCTAATTCCCGCATACTAAGAGACTTCTTTGATTTACTCATCTCTTTGCAAAGAAGAGTGAACACCGCATGGCACCAATTATATTTATGCAAAGTTGATAACTGCTCCGCATATCTAAACGCCCACAAGGGACATGTCTTACATGTCCGCGGGCATAATATGAAGCCGATAATGAAAGCCACAATAAGTTTCACACATATTATAGGGTCTTCATTAATCATATCTACAATCATCTCGGCCATTCTATCGCGCTTCCCCGAAATCACCGCCTTCTTTTCCTCATCGGCTTTCTTATAATTCTTTACAAAATATGTGTAGATTGTATTAGCCACTGCCCCACTCATTTTTATCGGAATTCCCTCCTTTGGCAATCCGGTAATTCGGTGAATATCATCTATACCGAACACACAATTTTTATTCCCAATCATGAATGAGCATTTATCGGGATTAAAATTTTGAATCAAGCAATCAATTGCTATTTGCTCATTGCTCAAGGATGTGGGTATATTGAGAAAGTTGTGAAAATGTGTCGTCTGTAGGGCTTTTATGTGTCTTTCATCTAATATTATTCGCTTATCAATTAAATCTTGAAAATAACACAAATTGGCCGGAATTCTCAAGTGTGTTATCTTAGCCCTACAAGAAAATTATAATTCAGAAAGAGTTAAAAATTAAATATATTTGGGCAAATTAAGACGCATATTAACAAGTTTATTAACACAAACATTATACATCATGGCTTACAACAAAAATTATAATTCAGAAAGAGTTAAAAATTAAATATATCATGGCAAATTACTTACGAAGTTGGAGGATTATTGCATTTAGAAGAGGTAGGCTTTGATTTTGAAGAATTCGAAGACGTCGACGCTTTCAGTTTGTTCGAAGCCATGAGGGCTGACGTCGAGGGCTTGGTCGAGCTCCGGAGGCGTCGATGAACCTGAGGGCTGAGCTCGAATGCCGTCGGAGGCGTGGCTGATGACGAGGGCTGAGCTCGATGGCGAGGAGGAGTAGACGGCGATGACCCGGCGGCGACGCTCAGCGGCGGCGATCTCGGGAGCTGGAGAGGAGGAGGGGAGGTGATGGCTAGGGCAAGGGAATCTGCGGCGACGCTGAACGGGGACGTCGAGGGCTTGGCCGAGCTTGGGCGGCGGCGCTTTCGGGCGGTGGTGAGGAGGAGGGGGTCGGTGATGGCGGCGGCGGCGATTTCGGTCGCTGGAGAGGAGGAGGTGGGAGGTGATGGCGCGATCTGAGCGGGAAATAAGAGAGAAGGGTAGGGATTTTGGGGGGAAGGGATTTTCAGCGAAGGGCTCAGATCTCTTTATTGGGTTTATAATAAACCGCCCAGATCCCGCATCCTCAGAGCCAGGCCTACGGAGTCACCGCAGATTCACTTTTTCCTATATATATATATATATATAAATAGATCATATATATATATATATATACATATATATATAATATATATATATATATATATTATATTATATATATATATGATGTGGATTAGAAACTTTGGCTAGATAATGATCTCTTGTCCACTTAGTTAACATAAGTTCTTACTATATATGAGAGAGAGAAATGCGACGTATGTTTGATACCAGTACAAATTTTATGCTTTTGCGAGCTTGAGGTGCCCATATGTATCATCACTCATTCAAATGGTTTGGGCCACATTCAAATTGGGTTGCGCGAGTGCACGTAGATATGTCATCATTTGACATGAGTGATGAGAATGAGACACCTCACTAACAAATTATACAAATTTGTGTTTGGTACCAAACATACTCATTTTTCTTGGTTATATATATAATATGTTATATATATATATATATATATATATATATATATATTATATATATATATATTATATATATATATATATATATTATATAAGATTAAAAGGGATCCTTGCTCAATGAAGGGATTTCCCTCATTAGATATGATTGTGGCACAATCCCCACCATGTATAATGTATAAGTTAGGTTAGGAGAGATTTCACATAGTGGGGATTTGTTGTCACATAAGTGTCATTGGATTTGAAAATCTCATCCTTGACAATTGGGATACCCATTATATATATATATATATTATATATATATATATAATATAATAATATATATATATATATATATATATATATATAATATATTATATAATATTATATATATATATATATTAGGCGAGAGCGTTCAAATACAAACCTCACTATCTAAAAACTAAACCTCTCATCTCATTGGATCTAGAATTCATCCAATGTCTGAGATTAAAGCTGCCATTAAGGGTAATAAGGTAAAATAAACAGCCCACTAAAGAGGACGAGTAATTAATGCCTTACTCCATTTCCAAAAAGCTTGAACCACTAAAAAACAATCCTCTCACGTTTCCTCTCTCTCTCTTCCTCCATTTCCCAAAAGCTTGAACCCAGCCCTCTCTCTTTCTTCTCTCTCTCCCATCAACAACCCAGATCCGATTTCCTCCACCCCTGCCACCTCGCCATCATCCAACCTCCGACGACGCCAACGCCGAACCCGTAGATCTGCCTCCGTTCAACCCTCCAAGGTTCGCTCAACTCTCTCTCTGTCTTCACATCTTGTAAAAGTGAAAAATAGTTCCCTTTTAGTCTGAAAATGTTTTTGTTTTTTACCATAAAAATCGTAATTTTTTGCATAAGTGAATCTAGATTCACTGCAGTGAATCTCGATTCACAGCAGTGAATCCAGATTCAGTATGTGAGTTGTTTGTTTTTTACCATAAAAAGCGTAATTTTTTGCTGTAAAAGGTGAAATCTTTTCATGGTTTAAAATTTTATAGCTTGTTTTTTACCATAAGTTTCTTATTCCTTTTTGTTTTTTATTTTTGCAGATTTGCTATTGTTTGATAACGAGTTTCAGTTCACTAAATCTGGATTCAATTCAGTGAATCTGGATTCACTCCAATGAATCGAGCTTTTATTTTTGCAGATTTGCTATTGTTTGATAACGAGTTTCAGTTCACTGAATCTGGATTCAATTTAGTGAATCTGGATTCACTCGCGTCTTCGGTTCGTCAGAGCGGCTTCGGTTCGTCGGAGGGAGCTCAGGGGCAGTGGAGTTGGAGGAGCTCGATGAGGAGTTAGTGGTGTTTGTGGTGGTGAGAGAGAGGAAGAGAGAGGGGGTTGGTTCAAGTTTTTGGGAAATGGAGGAGAGAGAGAGAGAGGAGAACGTGAGAGGAAAGAGCTGCTGTGATTTTGGAGAGAGAGAGAGTTGCATGGGGAAATGGAGATATATATATATATAGAGAGAGAGAGAGAGAGAGAGAGAGAGAGAGAGAGAGCAAGGGGGAAATGTATAGAGATAAAATATGACATATTATGTGCAATGTAAAAACAATTATGCGATAGAAAACTAACAATTTTGTTGAGCAAAACAGAGAAAATCCATACGCTGACAAAGTCATAGAAACTGTAAGAACCCATTGTTACAAATAATATGTACGAAGCCAGAACCTATTTATAGATCTATGGTAAACGTCCTCCCATTTCTTAAGTACCTAAGGCTTTCTTCGAATGGTACTAAATTAAGGGTTTAGCAAAAATTGAAACCTTACCTTTTTTTTCTTTTTTCTTTTTTCTTTTTCTTTTTTTTTTGGTCATTGAAAACCTCACCATTTCAACCGCGCATTTATGTGCATTGAATTCTTCCCTTTATTAGGACAAAGTGTGCAATGCATTAACTCTAACATTCTAGCACTATAAGATAATATATCTAACCTATCAAATATACATATGTTAACTAAAATTTATATTGTTTTGGAGGTGCTGTGATAACCCCTCTCAACTTCCTTTTATTTAATCTGCTCAAATATAGGATTTCTCATAACCCCTCCCCCCACCCCATTTTAACTTTTCTCGGCAAATTTCATCGATATTGTTACTTTAAAATATAAAATGATCTAAATACCCATTGTAGTATAAATAAATCTCCCGAAAAATTGTATTTGGGTTATCTAATTAAATTTATATCTTTCTAATTTATAAATAGAAATTTTTGGATCGTTTTATTCATGATTGCGAACTAACATGGGCGAAGATGATATTACAGCAAAGCGGATTAATTAACTTTTAATTTATACATAAAAAGTTTTGAGCGCTTAGATGAATATTTTTATGGATAACTATTTATCGAATAGAATTCCTATTATCGGTGGGGTGTACGAGTAAAGTTTGCGTACATAAACCACAATGCTTAAGGTAAGTCCATACTATAGGGTAGAAACGTGTTTGATAATAGGATCTTTTTATTGGATTTTTAACTAAGGACTTTAGTTTCACATAAAGTAATACATAGGTCGGCCATGGACAAAATTACTTTAGGATTTTTTTTCATTTTATAATTTGATCACTTGTAAATAGCACATATTTCATACCAATATTCTTATTAAAAATATTAATTATGATAAGATAACAATGTAATAATCAAAAGGATCAATAGTATTTTTGTCCAAGAAAAAGTTTTCTCAAACTCCCACATTTAAAGGGAGTATGATTTTACTGTTTCCCACAATCTTATATCGTTTTGTCTTCTATTATTTCCTTTTTTTTCTTTCGTTGTTTCCTATTTTATTATTTATCTTGTTTCTATTATATTAATTCTCTTACTTGATTAAAATTTTGGTTGAGACTTTTTCACTCGACAAAAGTTGAGTATTAAATTTTATAAAAATCAATATCATAATCTCTACTATCAACACAAGGAACCATCTGATCCTAAGATGAGAAAAGAAAGAAAGAAAGGAAGCTGAAATTTCTAACTGTGGATGGTTATTATTTGAAACTTGATCTTAAAAATTTTCTAATTATAGATAATTTTAATTTGAAGAAGATTCTTATGTGGACATAGATTAGTGGTGGTTCATTAAAATTTTCAAACTTGCCTTGCATTTAAAGCATTAGAGGTCTTTGTAATTTGAAAGCAGCCAGCTTGTCACCACCACAGACACTTCTGTGAGGTTCTAATAATGTCGCTTGAATGTACCTGTCAATAGACAGTGGATTTAATCCTCAAATCCAACTTTGTTGCAAAGTTTTCCCTTGACTGCCTATAATCTACCTAGTCTGCAATATTTCCGTCATTTAGTTAATGCTTGATATGTAATTCTTTAGACCACGGATCAGCTATATAAAGTAACAAATATTAAAATTACATTGCACTTCAAGTAAAATTTAAGTTTGTATATTAAGAAAATAAGGTAAAGAAACTTGGTATTTGAAAATTGAGCATAAATATGTAAAAACCAACTGTAATAAGTTGGGTGTTCTAAGGATTTGGATCCTCTCCCCTGAAAGAAATAAAAATAAAAAAAGGGAAAGCCCACTACTTTTAATTCCAATAATTAATTATTTTAATTAACAATTGCGAACACTGAATAGCTGTGATACTTTCTTGATATAACACTTATGATATACCCACGAATTGGGCTTATATACATTAAGACTCCAAGAAAACAGATCACAGCCATTCATTACGCATACATAGAAGTAAGACAAATAGCATTCATTGATGAAGAAGAGAACAGTAGAAGAGTAAATGAAACGCCCAATTTTCCCTAGCTACACCCATAACAACCACGCCAAGATATGTGAGCACTGCTATATAGTAGCTTCGCCTCAAGAGTATTTTGATGCGGACAAATTTTCAAAACCAACCCATTTGATGTTTTAATTGCAAAAAACGACCCGTTTCTAACTTATTTAGAAATTTTCAAAACCAACCCATTTGATGTTTTAATTGCAAAAAACGACCCGTTTCTAACTTATTTAGAGAAACCGACCTGGTTTCAGCACTGTCGCAAAAAACGACCCGTTTCTAACTTATTTAGAGAAACCGACCTGGTTTCAGCACTGTCGCTGAAACCAGGTTGGTTTTTCTAAAAAAACTTTACGAAACTTCACGGGAGTTGAACTCCCGTGAAGTTTGGAAAAAAATTTTCAAAAACCGACCCAGTTTCAACCAACTGGGTCAGTTTCAACCAACTGGGTCGGTTTTTATAAATAAAATAGAAACGGGTCGTTTTTTGCAATTAAATCATGAAATGGGTCGGTTTTGAAACTTTGTCCTATTTTGATGCAGAAATCAACACCGCTGTAAAACAGCAGCGAGACCTGTTACAGGCAGATGAAGATCATCTGCGATTGAAATTGCAATTGCAATTTTATTGTTTTCAGGTAAAGTTAGAATTTCACGTGCATAAATCCAATTGCACCTGTAAACTCTTACATAAGTTGCAATTCCTTTCACTAATAGAGAGAGATTGTTCAGCGCTGTCCATGATCCATCACCAACCCCAGCAAAGAACAATCTAGAACCTGGATTGTTGTGTATGAGCACAGCCAAGCAGTCCTTTTCCATGGGGCTCGAAGAAAGAACCACCTTTTCATATAAAAAGTACCTGAATTCTTTCAGGATTCCACCGAAACGAAGAAGAATCCTCAAACTTGACCACGTACGCGGTGATGTTACCTACAGAATCGCGATCGGGGGAGAAGTTCGGTAGGGTCGAAACCGGAGGGAGCTGGATCTGGGATCGAGTGATGGGATTGAGCAAGGTCGGGTCGGATCGGCCGTCGG
>NC_033796.1:7741896-7748889 GCF_001876935.1 Asparagus officinalis
TCGATCGGAGGGCTGGCCGGCCGGGGAGCATTAGCCACGGGGTTTGGTTAGGGTTTGGGGAGAAGAGCTCGGCTTTGAAGGCTGATGTGCCCATGGGCGGCAGACCGCACAGAATCCGATGCAGGAGGGGACGGAGAGCTTGGCCAGCATCTCGGCCATGGCGTCGGCGGGGAGATTATTCCAGTGATCCGCCATGGATTTGGGAGAGGGGAATTTGAGTCGACGCTTCAAACCCTAGTCTGAGAAATTTGGAAGCAAGAATTCTACATGGCTAGTCATTTACAAGAGCCCTATCCAACCTCCACCAAACCCTAGCATCATGGTCTTGTTTGTTATTCCAGGTAAAGAAACAACCCAATGTTTTTAGATGCAAGAGATGGTCGTCCTCAATGAAAGAATTGAAATCCTTTATATCAGCACTTTAAGTGTAATACCTCCTAGTTTTTCATCATTATTGATCATAGTATTGGAATCCCCACATAAAAGTCATGGTGTATTTCCAACACTCTGATACTCTTGGAGGAGATCAGTCCATAAAGCCTTCCTAGAATCTTGTTGATTAAGACCATAAATAGAAGGAAAAAAAATACAATTTATCCTCCCATCCATTGTTTTGACAGTGCAGGTAATGTGTTGAGGAGAAATGTAATCAACTTGTATATTCAGTAAAACAGGATCCCATAAAATTAGTATTCTTGCCTTTTCTGTGCTTGACACATTTGACATCCATTTCCAATTAGTGACAATTTTCTTTGTTATTGCTGGTATTTTAGCCTCCTTTACTTTTGTTTCTAGCAAGGCAATGAAAGAAAGATGATACCGTGAAATATGTTGTCTGATCAAGTGTTGTTTAGAGGACTTGTTTAGTCCCCTAACATTCCAAAAAGAAATATTCATTTGGTTTGATCCCCTCTATCCATTGTAGAGGGATCAAGATCACATACTATTCCAGCTAGAGGAGAGAATGAATTAATAGGTGAGAGCCTCTTATTACTTTTTCCCCTTTGTATTAGCATCCAAGATTTTCCTAAGTGTATATGAGTATCAGAATCAGATTGTGAAACATGTACAACATGCACATGAAATTTTCCTGAGTGTATATGAGTATCAGAATCAGATCGTGAAACATGCACAACATGCACATGAGATTTTCCTGAGTGCATCTGAGTATCAGAATCAGATTGTGAAAATGCATAACATGCACGGGTTTTTCTCCAGCTGAAACATTTCCTGAGCTCAAGTTATCACTAATTTTCCTCACCTGCTCAGCATGCATTGGATTCCTCTCATTTGAAAAGTTGCCAGTATTCTTTCCAACAACATTTCCTAAAACCTGTTCAATCCCAGCACTATGCCTTTGAATAGGCTTCTGTACAAGTAAATCAGGAACATGCAGGACATGAGTATCCTGAAGGTGTACAGCATGCACAGGGGAAATAACTGATTCCACTCCAGTTTTTTTCCTGAAGGATCTGTTTTTTGTTTAGGCCTCCATATTTGAAATCTTTCTTGTTTCCTACACTGTAGAGTGTCATGACCCACAATTTTACATACTTCACACTATCTAGGCTTCAATTCATAATACACCTTCTGTAGAATATTTTTCCATCTGGTCCTTTAATTGTAATTTCATCAGGAAGAGTAGAGGGCATGTTTACTTCCACTAAGACTCTAGCATATGCAAGTCTATGCCTATTAGCTGTAAGCATATCAGTAGTAATTAGCTTTCCTATAATGCTAGCAATTTTGCTAATGCTCTTTGCATTCCATAGGTTCAGCCTCAAACCTGGTAATTGTATCCAAACAGGGTAAACACTCTCATTCCTTTTCTCCAAGTCTTCATCAATAGTCCATGGCTTCAAGAGTATAGGCCTGGAACCAAAGAACCAAGGTCCATTCTCCAAAATGCTTCTCATATCATCTATATTTTTGAATTTGAATAGAAAAAGACCAGGTTTTAAGAGAAAAGTTTCAGGCACCGCCAAATTCCCCTATATTTTCTGCACATAATTTTCCATTGCCTTGAACTTAGCATTTAGACCCAAAATCTGGCCATTTAGAGAAAACTTCCAAAAAGATCCCCCTTCATTCCATTACTCTTCATCAAAGGTTATTGTATCTTTAACATCAGGAGGTATGTAATTCAGGCTAAAACCATTTCTAGGTTTTCTATTATCGGCAAAAAAACTCACCCAGTTTTTCTTTGCCATTGCAGGATCTGGAATTTACACATTAGCGGCTTTCTCAAATGGCGGGAAATTTTTTCATCCAAGAAATCTGTTTCTGAACTAATTTGGGAAAATTTATCAACAGATTCAGAATTTTCCCTATCAAGATTCCCAGAGATTTTATCTAGAGTCAAAGAAGAATCCAATTTCAAAGAAGTATCATCATTTAGGAAATCCGAGTGATTCTTGGATGAGATATCTAATTCAAGATCGTCTGCCCAAGAAATTCAAGAAGAACTACATTCACCAGTTTCAGAGTTCAAGGACTTACTTAGTTTTCTCGACTGAAATCCAAATACCTCAGGAGTATTTTAGAAGTGTGAAAAGAACTAATAACTTTAAAATTTATTAACAGTAAAAAATTAAGTTGTATATGTTAAGTTACAGCAAAATCAAACCGCTACAGTTGCAAGTGGCAAATTTTAAACTTTGAAACAAACAAATGCAGCTGCAGTTACATGTAAGAAGAGTTGCAATATTGTCACAATCGCATGCAAGCGACACTTAAGGTAATGGAAACATAAATCTCAGCGAAGCCAAAGGGCAAGACAAGCAAACAATTCTCGGAAACAACGACAGCAGCCTTATTATTGTTGACGGGTTTATGCTTTAATAATTTCTAAGCGGAACAACCACCGGGACCACCAACGTAAGCCGGAGCATACGCGTGGTATCCTCCATAAGGGAAACTATAACAACCCGGTTTACTCTGGACTACGTCCGGTGTGGGAACCGCAACTGCGTCTATCTCCGTGAACACGAAAGCATCCTTAACATACGCTGCCCTCTTGTCGCCGTCATCAGGAGAATGGCCGCTTCCCATCGGGGGAGCCCTGTCGCCGGGGTGATAAGAGACGAGGCCACCAAATTGGACGACAGTAGCGGCTTCCAGAAGAGACTTCGGCCAGTGGCCAATAGGTTTGTCCCCATGGCGCCCAGCGTGCAGCACCCAGTCTCCGGTTGTTTTATCCTAATTCGTAGATCAAACGAGCAAGCGAAAACAAATCGTAAGATATATACAGCATGTATTTTTTAGTCGTGAAATAAATATGGAAAAATTATAAACGGGGGTATCGTACTTGAGTATTTATCATAATAAACACGCTAAAAGGTAGTTTACAAAATTAAACAAAAATCTTATACTGTGCACCACACTTTAATTAAAACTTCACTAAGTTGAGGATCACTTTATCAACTTTTATGCAAATATGGTACTCGAGAATACGTAGAAACAAATCGAAGTACATAACTATGCGAGAAGATTATATATCTGACCATCAAAGGGCATATTCGCAGTGTGTTACTCTACCGAAGGTTTTTAATTTTAAAGAACGTTTTTAAAACCAAGAATAGTTTTCAAATTTTCATGATGAAACAGTGACACGGTGAAGAATGAAATTGCAGAAGGCACATCCAGAACACAACGGCAAGAGACGCAGATCCATCTTCATCAGTCTTCATAAAGTATAAATGAAGAATACCAAGTCATGCATTTACCACATTGAAGTTTAACAGCATAAAGATGTTCCGCATTATAATTTATAAATAAAATCAAGTTCCCACATGTTATTTTATTGCGTAGTAAAGCCCCACAGAACGAAAACAAGGGTAGACGTACCTTACCTTGAATATTTTTAAAGTAATATCATATTGATCTCCATCATAAGTGGACAGCGGTCTAATTTTTGCTCCTAATTTGTATTTTGATTGTTTATAAGGTACAAATCCTTTGCACCGAAGATTGTAGCATCCATCACTTTGATCCCCATCAATCTAATAAAAAAATGACACATTAGAAAACATTTAAACTAATAATGCATTGTGCATTTATGATGGATAAATCGAACTACATACCAGCCAGTATGCTGTTAGATGTGTATCATTGTCACCATATAATTCTGGAAATACCTGAAATTCTCACATATTAGAAATAAGAAAAATTTACGATAACAAGTTGATATTTACCCACCTTACTTTGTTTCTTTCAGTTTCAGAATCATTGTTAATAAAATAAATATCCATAACATGGAAGGTGCCAATGCTAAAGCTAAATAGAAAATGATAAAATAAATAAAAAGTGGTTCGATTATTCTTCTTATTCGGAGAATGATACATCCTAAGTAGATTATGTCACGTAAAAGGTAAAAAAGCAAACTGATACTTCAGCTTGTAGATAGGCTCTACTTTTACGTGCATGTTTAATTGTGGGAAAAAAACTTTGAGAATAGAAAGATAGCAAATCAGTAATAAATATACAAAGAACCAATTAATTAATTTCTTCTAATAAGATTAACATTTCTTCAAATAATTTCATACTTAAATGATTGCAAAATAGATAATGTGGCATTTACGAAATTATGATATTCTTTTACTAAGGAATTGAAATGTCTTATCAATAAGAATGTAATAAAAGAATATCCAACATAAGGTTTCACATCAAAATACCACAATACCAGTACATAAATCAAAATAAAACACCACCAGAAAGAGCCAATACTTACATGCCATCCCGCGCCTATAAAGTTGAAGTTATTAGGAGGGTCAGCGTCTCCTCTGCCAACGGCAATAAAAAGCGAGCTAGATTGATTAGCACCGACATCGGGCAAGCTCCAAACACTTAGAGTTGCTTGACCACCATGAAATAGGTCCATTTTTTGACTTAGAATTGCATACTGAAAGTAGGGACAATTTAGTAGTAATCAAGTATATTCATAAATGAATCTAACAAGAAAAAATAAACATAATATAAACTTTCTATGAGAACGAGGAACTGATAAGTTAAACTACTATTTAAACCAACCTAAAATCATTAATATTTTTGTTCTGGTAACATGCCATTAGGGGTGAGCACGGTTCGGTTCGGGTCGGTTTTTACCAAAATTTGAACAACCGAACCGAACCACCTATAATTCAAAACCGAACCGAACCGTTGCAAATCGGTTCGATGCGGTTCGGTTCGGTTTGTTCGGTTCTAACTTTCATCAAGTATAACAATCAAAGGCACAAATATTGCTTGTCCCAAGAGATAATTTGTATATATTTGTTTTCATATGCGCCCAAATGCAAATCATTTGAGCCACGGCTAAGATACTTAAGCGTCGTGCACACTTGAATCAACAACTAACCCAAGGGACAACATACACAGAAGTGCTGAATTGAGTGATTAAATGGGGAAAATCCAACTCAAATAGCACTAACATACTCCAACAAGAAGCACCCATTCCACCTACTTCATGTTCAATTCAAAGACAACAACAGAGGAAATTGAAGAAAATTTAATACTACGTACCTCGAGAGGAAGGAGCCGGAGGAAAAGAGGAGACTGGAATGCTTCGAAGCAAGAATTGAGCTTCTCAAAGGGGCTCCACAGCTTGAAGTTGAGGGTCGGGTGGAGGTGGGGGTGGGGGTCGGACCCCAAGGGACAACATACACAGAAGTGCTGAATTGAGTGATTAAATGGGGAAAATCCAACTCAAAGGGCACTAACATACTCCAACAAGAAGCGCCCATTCCACCTACTTCATGTTCAATTCAAAGACAACAACAGAGGAAATTGAAGAAAAATTAATACTACGTACCTTGAGAGTAAGGGTCGGGGTCTTGGAAGAAGAGAGAGCGAGAGAGAGGGATTGAGGCCGAGCGAAATGGGAAATTGGGAATGAGTAGCGGCGGCTGGGATTTGGGAATGAGAGGAAATGAAGTTAGGGTTGAGGGTTTGGGACGGGTCAGGTAAACGCGAACGAGTTTGAAAGTTTTGGGAATATATTCGGTCGGTTCGGGTCGGTTCGGTTTGAAAAGTTGTCAACCCGACCCGAACCGCCTTACTCTTAAAACCGTTTTTTTCGGGTCGGTTCGGGTCGGTTTTTTCGGTTTGAACCGAACCATGCTCAGCCCTACATGTCATATCACGCATTTAGAGAATTTATTAATCTTAGTTTCTTCTCCCATCTACTCTTAGTAAGATTGTTTTTAAGATTCAAGTGGGCCTTATCTACTTCCTAATTACATGCAAGAACATTTCGAAAAGAAAATAATAACTCTTCCCATTCCATCTCCTTGTCTCAATTAAAAATCAAAAACTCTATATTAATGGATATGCACCTTAAAAAATCTTGCCCTACTTTACTCCCTTTCTTTTATTATATAAAGTATAAAAATTAAACACATCAACAACCAATAATACTTGGAATAGAAAATGCAGTCGAAAAGAAAGGATATAAGTGTTAATCTCTTCACTGTTCAAATTCAGAATGATTATAGGAAGTCTTTCTGGGTTTTAGTACTTATTTAAAACAGTGGATTGTGTTTCTCCTTTTGAGATTGAAATTGTTACATAAACTATTATAAATATAACAAAATAAAGGAGGATATGAACATGGGCAGAAGTATCATATTCTGAATGGTGCATGTTTGTTTAATACGCTCTTAAGAATATTGCTTGTTGATTTTGCATGAGATTGTATTTAACTAAATATCAAACTTTAAAGATGTATTAACAGACTTCATTTAAAAAATAAATTAAGATACAATTTACTTTTAAGTTTTTATTCCATATTACTACTTATACTTCTCTACCTTCACAAAAACTCTGCCTGAATCTTTTTGTCTCTCGAGATGACTATGATGAATATTTATTACAAATCAACTAAGTCAAAAGAAGAATAAAAATTATGGAGAATCTTGGACAGATGTCCTCTCTCAAATTCAACCATGATGTTTTTTGTTTGGGGGGTTTTTATGTTGTTGTTTTTTTTTTTTGTGGGGG
>NC_033796.1:7748899-7758816 GCF_001876935.1 Asparagus officinalis
GGGGGGGCTTTGTATTTCTGTTTTCTTTTCTTACTTTGTGATTTGGGAGAAACATTTATCAGACTTAGACTCCACCATAACTTAGCAAACAAACAACTTCTTGCCATTTCATCGATTAATCCACAAAAGATAAAAAGAATAAGGAAGATGACATACATCAACAATAGCCGTTGGATCTTTCTTTGTTGCGAAGTTAGAAAGTAGTGAATCCCTCACAGATCTTTCAATATTTTGTAACCCATGAGCAAGTTTTGTAATATGTTGTTCTCCAAGTGATAAATGTAGAGTTTCATTTGAGAAAGCTTTTCTGCTATCCAGATTTAAGAGAGACCCATTCTGTATAACAAAGGCACATAAAGGAGTAGTATGAGCTACACATGAAAAAAAAATGTGAAGTCAAAGAGTAATTAAATGCATTAATACTAAGTTCAATATATATTTAGACCATAATAGAATACGATGAGAATGAATGATGTGAAGTTCTACGCCTCTCTGGTAAAGGTATCTTCGACCTCATGTGATTACCGTTCTTCTGGCCGTTAATAATAAAAGCTTAAAAAGAAAACTACCATATTTGTGTAACGTTTTCATATGCGCACAGCCAAAGGTCTATATGTTTATAGCTCGAATTGTATGTTTTGGATGGCATTTACTACAATTAAATGAGACAAATAGTTGCGTACTAGCAATCGTGTACATTCTCTGTCATTCATGCATACATCTTCACTAAATTTTTATGGAAAAAGCAAAACCATACACATACAAAGAATTTATCCAAACATAATAAGGATAGCTTAGTGCGTTTCTCTCTTTAATTAAGGTGTGTTAGTTGCTTATTAAGATATGTTTTTAATCTAAAAACATTAAACCGATTATGGAACATGTCAAGTTTTTGTCTATTTTACTTCTTTATTAATTTTAGATAGAATTAAGCATGAAATATGTTCATTATTGATCAGTAAATTTGCGCTTCAATAAACTGATAAAGTACATTCACTTATTATGGAAGAATGCACTTGTAAGTTTATTAAAAAAATGTGACATATATATACCATATACATATCACTTATTATGGAAGAATGCACTTGTAAGTTTATTAAAAAAATGTGACATATATATACCATATACATATGCATACGAAAGGGGAAAAACACATACACACATAATGTATAAAGATAAAATGTGACATATATACCATTAGCCGCAACAGATTTGAAAAACACATACACACATAATGTATAAAGATAAAATGTGACATATATACCATTAGCCGCAACAGATTTGGTCATATATAGATTCAAAAACAATTCTACGATAGAAAACTCACTATTTTGCTAAGCAAAAGAGAGAGAAGCAATATATAGACAAAGCCAGGGAAACTATAAGAACCCATTGGTACAAATGATGTGTATGAATCCAAAACCTATTTATAAAGGAGAATCCAAAACCTATTTATAAAGGAGATCCATGTCCTTCCATTTTTTTCTAATTAAGCACCAAGGCTTGCTTGAAATGGTATTCAATTAAGGATTTAGCAAAAAAATGAAGTATTACACCATTTCAACCCCACATTTATGTGCATTAATTCAGTCCATTTTCCATCAAAACCAGAATCCTTTATTTTGAGAAAGTATCTAATGCATTCATTTTACTTCTTAAAATACAATATAATGAGGTAATGCATCTATCGGTCCATACATGGACCACTAATCCATTATCCACCTCAAGGTTCTCATGAAATGAAATTAAAACTTTCAATAAATTAAAAATATTTAAAAAACAAATTTTTTTAATATCACTATATCGTTTTTTCCGTTTTTCTTGTTTTTTTTACCTTCACCACTTTTATTTCTTTGGTAATTTTCTATTTTTTTATCATGTCCGCATCATAATAATTTGTGTACTTTGAAGTTGCTTAAATCATTATTTCAAAATTTGAAACTAACTAGATACGGTTTCGGTTTCGAATATGATTTTTTCTTTTTACTCGGATATGGTTATAGATATGGTTACAGATACATTAATCAGGCTCAACTAGCTGATACGGTTCGTATATCTGGATGTTCATTTTAAGAATATATATATATATATAATATATATAATATATATATATATTATATATATATATATAATATATATATATTATACTTATATATATATATATATATATATATATATATATATATATATGTGTGATGTGATGTCGTGTGTATATATATATATATATTATATTTATTATATATATATATATATATATATTATATATATATATATATATATATATATATATATATATATATATATGTGGTGCTGTGGTCCGTGTCGGTTGTGTGTGTGTGTGTATATATATATATTGATATATATCTATAATATGTATATATATACATATATATATATATATATACACACAACACACACATATATATATACTATATTATATATATATATATATATATATATATATATATATATATATATATGGTGTGTGTGTGTGTGTGTGTGTGTGTGGTGTGTGTCTGTGTGTGTGGTGTGCTGTGTATATATAATGCAATTGCCATGTACATGTTTCTTTAGATCCTTAATTACCTAAATAAAGTAACTAATGTTACAATTTTATTGTACGTATTAACCAAGGAAAATGTGTGTTTTTGTTGCAAGAAGGTAAAGGTAATCTTCTAAATGATGAAGTTGAAAATTGAGTATAAATATGTATAAACCAAATGTCACTGTTTGAGTTATGCTAAGCACGGATAGAAGAGCGCAATACAAAATGGTGTTGGATTTTTTGGTCAAAACCGCTTTCCAAAATGAGTTTTCAAACTATATATATTAACTATAAGTACTTTCATAAATGCTTAGTAGCCTACTGGAAAGTAAAAGTTTTGGTGTTTCAAAAGGTCCTTTGTTCGAGGCTTGCCAACGACAAGCCGAGAAGTGTTTTGTTTTATTTAATCCCTCATAAGTTCTAGTGGGTTGTGGGCCGTGAGCTCGTGGGCCAATGGGCCGATGATCGGGGCTAATCGGGCTGAGGCGCTTTGTAGGTGCACTTCGCACGGAGGCAAAGGTTGCCTCGCAGGCTGCTTCACAGCATGCGGACGAGCTACGCACTCTCACTAGGGTGCAACCCTAGCGTTCTCGAGTTCAGACGAAGCTCCTCTATTTGTCGAGGTTCGTCAATTCGACGAGACTCGTTTGGTTGGCGAGGTTCGCCCGTTTGACGAGGTTCGTCTTATTGACGAGGTTCATCTGTTGATACAAGTTTGAGGAGGTTCGCCCATTTAACGAGGTTCGTTCATTCGACGAGGTTCAAACTTTAGACGAGATTTGCCCGTTTAACGAGGTTCGCTCATTCGACGAGGTTCGCCCGTTAGATGAGGTTCGCCCATTTAACGATGTTCGTTAATTCGATAAGGCTCGTCAGTTCGACGGGGTTCGTTTGACGAAGTTCGTCTGACTTGCTGAGACGCGACCCTCACGATGCGTTGTAACGCATCTATTGATTGTCTCGCCTTTAGGCATTAATGCATGCAGCATTTACAATAGCATTTAAATCAATTGACGTTATAATCATAATTTTCATTATGAATTGTAACGATCACATTGATTGTATGTGACTCTTGAGCTTGCCTTGTAGGCCTATAAATAGTGCCCATTGGGCAGCTTTTGAGGTGTGCTTGGACATGCGAATTTGAGAGCTCTTGGAGACATAGTGCTATTGTGCTGCTGCTGGTGCAGAGCTTGTGCTGAAGGAACTCCTGTTGCAGAACCTATGCTTGAAGGTATTTTGCCTGAAACCGAAAGATTTTGAACCGAATGTTCTGAGATCAAGGAGATCTTTTGTCTTGATCGAAAAGTCTTTTAGATCGAGGGCATCTGCTAATATGGTGGCTGCTAACATGGTGGCTGCTAAGTAGAAGGCATCTGCTAACATGGTGGCTGCTAACTCTGATAAGGGTACCGATTTTTCTGCCAAGAAGAAGAAGAAGTCTTTCAACAAAAAGAAGAATCAAAACCCAAAGAACTAAAAGTTCAGAAGAAAGATTTCAAGAAGAGTGACAAATGCTTCAATTGTGGGAAACAAATGTATTTTGCCAAGAGCTGCAAAGCACCAAAGAAGAGAACATCACACAATGTTAATCAACTTGATAATTGTGTTGTTATGCTATTTCAAGTGACAACTTCCAACAACGTCTCTGGTTGATGGTTAGATACAGGTGCTACCTATCATGTCTGCTCCAACAGAGATTTGCCCTCTTCTTATGTTGTTGTCAAAGAAAACATATCAATAGCTGATCGTTCTGTAGTTCATGTTCTTGGAACTAGGACATGGTGATGACTCTTTTTTGGAAAGACTCACATTGAAAGATGTGAAACATGTTTCCTCAATTACTAAGTCTCTGGAAGCCTACTATGTGATGCTGGTATGAGGCTGGATTTCTAAGGAGGAAATGTTGTATTATCTTTTAAGAAGATGTACGTTGACAATGCGTATTGTACTGATGGCATATATAAGATCAGTAATATTATATCCAACTCAGTTATAAATAAAGTATCCTCTTTTGCTTATTCCTCTGCATTATGGCACAATAGACTGGGACATGTAAATTATAGAAAGCTATCTAGTATGAAAAAGTTAGGATTACTTCTGAAATATGGGGGGAACAAACCTGAGAAGCGTGAAGTCTGTACACAAGCAAAGCTGACAAGAAAGCCATTTCCAAGCGTCACAAGGAGCATCAACCTATTGGATCTAATTCATTCAGATACTTGTGACTTCAAAAGCTTCGTCACTCGAGGCGACATGAAGTACTTTATCACATTCATTGATGATCATTCTCGTTTCTATCACGTCTACCTGCTGAAATCTAAAGATGAAGCCCCAACAAGTTTGTCGAGTTTTGGACTCGAGTCGAGAAGCAGTTTAGACTTCAGGTGAAAAGACTAAGGAGCAACAGAGGAGGAGAGTACCGATTTAAGGAGTCAGAAACATACTTTAAGAGCATTGAATCATTGTTAAAACTACCGCTTCGTATTCTCTGCAATCTAATGGAATTACAGAAAGGAAGAATCGCACATTGACCGAGGTGGTAAATTTGATGCTAATCATATCTGGTCCACCTACATGCTATCAGGGAGATGCTTTGCTGATGGCAAACTGGATTCTGAATAGAGTACCCTATTCCAAAACTGATGCCCCTCATCATTTATGGTTGGGATATCCAGATTCTTTAGATGGTTTCAAAGTGTGGGGATGTCTCGTATATGTTCGAGTTTCAGATATCAGAAAGCCTAAGCTCGGACCAAAAGCAAACATATGTGTGTTTCTTGGCTTTGCTGAAGATAGCGATGCTTGCGGGTTCCTGGACCTTGAAACCAACTCCGTCATTGAAGCTCGGGATGAAGAATTCTTTGAGGATAAGTTTATCAAGAATAAAGGTTTGTTATTCAAATATATACTAGAAAATATTGGTAGTCAGATGCACCAGAGGAGCCAGTTCTGCAAGAAACTAAAAGTGTCAATGATGAAGAAGTTATTAAACCATCTTCCAAGCATATAAGGAGATAGAAAGATTTTAGAAATAACTTCATCACCTATAATGTGGAAAGAGATTCACAGACTTTCCAAGAAGCAATGCAATCAACAGACACTCTCCTGTGAAAAGAAGCTATAGATGATGAGATGGATTTATTGATCCAAAATCACACGTGGGAGTTGGTGGGTATACCTGAAGGTGCAAAACCTATCAGTTGCAAGTGAATCTTCAAGAAAAAGCTTCATTCTAATGGTACTATTGAGAAGTACAAAGCAAGACTGGTGGCGAAAGGGTTCTCTCAGAGAGAAAGAATAGATTTCTTTGATATTTATGCACCAGTCTGAAAAATTACTACCATCAGAGTGCTTATCATATGGGCGGCGATAAAAAGACTCGTCATACATCAGATGGATATGAAGACTGCCTTTCTCAATGGAGATCTCACAGAAGAGATCTACATAGAAAAATCAGAAGGACTTGATGCTCCAGTTGGTAAAGTTTGTAAACTTGTTAAGTCTATATATGGACATAAACAGGCACTGAAACTATGACATGAGAAGTTCGATGGGGTTGTTCGCAATAATGAGTATCAAGTCAGTAAATCTGATAAGTTCCTATATATCAAGGTCACTGAAGGAAATGTGGTGGTTATCTATCTTTATGTGGATGGTATGCTCATCATCGAGAGTGATTTGGAGATAGTAACATCTACCAAAAAAAATTTCTTGACAAAGTTCAGTATGAAGGACCTTGGAACTGTGGATGTGATTCTCGAAATCAAAATCATATACTCTAAGGAGGGTATTGGATTGTTCCAATCTTATTATATCGAAAGCATGCTAAGAAAATATGGCTACTATAACCTGCCAGAAATGTTAGTACCGTATGATTACAATAAGAAGCTTCGACCGGACATTGGAAGACTAGTAGAGCATATAAGATACTCAAAGATTATTAGGAGTCTTAAATACGTGATGAGCTGCACCATGCCAGATATAGTATTCGTTGTATGATTGCTTAGTAGATTCACAAGTAATCCTGGAAAGCTTCATTGGGATGTTGTTCAGAGATTGATGAGATACTTAAAAGGAACTACAAGTCTGGGTCTATTCTACACTGTATATATTCGGTTATAATCGAAGGCTATTCAGATACGAGCTGGTGCTCAGAACCAGATGACTGCAGATCTGCTGTAGATTTTGTCTTCACCATGGGTGTAGATGCCGTCTCGTGGAAGTCTAAGAAGCAGACAATGATTGTACAGTCATTGATAAAATCTGAGTTCTTCACACTCTGTGCTGTAGAAAATAAAGCTGGGTGGCTCAGTTGTATTCTCCGAGACCTTTCATTGACAGAATTGTAAGGCACAATTACTATCTATTGTGATAATCAGGCAATGAGCACTATAACAATGAACTCGTTGTTCAATGGAAAGAAACGGACCATTTGTCTGAAGCATGGCTATTTGAGAGAACTCATTTGTCAAGGAGTCATCTCTATGATTGACGTCCGGTCTTAAGAAAATGTTGCTGATCCTTTGACTAAATATCTGAAAAAGAACATAGTCGAAAGGACGTCTGTTGGAATGGGTCTCAAAGTTTTATGAGTCTTACAAATACTTACCATGTTCATCAAATTATTAGTTCAAAGCTTACGCTACTAATAATAAGATAACTGGTTCAAAAGTCAAGTAAGATTTACAAAGTTTGATGAATCTTACAGATACTTATCATTTACATCAAGTTATTAGCTCAAAGTTTACGTTAATAATGACCAGATGATTGGTTCAAAAATCAAGTAAGATTTATAAGTAAAATCCTATCATGTAAAGAGGATTGTTGTTAAGCCTTAATAAGTCCAAAGAATTTTGTATGCGGGATGTTGGATGGATAACATGCTTAAAAAACTCACTAATAATTCTATCATATAAAGGGGTTGGTTGTTAAGCCTTAATGAGTCCAACGCATTTCAGATACGGTGTGTTAGATAGGAAACACGTCTAAATGACACCTAGAATCTTATCATGAGAGAAGATGGCTCTTAAGCCTTAATGAGTTCAAAGCATTTCAGATGCGGGATGTTTGATAGGAAACATACCTAAAGAACTCACCTATGTATGGGTGGAGATTTGATTGTCTCCAATGATGTATTGTGGAAAGATATCTAGAACCCTAGCAAAAACCAGGAAATGCACAGGGCTATAAATGTGCAAGGCAAAGGCAAAGACAAGTGTGGTTCAAAGTGAAAACTATCACAGATGAGTTTGATCTTGTGCGGTCGCTAGATTTTAGACATGTGCTGGTTCAAGTCTCTGTGACACCATACATCTACCTTTTATTCAGTTGATCTAAGGGGATTCAAGTCCTTACGACATCTACCTTATGCACAGCGATTGAAACAATGCACCGTTACACGACACTAGTTGAAAAACTTGTGGGGAATTCTTGAATTTTTTGGTCAAAACCGCTTTCCAAAATGAGTTTTCAAACTATATATATTAATTACAAGTACTTTCATAAATGCTTAGTAGTCTAGTGGAAAGTAAAAGTTTTAGTGTTTCGAAAGGTCCTCTGTTCGAGGCTTACCAATGACAAGCCGAGAAGTGTTTTATTTTATTTAATTTCTCATAAGTTCTAGTGGGTCATGGGTCATGGGCTTATAGGCCAATGGGCCGGTGATCGGAGCTAATTGGGCTGAGGCGCTAAGAGGCGCTTTGTAGGCACACTTTGCACTTTCCACGAAGGCATCGGGACGAGGTGACGCCCTTTGGCGCCACATTGGCTATCACTATGGTCGCCATGAAGGTTGCCTCATAGGCTCCTTTGCAGCATGCGGACAAGCTACGCACTTGCACTAGGGTGTAACTCTAGCGTTCTCGAGTTCAGGTGAAGCTCCTCTATTTGTCGAGGTTCGTCAATTCGACGAGACTCGTTTGGTTAACGAGGTTCGCCCGTCTGGCGAGGTTCGTCTTATTGACGAGGTTCGTCTGTTGATACATGTTCGACGAGGTTCGTCCGTTTAACGAGGTTCACTCGTTCAATGAGGTTCACACATTAGACGAGGTTCGCCCGTTTAACGAGGTTCGCTTGTTCGACGAGGTTTACTCGTTAGACGAGGTTCGCCCGTTTAACGACATTCGTTAATTCGACGAGGTTCGTTTGACGAGATTCGTCTGACTTGCTGAGACACGGCCCTCACAATGCGTTGTAACGCGTCTATTGATTGCCTCACCTTCAGGCATTAGTGCATACAACATTTACAATAACATTTAAACCAGTTAACATTACAATCATAATTGTCATTATGAATTTGATGCGGCATAAACATGTACCAAAAAGGTTGCAAGTACACAACCGTGTCAAGTTATAGTATTTAAGATATCGATCCCACGAGGAAGGTGTTTTGTAGGAGAAAATATAAAATCGGTTCTTATGTTGTGTGCGTGACAAGTAGGAGTGATAAGTGAATGTGATTGTGAAGAGATTGAGAGAGTGAAAATGGTGTGTGAATAGGTGCAAGTGTAAGTGAGAGTGGATTTGAAAAAGAATGAGTATGATCAATAAGGTGAGAAGGAAAAAATGAATAAAATCAAGAAACAAATAAAAAATCAAGAATGAAGAACAAAATTCTAGAATAAAAGAAAATACAAGAAATTAAAGATGGTGGATTCAATTATAGATATGGATAATCTAAAATTGAACCCACTTCTTAGAAAAGAGTGATTCCCTAGAGGGTTCTAGCCTAAAGGCGAATCAAACAAAATAAAAATAAACAAAAAGAAAAACTAAACCCAAGAGGGTTCTAGCCTCAAGGTGAATAGTATAAGAAATTAAAATCTAATTACAAAATAAATTGTAAAATCTAAACTACAAAATAAAATTGCAAGAATTAAATGCAAGAAAATAAATCTATTCTATAAGCATAAAATAAATCTAAGGCAAGAGGGTTCTAGCCTCTTGGCTATTTAACAAGAAAATAAAATCTAAACTACAAGCATAGAAATAAATCTACACTAATAAGCAATAAAAAGGAAATAAAAGAAAAAAAGGAAAGAAATGCAAACCTTCAAATAATTCTCCATCTTCATCTTCATCTTCATCATCCAACAAAGAGAAGAAGAGAAAAATTTAAAGTGGTGAAAAAATTATTATTATTAATTGCAACTAAAGTTACAATTTTTGGAAGGCCTTCTCAATTAAGAGTAGCCCTCCTCTCCAAAAGGAGTTACAAAAATTTTCACACCTCTAACCCCTCACTCTCTACCCCTATTTATAGTAAACATCAGTGAATGAGAGCCATTGGATCAAACTTGAGCCCCAAGACAAGCAAAATCAGCCATTGACGCGCGCTACAGTAATCTGGCATCGATGCAGGCATCGATGC
>NC_033796.1:7761077-7806147 GCF_001876935.1 Asparagus officinalis
AAAAAATAAAATCTTTTTTTTTAGTCCTAATTGTCTCTAATTGTGAAGAAGTAGCTAAAGGGTGGAATTAAAAACTAGAAAGAGGACTTACCCGAAAGCAAATCTTCAAATCCTAGCTCTCCAATCCGCGATCTTCAAGCTCCAAGCGTTTCCTTCACAAAAAACACACAAGTTAAAGAACCAAAATAATTAAAACCTACTTAAGCACCTTCCCCGGCAACGGCGCCAAAAACTTGATGCGGCATAAACATGTACCAAAAAGGTTGCAAGTGCACAACCGTGTCAAGTTATAGTATTTAAGATATCGATCCCACGAGGAAGGTGTTTTGTAGGAGAAAATATAAAATTGGTTCTTATTTTGTGTGCGTGACAAATAGGAATGATAAGTGAATGTGATTGTGAAGAGATTGAGAGAGTGAAAGTGGTGTGTAAATAGGTGCAAAGTGTAAGTGAGAGTGGATTTGAGTATGATCAATAAGGTGAGAAGGAAAAATGAATAAAATCAAGAAACAAATAAAAAATTCAAGAATGAAGAACAAAATTCTAGAATAAAAGAAAATGCAAGAAATTAAAGATGGTGGATTCAATTATAGATATGGGTAATCTACAATTGAACCCACTTCTTAGAAAAGGGTGATTCCCTAGAGGGTTCTAGCCTAAAGGCGAATCAAACAAAATAAAAATAAACAAAAAGAAAAACTAAACCCAAGAGGGTTCTAGCCTCAAGGTGAATAGTATAAGAAATTAAAATCTAACTACAAAATAAATTGCAAAATCTAATTACAAAATAAAATTACAAGAATTAAATGCAAGAAAATAAATCTACTCTATAAGCATGAAATAAATCTAAGGCAAGAGGGTTCTAGCCTCTTGGCTATTTAACAAGAAAAATAAAATCTAATTACAAGCATGAAAATAAATCTAACTAATAAGCAATAAAAGAGAAATAAAAGAGAAAAAGGAAAGAAATGCAAACCTTCAAATAATTCTCCATCTTCATCTTCATCTTCATCATCCAACAAAGAGAAGAAGAGAAAAATTTAAAGTGGTGAAAAAATTATTATTATTAATTGCAACTAAAGTTACAATTTTTTTGGAAGGCCTTCTCAATTAAGAGTAGCCCTCCTCTCCAAAAGGAGTTTACAAAATTTTCACACCTCTAACCCCTCACTCTCTACCCCTATTTATAGTAAACATCAGTGAATGTGAGCCATTGGATCGAAATCTTATCCAAAACAATCCATTTTCAGCCATTGATGCATAACAGAATGTCAGACATCGATGCAGGTATCGATGCTGGCATCGATGCCCGCATCGATGCCTGTATCAATACTCCAATAGTAACTTTGACTTCACGGTTGGCTTCGTCTCGTCGAGATAGGCGATTTTCATATATTATATGTTAAATTCCGCCTTCCGGATTGGGAGATATCGTCATTTCTTTGCGGCCAACCATCTTGAATATAATTTCTCTTCATATTGGATTTTTGATTTTCTCCGGCTTCTATAAAGGTTACAAAATGAGGAAGTTGAAGTCTTTTAGGCTTTTATTCATTATTTCTTCATTAACCTGCAATAAAAACAATTATTAGTGATATATTTATTCATATAAAATAGATAATGAGGGTATAAAATTGTAATAAAATGTGATTATCAGAATTGTAACGGTCATATTGATTGTATGTCACTCTTGAGCTTGCCTTGTAGGCCTACAAATAGCGCCCATTAGGCAGCTTTTGAGGTGTGCTTGGACATATGAATTTGAGAGCTCTTAGAGACATAGTGTTGTTGTGCTGCTGCTGGTGCAGAGCTTGTGCTGAAGGAACTGCTGTTGCAGAACCTGTGCTTGAAGGTCTTTTGCCTGAAACCGAAAGGTTTTGAACCGAAAGGTTTTGAACCGAAAGGTTTTGAGATCAAGAAGATCTTTTGTCTTGACCGAAAGGTCTTTTACATCCAGGAGATCTTGACAATACTAGGTTGGTGCACACCAGAGTATTGTACTGCTGTTTCTGGAAGTAGTTTGTTCTTAGGATTCTTACACCGGAGTAGCCCAAATATTGTTTTAAGCACAGCGTTTCATAAACGCATAGCAGTTAAATTGTAAAAAGTTTAAAAGTACAGCACATTAATTTTTTCTGTTTTATTCTAGATTGTAACACAATTTCCAATAAAGAGATGTCAAATTTCTTAATAAGAAGATATGTGAGCACTACTAAATGCATGAAGCAACACCAGTGTCAAAGAGTAGTAAGAACTATACTGTTGCAGGGAGGTGAACGCCGCCTGTGATCGTAACGACGACGACTAGTTAAGTGCAATTTGGCTCGTCTTCCCCTACTTGCAAGCTGGTTTTATAAGTTTATTGCTTTCAGGTTAAAGCTAGAATTTCACATACATAAATGCACCTGTGAGTTCTCATATGAATACAATTTCTTTCGCTAATAAAGAGATCCCGTCCGATAATGCCACAACTACTCAATGCAAAGCATGAGGAGCATGCAAAAATCATGTATCTGTCACAAAAGCGCAAGCAAAGGTTGTGCTAGATAATGGTAACCAGTAAGAATAGTACCTCTGAAAAAGACTTGGCGTGACCCGATGAGGAGGCGGCCAAATTAGCTGAGCAGAACCACAAGGTAAAAAGTAATGCTCGATGCTTAATTACATCCTTCAAGATGCAAATCCCCACCTCTTCCCTTCATTCTAAAATTTCGTTCCATCAGCATCACTAAATCTTCAGTAAATTAAATAGATACAACCGGTCTACCACCAGGAAAATCTCGACCAAAGATGGACATGGACCCATTGTTTCCTATAAACAAAGCAGAATCGCCCGAACTCCTCGACTGAATCCATCTTTGTGATCTTCATCCCACTCATCACTCTGAAAGTCTAGAACTGACTTCCCTATTTATCGCTGCCCTGCAGTCTCCGCACTTACAGCTAATTGCCCGAAGATGGTACTACCAGATATCCATAAAAATCTTGCGTTTCTATTTCGGGTCAAGATGCAAGAAGCATTGGCTTATGGTACTACCAGATATCCATAAAAATCTTGCGTTTCTATTTCGGGTCAAGATGCAAGAAGCATTGGCTTTTTACAATTGGTATCCCAAGCTTGAACAAGTCACTTATCATCAACGATAAAATAGATTCTTGTGACGTGCAAGATCATGAAATAGAGCACATCTAGTTGAGGAGGAGAAATTGTTCAATATGGTCCATAATCTATCATTGATTCGGTAGCTAAGAGATGGGCTTGCAGGCTTTATTTATTTTGTATTTAATTCATTTAAGACTCTTGGGCTTCTTTTAAATGCTCTTGGGCTTTTTACAATTTAGTTTGGCCTTCTAATAATTGAATATATATATCAATTAAATCCGGGCTTCTATCATAACCCGCTGTTGCTAATGAAATTTTTGGAATCTATCAATCTAGATAGGTCCGTCTCATTAAAATAGGTGATTTTTATATATAATACATTAAATTCCGCTTTCCACATTGGGAGATATCGCCTTTTCTTTGCGGTTGACCAACCTGAGCACGAATTTGACCATGTTTTTTCGAAATTTGATTTGGTATGAAATTGTACAGTATTAATTCAATATATATGTTTGAAAGTGAAGGGTTTGCTTGTTTGACTTGAAGAATTTCATCCTATAAAAATTAAATTCATATGTTACTACTATATAATGCATCATTATCAAACTTAAAGACATATTCTACTTACATTAAGGGTTTACTGTCGGTGTGGTGGAGCATCTTTCTTTTGCCTCTGTTAAGTGTATTTTATTGGCTTGCTCTCTATACATTAAGATTAAAAGAGAATTTTAATAATCAAGCAATATACATGGAACAAAACTATACATTAAGATTAAAAGAGAATTTTAATAATCAAGCAATATACATGGAACAAAATAAATAAAATTAGGAGATTAATACGAATTTTAATAATCAAGCAATATACATGGAACAAAATAAATAAAATTAGGAGATTAATACCTGAAATTTTAAAGAAAAATAATATTCCTTAACTAACTAATCTCAGTCATCAACACTCACTCGTGTAGGTTTATTTCTAAATGCAACTTGCAATGAATTTTCTTTCACATATTTCTTGTGCATGTCACCACATCACTTATTCCACAAATCACGCAAATGTCTCAATACCGAATCTCTCTTTTGCTCCATGTCCTTAGCATCAAATTTATCCTACATCAAATTTGAATCAGAATTTAATTTATAAGAATTGAAGACCAATTGCAAAAAATTAATTTTTAGAATACCTTAATGGATGCCCACATATGATCATTATTTTGTTATGGTATTTTGACCCAAATATTTCAGCCTCGTCAAAAACTAAACATAAAAGAAATGCTTAATTTTATTTTGAGACTCATATGTTCAGATATAAGGCCATTCAAAAACTATTGATTTATGCAATCATTGGTCAACGTGAAACTTATATAAAAACACCCTCACAATATTGTCATTGGTGTAATGCACTAGAAATGCGGAGGGCATCAGAAAGCAATAGAAAAAAATGAGACAAAAGGAACAAATTAGAACGCAAATCATAAGATCTTCCTTCAAAGTTTAAACTCCTAATAAATTACACCTCCATTCATTCATGGAAGGGCGGAACCACTAACAAGTGGAACTCATACCTAGAGGACAACTATTAACTAATTAAAATATTCAAAGACAAACTTCTATATTAGTCTTTTCTATCTCAATGTTCTTGGAAGTAAAAGTGAATGAACTTTTTCTATCCTAAAACCATATCAAACTTCAAACCCAGACCAGAAACCACATGATAATAAAAAAATCTCCCATGGGAAACTACAAAATCAGTTATTTCATCCAAACAACCAGAATCTGGAGAAAACAACAAGAATGCACATATAACCGACAGGTAACGATCATCTTGTTAGAAAGTAACATTGACAAATCAGATCCAACTAAGAGGCATGACTATGCTTCCTGAAGATAGTCACAATATCCACACGTGCAAAATATTATTGCAGAATTATCTTCAGAATTCAACTTAACTCAGACTCAATTTGCTATTCTTTAGTCTTGCACTGGTTTGCCAAAACTAAGCAGGTCTACCTTTCTTTAGCGCCCAAGAGAGACAGAGAAAACAATTTGAGTTAGATTGGTTCATAATGCCTACAAATGACCCTTCTTATATAAATAAAAATATTTTTAAAGAAACATTTTGTAAACTCTAGTGTTAATGCATGTGTGGCTAAATATGTAAAAAGTCAAACTAGAATCAATCAATAGACTAAAAAAACAACAAAATTAAAAATTGTGTTATTGTTTTAATGCATAGTCATAACAAAGTCATAATTTCTAAGCCAATTTCTCATACAAGACCAAGAGTTTCATAAAGATTGAAAATTCAATCATTTTTATTAGGGTTAGGTGGATGATACTTCCATATAAGTGTTATCATCGACACACTAGTTTCGCCAAGTAAAGATTACAAATCAAAATTCATGCATAAAAATGATTTGCCAATTCATATGCTTATGAATAAGTTGAGAAGTGAATTTTTGTACCCAGTAAAAGGAGGTATGGATCGGACCACGATAGTCAACATGGTAGAACAAAGATGTGACTATGAAAAATCCAAAAAATATGGCAAGCCCTAAGTTGCATGGAAACGGGCACGGGTACTGGTACAGGTGCGGGTGCGGGTACGGGACACGACAAAACTGTAAAATGTAAGGTACGGGGACACGACTACATATATATGTTGAGAAGTGTCCATGAAGTTTGGGTACGGGAAAGTGTCGGGTACGTGTCCAATACGGGTACGGCTTCATTATAGAAGTACCCGGGTAACATAGGGCAAGCCTAAGAAAAGAACCCATGACGACCAGTTCATAACCGATGTACACTATTCTGTCATAAAGAATGACATATATAGCCAATACTCTTGCCATCGAATAATTGGTGGAATCAATGAAGCAAACTAGATAGAAGGATTACATGCTTATAACTGAATAAATGAATATTATTGTTGGAGATCATGAGTGATGAATTGACATTAATCTCGCTCTTCACATTTTTAGCGATAAAAACATCTTTACGACTTTACCTACAACAAATTAATGGGGGTACTGGGAAGACACAAATATTGATATGGGAAACTGCTCCCAATGTCTAAAGTAATTGAAAATAGCTATGTGGAGATTCACATTACCTCTAAGAATTCTTCTCATGGAAGTTTCACATTTCCTAGATATCAGAAAGAACTTTATCTCAGGTGCCCTACGGAGTAGGCACAACTTTATAATGTATTTTTCTTAGCCAGATAAACTTATTTTGACTGCAAAATCTTACACTGTGGAAAAAAGATTGTTGTTTCTAGATAGTTTAAACTGAACTTGACAAAAGACAAGTATTACTAGTACGCAATAGAGCTTGTGTTTGGTATGGTAGCGTTGACATTGTTAACTTCAGCCTGATTAAATTACTTGCCAAATTGCGACTAATATCTTACTCTGGCAGCCTTCGCGAAGATAAAGTATGAATGTAATAAATGCAAAATTAAATGAATTTCCTTTAAAGATTTCGATATTGAAGTAATTATGCATTGCAGCTAATGCACGCTGCTATAAAGAATTGTTGGAATTTGTCCAGTAATCATCTGCCTTTGTTGATGATATATTGATCCTTGCCATAGATCTTTCAATGTTGGATATAACAAAAAATTCTTATCATCTGACCTTGCCATTGAAGATTTAAGTGAAGCTGAAGTTATTCTGAAAATTAAAGTCAGAAATCTGACAATGAACATAAAGAAATGAGCAAACTTTTTCTTTTACACGTCTAACATATGTGTCAGAACAACATAATAATGTATTATTCTAGATTTATTGGTTCTTTTCATTAGACCTTAGCTTGATTTTGCACACATTTAGAGTACTTATTTGTTTCTAGTTGTTTACAAAAGATTCTCCTAGAAACATTTATGTTCCGATGTAAAAGGGAGTCTTTATTCTGAATCAATCTTACTCAAATCCTCTTCTTTTTTTCTCATTTTTCTTGGGCATCTAGAAAATTAAATGCGCAAAATTTGTCAATGCAAGACCAAAGGGAAATGGGCTGAGTTAAATAGAAACCCAGAGGTAGTGTTCTCTCATGTCTGGAGGCTTCAGCTATCTTCAATAAACGTGATTGCACCTCTCCCCTAGACATGATTTTCCCTCTTAGCTGATCCTAAATTTTACAGGTCATTTGTTATGTTTCTAACAGATTTAGCAAGCTAAAATTCTACCATATTGTAGGACTTCTATCACCAGTCTTTTGCCATGATCTACACCCTTATTCAAAATGTTCATCTAGCTTTTTCATATGACATTTGTTGCATAAAGCGAAACAACCACTTCTCAGTTTTTCCAGGGAAGAATTTACATCCAAAAGAGAATTTTGGTCTTGGCAAATCTTTTCTCTATAACATATCTTGGAGTAACCATAGCAATGAACACTATTTTTCTACATGGACATTAGACAAACACAGCCCAAATATTAGCTTAAAAGTAACCATTCAAAATTGTGGCTAAATATAGTGATAAGATGCACTGAGAATGCTATCCCTACTGATTATGAGTCAACATCAGCTACACCTTCTTTCATTGCTAATTGGGTACAATACATGAATATTAATTCCATTCTCAGACATTCTAAAGTTGCACAAATCAGTGCGTCAGTAAAATAAGCAATTGAGCGCAGAAAAAATTATAGTTAGAAACTAGAAAAGATAAAGATCGCACCTTTAACGCTACTATTACCGAGCTTAGGCAGCCCATGAAATTGAAATATAGTCTTAATCACATCTAAGGGACACGCGAAAGTAGCCGCGAGCATACCTACCAACGACGATGAACTGGACGACGACGACGGCGGCGGCGGCGACGACCACGAACTGAAGAGATCTCGGTCGACGACGAGCTGGAGATGATGACAAGCGGGAACCGACGACGAGCTTGAACGACGACGAGTGGGAGCCGAGGACGAGCGGGAGACACACGAACGACGAGAAGGAGACGGCGATGGTGATTTTTTTAAAACTAAGGTTAATTAATATTGCAGCGGTTATAGGGATGATTAGGAGTAGTTATGGGGGATTTTGGATTTCGGGTTTCGGGTTCTACTTGGGGCTTTGGGGATTTTGGTTGTGGGTTTTGTTAATTAATTAATAGTAACTAGTATTTAGACCCGTGCAAAGCACGGTTTCTAGAAGTTTTTCTGTAAATATTGAACATGTTACGAAAATAAAGTATTCTGCTTTAGATATGAAGTATAGTGGTGGAAGTGAACCGAATAATTAATAAACTGTTTGGTTATTATTCGTCCAAATATTCGCAGAAGTTTATTTCGATAGTTCATTTAGTACTAAACAAATAATTTTTAGTGTTCGGCTTATAAATGAATAGAATCTAACCAAAGGTATGTTCGGTTAGGTAGTTTATTAACAATTCGATTCGACAACTTTTTAATAGAATTTAACTAAATGTATGTTTGATTCTAATAATGCATGTTATATATGTGTTTGCTTATTAATCATGAAACTAATGAGAAAGTTATAAAGTATTATCGATCTACAGATCTAATCCAAGGAACTCAACTTCAGAGAAATAAATTGAGATAACATTTGTCTTGTGCATTACGATTTGGCCTAACTGTGTGCCAGCATCACATAAAAAAAAGGAGTTGAAGATTTTGATTTTGTTTTTTTTTTTCATTAAGAGCAGTAGTGTACATGTACATCTACAAATGAGAATTGCAAAAAAGAAAATGCATAAAAAAACCACTGCAGAAGCATTCAAAAGCATCACCGGCAAATAAACAAATTATAAGAAAACAAATGCTACCAAAAATAGCAAATAAAAAGAAAATCTGAGAATCCAAATTACGCAAGTGCACAAAAATTCACTCTTCTGGAATCCTATCATAGTTACAGAGTAGAAGGCACCTGAAGATAACACATAATGACACACACGCTTACACTTGCAAGAATCCTATCAAGAGCCATAGATTACAGGGCAACTGAGGATTTTTTTAAATTATCTGAACAATGAGTATACTACAATACATAAAGTAGTAAGATGTCAGAAAATCTCCTGTTGAGAAAGGCCCTCTGTATATAGTGTGGAATCCCAATCTGGGTAATTTGCTTTAGGTGTAATTTTAAGGAAATAGTAATGTTTAACCATTTGATGAAACTATGAAGTGTATGATAATGAAATTGATGTTTAAAAAAAATCCAGGGTTCTTATAATTACCATTTTCACAGCTAAGGCGAAATGTCCTTGAGCAAAATAAACATTGCCCAAATTTACCCACACATCTGGCATCTGAACAAAAATGCTCCCTGATGCAACTTCTTGCACCTAAATTATAAAAATAAGTCATGTAAAAGAACTAATGAAATTTTTAACTAAAGAAAAGAGCTGATGCATAACCAAAAGTAACCTCCGAAAATATATCCTTTGAAACATTAAAGTGACATTTTTCAGCCAAGATAGCTTCAGTACCATTGGCAGCATATAGGTTTTCAGGATGCAGCTTCAATACCTACAGATTATGTCAATAACAAATTATGATTAAAACACAGTTTAAAGGATTAAAAAAAGATGAAAAAAACACACAAATGCAGGTGACAAATTTTCAATATTTTGATCCATAAGTGTGCATGTGTCGCATCTTTATCCTTATTTATATTTGTGACCATATACCATTGTAATAGGGGAAATCTGTCCTGCTCCAATCATCATATCCTTTCAAGAACTCATCAGAACCCTAAATTAAGTATGAAAACCATAAAAATGAATAAAACCAATAAAGATAAACAAATGAAACCTGAGGAATTCTTATCGGAGAGGACCACATCTGAACCTCATCATCGCTGGCTTCAAGATCCATCAGCGCGCCGCCGCCGCTTGCCGGAATCACCGTAGGCAGCGGCGCCGATGGCCAACAATAAACAGCAAACCATGTATGAAAATACACCAAATTTTTACTTAAAAATGTAAAAAGAAAGACTTATATGCAGTAACGCAAGAAAAACAAATAAAATCCAACTAAAATCTATAATAATGTGATGGGTAAACTGGAAAACAAATTGAAATGACAAAAGGAGCCTCACTTTCATAAGGGGTTAACTCATGGGATGAATCAAACAAATAGAAACATAATCCAGTAAACAATATATTCCTATGTACAGTTTGCTTGATTTAAATTCCAGCAAAGGATTTGTTCTGCCAATTGTTTGAACAAAGTTATGTCAATTGTCAAATATTGAAGAGAATTGCTTGCAAGAAAAATGTTCTTGAAACTACAGGATTGAATCTTCATAAAATTGTACAGTTCACAAAATGAAAGCTCTAATGTTAAACAAAAAACTTGGTAATTTATATGCATCTCAATGGACACCTATGCAAATGACAGCAACTTCTAAAATGTCTAAAGCGTATTATATTGAAATGTCTGAAATGTATTATATTGAAAGAATATGCAAGTTGAATAAATACATTAGGGAAAATATACATACATAAGTGAAATTATCATGTCGCCCTGGTGTTTTGATATTAGCATACCTGAAATCAAAATTAATCTAAGAGAAGTTGGCAGAGAATAATCTTTAAAAGCAAGTTAAATAAAAAAGAAACTTTGGATCTAAGCGGTATTTGGTTTCTTTATCTTCATCACCATCTTGCTCCAAAGATATCAAAATAAAAAACAAATAAAACCCAACTAAAATTATGGAAATACTACAAACATATCAAAATTATAAATTTTAAGACAGCCTACATCAGGAAGCTAACGAAAAAAAATTCAATTTTACAAAGGACAAACCCCAACTTGAATTCGTAGAATCCCTCAACGGCAAGCAGCCCCTCCGGCCCGCTACCCTTGGCATGAGCATCGATGATGCGTTAGTCGCCGCGAACATCCTCTCGGCTCCGACAAGCGCCACCCGCCGTTGGATCTTGACATGTGGTCTCGGATGGACCGAAGACTCATCGGCAGCCGTCCGATGGCTCTTGGCCGATCTCGAGCCCTCGACCTCCTGTTGTGGCCCCACTGGAGCAGGATGTCGGTGTGAGTTCCGTTGAGTTGGGGTTTGGGGTTTTCCGGCGAGCTGGAAGTGGAGGGGAAGTGGGGGAAGTGGGTTTGGGTTGTCGGGTTTGCGGATCTAGATCCAGATCGGAAGCGGAGGGGGTCGTCGTCTTTGTAGGCCTTGATGTTGGTGGGCTTTCGGAGATCTCGTTGTGTTTGGGGAGTGAGCATAGAGAGGAGGAAGTGGGGATTGAAAGGAAATATTGAAAGAGGAAGAGAGAGAATCGTGGGAATCGTGGAGAACGTGGGAAGGGAAGTTTGATGGGGAGTACAGAAATTTTGAGAACGTGGCGAGTGAAAATGCTTATTAGGATTTCATTGTTGAGAACCTTAGGTTACTGTTCAATTTAGCATTTTTGTTGTTCTACTTTAGTAATAAAGAAGTAGATAAGTTAAACTATGAGTCCTATTATGATTAGGAGTATCATTAACGAAGATAATGAACTCTTTCGTCTTTAAGGAGACCCAATAACGACGGTATTAGGATCAAATCAATGAAGGGATTAGAAAGTCGTTATCCCATCTCACATCATTCCTCTAATATTTGTAATCACTCGACAAAGGCTTTAAAACCCGTCGTTATTATATGCACTTTAATGACGGTCAACTGATCCCTTCACTAATTTAAGTTTTTATAAGTTTATTGCTTTCAGGTTAAAGCTAGAATTTCACATACATAAATGAGCATGTGAGTTCTCATATGAATACAATTTCTTTCGCTAATAAAGAGATCTCGTTCGATAATGCCACAACTACTCAATGCAAAGCATGAGGAGCATGCAAAAATCATGTATCTGTCACAAAAGCGCGAGCAAAGGTTGTGCTAGATAATGGCAACCAGTAAGAATAGTACCTCTGAAAAAGACTTGGCATGACCCGGTGAGGAGGCGGCCAAATTAGCTGAGCAGAATCATAAGGTAAAAAGTAATGCTCGATGCTTAATTACATCCTTCAAGATGCAAATCCCCACATCTCTTCCCTTCATTCTATAATTTCGTTCCATCAGCATCACTAAATCTTCAGTAAATTAAATAGATACAACCACATCTACCACCAGGAAAATCTCAGCCAGAGATGGACATGGACCCATTGTTTCCTATAAACAAAGCAAAATCGCCTGAACTCCTCGACTAAATCCATCTTTGTGACCTTCATCCCACTCATCTCTCTGAAAGTCTAGAACTGACTTCCCTATTTATCGGTGTCCTGCAGTCTCCGCACTTACAGCTAATTGCCCGAAGGTGGTACTACCAGATATCCATAAAAATCTTGCGTTTCTATTTCGGGTCAAGATGCAAGAAGCATTGGCTTTTTACAATTGGTATCCCAAGCTTGAACAAGTCACTTATCATCAACGATAAAAATAGATTCTTGTGACGTACAAGATCATGAAATAGAGCACATCTAGTTGAGGAGGGGAAATTGTTCAATATGGTCCATAATCTATCATTGATTCGGTAGCTAAGAGATGGGCTTGCGGGCTTTATTATTTTGTATTTAATTCATTTAAGACTCTTGGGCTTCTTTTAAATGCTCTTGTAGCTTTTTACAATTTAGTTTGGTCTTCCAATAATTGAATATATATCAATTAAATTCGGGCTTCTATCATAACCCGTTGTTGCTAATGAAATTGTTGGAATCTATCAATCTAGATAGGTCTGTCTCATCGAAATAGGTGATTTTCATATATAATACATTAAATTCCACTTTCCACATTGGGAGATATCGTCTTTTCTTTGCGGTTGACCAACCTGAGCACGAATTTGACCTTGTTTTTTCGAAATTTGATTTGGTTCTCAATTGTAGGCCAAGTTATTAATAATTACTGACTAAAAAAGTGATGAGTACTGAGATTTTGCTTCTAAACTTAGTCGTGAGTTTTGAATTTAGGGATTCTAGGCTTCATTAGAGATCTTTTAGGCTCAAAATAATCTTCTTTTGAGCTCTTTTTCAATCCTATAGTACCTATAAATTAAGAAAAAAAACATTATTAGCAGATATATTTATTCAAATAAAATAGATAATAATGATATAAAGTGCAATAAAATGTAATGATCAGTATGCATTATGTAAGATTTGAGAGACTAATAAACCCTATAATTTTAGGCTCAATCATAGTTGAGGGTTATTGGTTGAGATTGTTGATTCAGACTCAAATTTTTTTTCTTGAATTTTAATTTAGAGTGTTATTTGTTTCGGGCTAAAATTTATATTTAAATTTAAGAAGCTATAGGTTTAAGAATTGGATTCGGCTTTAAATTTAAACTATTATTACTTTAAGACTAGGATTTTATTTTGAATTTAATATATTTCTGGTTTAGGACTAGGATTTAGATTTGATTTAAGGTGTTATTGGTTGTGTAAGATTGTTATTAGGACTAGGATTTTAAAATCCACACTTCATTCTAACTCTATAGTCTTTAATAAGAAATTGTTAAGAGAAAGTTCAAATTAAAAGTGGTAGATTGTGATCTCAGTTTGCGGATTTCTCTCTCCTCTTTTGTTCAATTATTTGAATATTTACTATATTTTAGATTAAATATTAATAATTTTAAGATAATAAAGTATTTATATATTAAACTGAATGTACTTAAATTTAAAATATTTATAATCAAATTATTTTTAATTTAATTTATTTAAAATGGAACATATTTAATACTATTTGATGACTTAATATATCTAATATTTAATATTCATATTAAATTAGATATGTCTAATATTTAACATTTCCTAAGTATATGAATATTTTAAATATTTTAATATTATATTACATTCATTTACTTTTTATTTAAATGTTAGAAAGGAAATATATTAAGTACATAAATATGGAATATATGCAATATTTAAAAATTAGTAACAAAAATATTTAATACAAAATCATTTGAATATTTGAGGTCAAATGTTTGATATAAAATTTTCTAATGTATTTAATATTTACATATTTAAATATACAAATTAGTTTTTTGTATGATCGAATACTTCTTATTTTATTTATGTACTTGAAAGCTAGTGATTTTTATCCACGTGCTTGCACTAGTTATCTTCTATTATGTGATATTATCTACACTGTTTAAATGGACTACAATATGTATTCAGTTTTGTTGTTTCTATCCGTTAATTGAAATGAGGGTAGGATAATTTTCCAAATTAATATTTCCTTTTTATAAATAATTATTATTTAACATAATACTTTATTTTAAAACTCTTAATTCAAAGTAATCCAAGAATCTAAAATTTGACCAGAGAATCCAACCCTCAGTCTACGAATCCAAAGTAAAAATTCAAAAATCCAAGCCAAAGTTAAAGAATTCCACGCAAAAATTCAAAATCCAATCCAAGAGCCATGGGCTCTAACCATAAAATCCGAATTCAAATTCCAATCTAATATATGGACAATTGTCCGAGTCTAATTCAACAATCCAAAACGAATAACACCCCCCTTAGAGGTTCTCCATATTAGTCTCTTAAGAAACATATATATGCATCCATTTTTAAATTTGCCTTCTAATTTGCCGAGCTAATGTCAAAACCGGCTGTATCTAACAGACAATTGATATCTATGGTAAAAAAAAATTTAGAAAAATAGTAATGCGTCATTCCACCATCCTGCAAGCCAATATCATCGTTATACAAACTATGTAACCGGGTGACTAAACGCTCCAAGAAGCTCACTTTACCAACCATTGGAAATTTAAATCTCAACAAATCAAAAGGACAACACAAGCAACAGTTCAGAAACAATCACGTACGTACTTATTGACAGCTTGATGAGTTCATGCTTCAAGTAAAAGTACAACCACCAGGACCACTAATATAAACTGGATAAGATGACAAATAGTTTCCACCCACATGATAACAATCTTGATGATTTTCGAGTATTACTGGTGATGGATCGCTAAATTCGCCGGTTGGTGAAATTACGAACAGATTTTTAAGATAAGCTGCTTTGCCCCCGCCGTCATCAGGAGAATGGCCACTTCCCATCGGAGGAGTCCTGTCGCCGGGATGATAAGAGACGAAGCCGCCAAATTGGACATGAGTAGCAGCCTCTGCTAAATTAGTAAACAGAGATTTTGGCCAATGGCCTACACGTTTGTCTCCCTGGCGCCCAGCGTGCAGCACCCAGTCCCCAGTTGTAGTATCCTTCATGGACCAAACAAGCGAGAACAAATCATAAGATAGCATGTTCTAGTCGTGAGAATTATAAACAGGTATCGTACCTGAATTTTGATTTATTGACTAATGCATGTTGAGGCTGGGTATTAACTAATGCATGGTAGATGCATGTCAAATGGATTTTGATTTATTGAAATAATAGTTCTGAAGGATATTGCAACCGAGAATCAGGACCGTTGTGTTTCCACAAAATCGGGGTAGATATTTGTCACCGGGAGACTGAAAGAAAATGTCAAACCAAGTTGCATAAAGTAGCATTTGAAAGTTCAATTATATTTTAAGAGAGAAATTTGTGAACTTCTCTGTTGAAATTGGTTACCACCAACAAACACCCTAATGTTTACCCATTATACGCATTACTAGTTTGATGACATGTGTCATATAAACGCATATAAATACAAATGCATTTTATTTATCATAATGGACATGCTAAAAAGTATTTTTACAAAATTTAAATAAAATCTCATACTGTGCACCACAATTTAAAACTCACAAAACTGAGAACTTTATCAACTTGTATGCTGATATGGTACTGGGGACGTATGCCGAAGCAAATGGAAGCAAATAATTGTGTGAAGATTATAAATTTAACCATCAGAGGGCACATATGAAGAATGTGTTACTCCATAGAAGGTTATTTAATTTTAAAGAATATTTTCAAAATCACGAATAGGTTTCAAATTTTCATAATGAAACAGTAACACAGTGAAGAATATAAATGCAAGATATGCATCCAAAACATAAGAGCAAGAGACAGGGATCTATCTTCATCAGTCTTCATAAAGTACAAAGGAAGAATAGCACATTAAAATTTGACAGCATAGAGGTGTTCCATAGTATAATATAGAAATAAATCAAAATGTTGAGGTTCCAACATGTGATTTTATTTACTTAGTAAAGCCCACAGGACGAGAAAAAATGGTAAACATTACCTTGAATATTCTTAACGTAATATCATATTGATCTCCATCATAAGTGGATAGTGGTCTAATTTTTGTCCCTAAGACGTATGCTGATGGTTTATAAGGTACAAATCCTTTGCAGAGGAGATTGTAGCATCCGGTACTTTGAAATCCATCCCTCTATTAAAAAAATAACACATTAGAAACCATTTAAACTAAATATTGCATTGCAATTTTATGGTGGATAAATCGAACAATATACCGTCCAATACGCCATTAGATGTGTATCATTGTCGCCATATATTTCTGGAAATACCTGAAATTCTCACAGATTAGAAGGAAGAAAATTTTGCGATAACAAGTTGATATTTACCCAACTTACTTTGTTTCTTTCAGTTTCATAATCATTGTTAATTAAAAAATATATATCCATTACATGGAAGATGCTAATGCTGTTGGAAGCTTATTCATGAAAAGGCAATTTTGCCTTTGTGAATAGTCCCACATCGAAAAATGAGATGAATAGTAAAGGGTATATAATGGTTCTCTCCTTATTGGGCTTTGAATAGTGTTTTGGGTTTTGTGGGCTTTGCGGTTCTACCACACACACGCGCGCACGCCACGCCGCGCCCGCCAAGGAGGCTTGGAGCTCATTCAGAAACACACCAACGAAGACTCTCTTCTCTTCTCTACTCTTATACCTCCAAGAAAAGATTTCGGCTACATATTTACATATTCTATTTTCTGGGCAACTGTTTTCGTCTGAGCATAAGCTCTGTGTCTCACGCCCGAGTGCAGAGGCCGGCCGATTCCGGGGGTTTTTACCGCTAGGGGAGAGAGGACAAACTGCGCCAGGGCGATAGGCGGGTCCTTAATCTTCTATGGCAGTGATATCACGACTGCTCCCAATCAGGCCTGAATTTTCTAACTCTTTAATTTGTTTTATATTATTATTTTCTTTGCCAACATCTGCATTTTATTTTCAGGAAGTTTTGTTTCCAAAAGAGCAAGTAAAGAGATATTATAATCTTGTATAAGTTGCTGCACAATCCTATGCTTAGAGGATTTATTAAACCCTCTAATATTCCAAATTGCAAAATGCATTTATTTGGATGTTCCCCCTTTATCTTCATCAGGGGGATCAGCTTGTAACTCCAGAAGAGAAAATAAAGATGATTGAATGCTTGTAGTATCTTTTCCAGAAAGTATTACTCTTTTTGCTACATTAGATCTACTGACATTTGTAAATCCAGATGTATTTACCTGAGGAGATGAAAATCTGAATACCTGATTTCTAGTCCCCCCATGTTGTGCATGTTTTGTAGTATTCCCAGAGTAACTACCAATATCTTTCATTCCCTGATTTGATATCTCATTTACAAGATTTGCTGATATGTTTCTGCCTCTGAGAGTTTGAGTATCAGTCTGTGCATTAGCAGAACTCTTTTCTCCTCCAGTCTCATTAGTCTGTGCATGTTTTGCTACAGGAGTTGCAGAATCACTCTTAGATTTTTCTCCTCTAGTCTCATTTTGCATTGAGGAATCATTTACTATATCAGGATGCTCTGAGTTGGTCTGAGATCTTTTTCCATCCTGCTTGTTAATAGGCACCCACACTTTTTTAGTTCTGTTTCTCCTGCATTGCTCAGTGTTATGCCCCACCATACTACATATAGTACACCATCTAGGTTTAAACTCATACAGAACTGTCTGTGTATAGCTCCTTCCATCAGGCCCTTGAATAATCAATTGATCTGGCAATGGCTCCTTCAGTGGAAATTTAACTTCCAATAGAACTCTTGCATAGCTCAGCCTCTGTCTGGTAGCTGTAAGCTTATCAGTTGCAATTGGTTTTCCAATTAGACTAGCAACTTTAGCTCAGCCTCTGTCTGGTAGCTGTAAGCTTATCAGTTGCAATTGGTTTTCCAATTAGACTAGCAACTTTGCTAATTCCAGTTGAACTCCATAGATTAAGCCTCAAATTTGGAAGTTGAATCCACATTGGGTAATAGAAATCCTGTAGGTTTTCTAGATCTGTGTCAATACTCCATGGCTTTAACATCAGTGGCCTAGATCCAAAGAACCAGGGTCCAGCCTCTAAGACATCTTGCATCTGTTTCTCATTTTGAAAATTAAACAGGAACAGCCCTTGCTTGATAATGGATATCTTCGGAATTGAAATTTTACCCCAAAATTTGTTTATATAAGATTCCATAGACTTGAATTTAGCATTTAATTCAATAACATGCCCTAGTAAAGCAGACTTCCAAAGAACTTCTCCTTCTGTCCATTCTTCAGTATTGAATGAAACAGTATTAGTTTGAGCAGATGGAAAGAAATTTAGAGAAAGTCCATTGCCAGATTTCCTGTTATCAGCAAAAAGACTAACAAAAGATTTTCGAGATACAGGCTCAGATTTCTCCTTCGATTCCTCATCAATCAGATTCTCATTAGCTGATTTATCCAAATTCTAATCAGCTGATTTATCTAATACCTCTGTTTCCAGATCTATAGATTTATCAGCATTATTTTCTAGATGAGAAGAATCTTCTGCGTTATCAGCATTCAGATTAATAATATCAGAATCAAAATCATCATCGGCATCATCATCAGCCCATAGAGTAGAATTAGAAGAACTTAGCTGTCTAATGGCTTGAATTCCGAGTCTCTGTTGATGAAGATCTGAAATAGGATCAGATCTAGCTAGGATTTCTTCCATTGGCACTTTCCTCTTAGCTCCCTTTGGGCCTGTACTTTCCATTTCTGCTGAAATTGAAGATCTCACCTCCAAAGCATCATCAGCAGCTTGAGAAGGATAAACGAAAATCGAATCTCTAATATCACTAGCACTGGCCATGGATTTCTTGGTCTTAAACAAGCTCCAAAACAATGGCACCAGAAATTTGACAACGTCATTGCACAATATGGCTTCACTGTGAATGAATACGATAAATGTGTCTATTCTAAAGTGATAAACAATGGCTATGTCATTCTCTGTCTCTATGTTGATGATATCCTTATCTTTGGAACAACACTTGAATTAATTTCAAAGGTTAAGGATTATCTTTCCAAAAATTTTGATATGAAAGACTTAGGTCTTGCAGACATGATACTTGGAATGAAAATCTCTAGAGACACTAGAGGAATATCTTTGAGTCTTTCCCATAGCATTGATAAAATGCTAATCAAATTCAACTTTCATAACTCTAAACCTGTTTCCACACCTTATGATTCTTCTATACCTTTGAAGAAGAATGAAGGTGAACTTGTCTCCCAACTAAAATATTCTCAGATGATTGGATCTCTTCTTTACATATCCAACCGAACCAGACCTGATATAGCTTATGCTGTAGGGAGACTGAGTCGGTATACTAGCAACCCTAGCAAAGATCATTGGTCTGCCTTAGAAAGAGTATTCAAATATCTAAAAGGCACAATTGACTATTGCTTGACTTACACTGGTTACCCTAATGCTATAGAAGGGTATAGTGACGCCAATTGGGTCACGGATTCCAACAGTGTAAAGTCTACATCTGGATATATATTTCTTTTTGGTGGTGCTGCTGTATCCTGGAAATCATGTAAGCAAACAATAATTGCCAGGAGCACCATGGAATCTGAGCTAATTGCTCTTGATACTACTTGCACAGAAGCCGAATGGTTAAAAGATCTTCTATCTGAACTTCCTTTGGTCCCTAAACCCTCTCCTCCTATTTCCATTCACTCTGATTCTAGATCTACCATAGAGCTTCTAAAGCAAGTACATGTAAATAAAAAACATAACAGACATATTCAAATAAGATATAAGTCTGTACAACGCCTATTAGGCAAAGTTGTGATCTTGGACTTTGTAAAGTCTGAGAAAAATCTTGCTGACCCTTTGACTAAGGGATTATCCAGGAGTGTGGTTCTGGATTCATCGAGGGAGATGGGGTTAAGCCCATAAATGAGGTCACTGACAGCGGCAACCCAACCCTTATTTGGAGACGTAGTCCCAATGTCGGTTCAATGTGGTAGAAACAAGCTGGACAAGTGACTCTCGTGTGGAGCATCGACCTAGATATATTTATATATCATTATGTAGCATTTGCTACTACCCCTTCTCTATGATGACGATGCTCTTATGATACAGCTGGCTAGGCTGAGTTTTACTCTTAATAAGTCCAACGCGTGTATTGTGGGGGGTATTAAATAAACAGCTGTAGTACCCTTTGAGGACTTACCTACGTGAGAGGAACCGTGATGGCCGCGGTTAGGGGGAGCTGGGCTAAACCCTAGAAACTCTCATGAGTCGGTTTATTGTGAGCATGGCCTTTAACGCTCAACCCGCTTTGCTCAATAGATGAAGCGTATTGTGTGTGTTTTCATCAATACCTGATTAAAGGGGCCTAATTCAAGGCCTAGTCCATTATGTCCCTCAGGTGGCGATGAACCCACTAAGGAAAGGTTCAAAGCCGAGAGCTACCTCTCCCGAATTCACGATACGAAAGGTTGCCCAACCTATATTTATTTTGTGATTTATTTATTGATTTATTATTTTCAGTCAATATTGCCTTTTGGGGGGGGACTGTTAGATATTTTGTTAAGAAAAGACAATTTTGCCTTCATGAATAATAATAAATTTTTGTAATTAAAACATGTTTTAATTAGCAATTAAAAATATGTGTAACGGCTATATAATTATGGGGAACGTTACAAAATTTATGACGAACGTTACAGAATTAATTACGGGTTTTGTAACATCTTTTCCAACCCTATATATATGGCAACTGTTTTCGTCTGAGCATAAGCTCTGTGTCTCACGCCCGAGTGCAGAGGCCGGCCGATTCCGGGGGTTTTTACCGCTAGGGGAGAGAGGACAAACTGCGCCAGGGCGATAGGCGGGTCCTTAATCTTCTAGGGCAGTGATATCACGACTGCTCCCAATCAGGCCTGAATTTTCTAACTCTTTAATTTGTTTTATATTATTATTGTTTTGACAGCAAATGCTAACACTAAACAGACAATGAGAAAATAAATAAAACTCGGTTCAACTATTAATGTTATGTGAAGAATGACACATCCTAAGCAGATTATGCCATGTAAAAGGCAAAAAAGCAATTAAACTGATACTTCAGTTTGCTGGAAGGCTCTACTTTGGGCACATGTTTTATGGTGAAAAAAAAAACTTTGAGAATAGAAAGATAGTAAATCAATAATAAAGTTAGAAAGAACTAATTAGTTTCTTCTAATAAGGTTAACATTTCTTTAAGCAGCTCCATATTTAAGAATTATAAAATAAATAATATAGTTTTTACGAAATTATGGTATTCTTTTTTCAACAATTGAAATGTCTTATTAATAAGAACGTAATAAAAGAATATCCAACATAAGGTTCCACATCAAAATACCATAATACAAGTACATAAATCAAAATAAAACACCATTAGAAAGAGCCAATACTTACATGCCATCCAGCGCCTATAACATTTTTTGTATTAGGAGGGCCACCGTCCCCGCTGTAAAGCAAAACTCGAAATGAGCTTGATTGATTAGCACCGACATCAGGCAAGCTCCAAACATTTAGAGTGGCTTGAGCACCATGAAATTGGTCCGGTTTTAGACTTAGAATTGCATACTGAATGTAGGGAGAATTCAATAGTAATCAAGTATATTCATTTCTAAGAAGAAAGTAGTAAACTTTCTATACGAACCAGGAGATAATAAGTTAAACTACTATTTGAAGCAGCCATAAAATCTTCATCCTATTTGTTCTCGTAAAAATGCAATATTGCTTATTTGAAGAAAATAATATAACAATTAAAAAAGAACATTTCAAAAAGAAAATAATTATAACTCCGCCCAATCTATCTCTTGATCTTAATTTTTAAAAAAATAGTCTATATTAATTGACGTGCACCTTAAAGAATTTTGCCAGTTTAACTACTCCTATTCTTTTGTTATATAAAGTATAAAAACTACTCAGGTTAACCAATAATACTTGGGATATAAAATGGAGTAGAAAAGAAAGAATATAAGTATTCATCTCTTGAATGTTCGAGTTCAACATGATTATATAAAATTTCCGTCTAGGTTGCTCATTTTTCTACTAGTCGAAGTCTTTTTAGGTTTCACGTGTTTAAAACAGTGAATTGTCTTTTTTTCCTTTAAGATTAAAATTGTTACATCAGCTATTATAAATATCAAAAATAAAAGCGAATGTGAAGAGGGGGCAGAAATACGTTATTCTGAATGGTGCATGTTTGTTTAATACGCTCTTAAGAACACTGCGTGTTGATTTTGCATGAGATTGTATTTAATTAAATATCAAACTTTAAAGAGCTACCCAATAGACTTCATTCAAAGTGAAAATATGTTATACTTCTTAAGTTTTTATTTCATGTGCACTAATTACACTCCCCAACCTTCGTAAAAACTCTGCTCGGATCTTTTCCCTTTGCAATGACTATGAATGAATTTTGGTTACAGATCAAATAAGTCAAAAGAAGAACTAAATTCATGGGGAATCTTGAAAAGATGTCCTCCCTCAAATCCAACCATAATAGTATGAAATAGTGGGGTATTTTTCTTCCTTTTCTTACTTTGCGATCGTGGAGAAATGTTTCAAACTTAGACTCTACCATATAACTTAGCAAACAAATAGCTACTTGTCGTTTCATCGATTGATTCATAAAATATAAAAGAAATAAGGAAGATGACATACATCATTAACTTGCGTTGGATCTTTCTTTAGTGGGAAGTCATAAAGTAGTGAATCCCCCGCAGATCTTTCAATATTTTGTGACCCATAAGCAAGTTTTCTAATACGTTGTTCTTCAATTGATAAATGTAGAGTTTCATTTGACCAAGCTTTTCTGCTGTCCAAATTTGAGATGGACCCATTCTGTATAACAAAGACACACAAAGGAGTATTATGAGCTACACATGGAAAAAGAAAAAGCAAAGTCGAAGAGTATTTAAATGCTATGCTAAGTTCAATATATATTTAGACCATAATAGAATATCATGAGAATGATTGATGTGAAGTTCTACGTCTTGTCAATCATCATCAGTATTCAATAAAATATGCAGGTCTCTAGTAAAGTTATCTTCGACCTCATGTGATTACCATTCTTCAGGTCGTCAATAATAAAAGCTTAAAAAGAAAACTACCATATTTGTGTAACGTTTTCATATGCATTGCACACCCCCAAAGGTCTATATGTTTATAGCTCGAATTGTATGTTTTGGATGGTATTTACTGCAATTAAATGAGACAAATAGTTGCCTACTAGCAATCATGTACATTCTCGATCTATCATTTATGCATACATCTTTACTAAATTTTTATGGAAAAAGCAAAACCATACACATACAAAGAATTATCCAAACATAATAAGGATAGCAGTGTAGTACGTTTCTCTCTTTAATTAAGGTGTATTAGTTTCTTATTAAGATATGTTTTTGATCTAAAAACATTATACCGATTATGGAACATGTCAAGTTTTTGTCTCTTCTAATTCTTTATTTTAGATAGAATTAAGCATGAAATATTTTCATTATTGATCCGTAAATTTGCGCTTCAATAAAGTATATCAACTTATCATGGAAGAATGCATTAGTAAGTTCATAAAAAAATGTGACATATACCACATACATATGCATATGAAAGTGGGGAAACACATACACACCTAATGTACAAAGATAAATTGTGACATATATACCATTACTCGCAATAGATTTTGTCATATAAAGATTCAAAAACCATTCTACGGTAGCTAGAAAACTTACTATTTTGCTAAGCAAAAGAGAGAGAAGCAATATATAGACAAAGCCAGGGAAACTATAAGAACCCATTGGTACAAATTATAATGTGTATGAACCAAAACCTATTTATAAAGGAGATCCATGTCCTTCCATTTTTTTCTAAGCACCAAGGCTTGCGAGTAAAATGGCATTCAATTAAGGATTTACCAAAAAAACGAAGCATTACCATTTCAACCCCACATTTATGTGCATTAATTCAGTCCATTTTTCCATCAAAACCAGAATCCTTTATTTTGAGAAAGTATATAATGCATTCATTTTACCTCTTAAAATACAATATAATGGGGTAATGCATCTATAGGTCGGACAACTAATCCAATTTTCACCTAAAGGTTCTCATGAAATTAAGACTTACAATAAATTAAAAATATTTAAAAACCCATTTTTTTACTATCACTATACCGTTTTTTACATTTTTCATGTTTTTTACCTTCACCACTTTCATTTCTTTGGTAATTTTCTATTTTATTTTTATCATGTTCACATCATATTAATCTGTGTACTGTGAATATGCTTAAATCATTATTTCAAAATATAAAACTGACTAGCTAGACATGATTTCAGTTTCGGATATGATTTTTTTCTTTTTACACAGATACGTACAGTTCTAGATACAGTTTCGGATTCATTAATCAGGCTCAACTAGCAGATACGGTTCGTATATCCAGATGTTCATTTTAAGAAAAAAATATAAATAACAATATAATACAATTGTCATGTGTTTCTTTACATCCTTAATTAACCAAGGAAAATGTGTGTTATTGTTGCAAGAAGGTAAAGATGTATTGAAGAAAAGGAATTGAATGAGGATAATTGATAGCCGATTCTAAGCTTGATCATAGCCCCTTAATATTTCCCTGGAGAATAGACATCATGTCTACATTTCATATCCTACAAATTAGCGAGCATGCCTTTATTTTAGATCCTAAAAAATAGCAAATGTGCTGGCTGTTTAGAGCTTAAACCATGGCATTTATTTCCATTTATAATATTTCACATCTGTATATATATTGATGTTATGAATCAATACAAATTATCAAAAGAAAATCATAATTCTTTTTAATATTGTTTCTTTTATTTTAAGATGATCTTCTTCTCAATGATGAAGTTGAAAATTGAGTATAAATATGTATCAACCAAATTTCACTGGTCGAGTTATGCTAGGCACAGATAGAAGAGCATATGGAAGAAAATAATAGAAGAGCACAATACAAAAGAGATGGCATATATCTTTATAGAAGATATGTAAGCACTACTAAATGCAGAAAGCTTTATCAATGTCAAAGAGTAGTACGAACTGTGCTGTTACAGGGGGGTGAAAGTCGCCTGTGACTGCAACGATGACTAGTTAAGTGCAAATTGGCTGGTCTTCCCCTACTTGTAAGCAGGTTGTGAAGTTATAATTATGCTTCGCTTCTCTCGGGAAATGTAGTGCATTTGATATATACGTGCATATATGAAGATGATTTTTTACTAGGTTTTATAAGTTTATTGTTTTCAGGTTAAAGTTAGAATTTCACATACATAAATGCACCTGTGAATTCTTATATGAATACAATTTCTTTCGCTAATAAAGAGATCATGTCGGATAATGCAACAACTACTCAATGCAAAGCATAAGGAGGAGCATGCGAAATTTATATATCTGTCACAAAAGCACAAGCAAAGATTATGCCAGATAATGGTAAATAGTAAGAATTGTACCTCTCTGAAAAAGACTTAGCGTGACCCAAAGAGAAGGCAGCTGAATTAGCTGAGCAGAATTATAAAGGTCAAGTAATGCTCAATGCTTACATCCTTCAAGATACAAATCTCGACATCAATTCCCTTCATTCTGTAATTTCGTTCCATCAAATCTTCAGTAAATTAAATAGATATAACTGTGAATGGAGGAGTCTCACGTGGGGGCCACACCCACGTAATTCTGAGAGTTCATTCGGCGTGAAATCGGGTCGGGTCAATTAATTAGTTTGGCCTGGATTATTTCGATGCAACTATATATATAACTTAGCTTCATAACCTAGGTTGGCGTGCAAGGATTTGTTTAATTCGTTTTGCGGCTGCAAGTAAAAAACACAGAGTGCAAGGCTGCGGAAAAAATTGCGGCTGCAGGAGAAAATTGCTAGCGACAGAAGAAAAGAATTGCGGCTGTGTTGAAGAGATTTGAGCAGTCTTTTGTGTCGAATTTGAGAGGGTTTTGTGCATCCCTTTGAGAGAGATATTTGTGTGAGAGGTTTGAGAGTTTGTGTGAGGCTTTAGATTGAGTGATTGTAAACCCTAGTTGTATTATCTCTCTCTATTAGTAGATCTCCCCTCCTTGCCCCGTGGACGTAGGCAATTTGTCGAACCACGTTAAATTGGTTGTCTCGCTATTTGTGTGATTTGTAATAGCTTTTAGGTTCCCTCGACAGGTTAGTCCTAGAACTGATGAGAGGAAGAGCTGATATCTTACTTGGTTAAGATATTTTGCTTAAGGTTCTTGTTTCCTTTGTGAAACAAGATTTCCTATTGCAATCTAACTCTCTTGTTATGCCGAGGTGCTACCGAAATTTTCGCTGCGCACAACAAGTGGTATCAGAGCCCAGGTTTCAGATCTAGGGTTTTAGAGTTTGGTGGAGGAAGATTCTTGTGTGAAGTTTCGTTCTTGGAGTTCTAGGCTTCGGTGGAGGTAACATTAGGAGTTGTCGTTGGAGATTTTACGTTCCTCATGTGGACAGGAGATCTATTTGGAATCCGATCTAGGGTTCAATTGGGTGGTTCCTAATTTCTATCAAATTTGTTCTTTCTCTACAATTTTAGAGTTAGTTTGTAATAGGAGAAGAAGGTGAAAGCAGAAAGTCGATGGCGAGTACAATACAAGTTGGTTTTCAGAACACTAAGATTAGTGTGGTGAAGTATGACGGCAAAATCAACTTTGGTTTGTAGATGAGCGACGTACAGGATGCGCTCAATGCTCAGAATTTGAAAGAGACCATCATGGTTCACGAGAGACCACCTAAATATAATAAGGCGATATGAGAGAAGATGAATAGGAACACGTGTGGGGTGATCAGGTCCTGTTTGGAACAAGAACTGAAATATGATATGATTGGGGTGACGTCTGCAATGAAGATGTGGGAAATTCTCAACAACAAGTATCTCACGAAGAGTATTGAGAATAGGTTGTACTTGCTACAAAGACTCTTCAGATTTTAGATATCTAGAGGCACCTCACTAGCGGCGTATGTGAACAACTATACTAAGTTGTTGTCGGACTTAGCAAATGTTGATGAGAAGATTTCGGATGAGTACAAGGCTATTATCTTATTGGGCTCCTTACCGGATGAGGAGTATGTCACTTTTGTGCTCACTTTGTTGAATGGGAAATCTTCTATCAGCTATAGTAAAGTAACTAACGCTTTGACGAACTATGACTTGAGGAGGAAGGACAAGGAGGCTTTTTGCGCTAGTACTTCAGGAGAGGCCTTGTCGATGAGAGGTAGAAGCCCATATCCGAAAGGTGATAATAGAGGAAGGTCAAAGTCTAGAGGTCATCACTAATTAGCAAAGAACCAATGTGTATTCTGCAAGGAGCAGGGACATTGGAAGAGAGACTGCCCAAAGCTCAAGGAGAAGGAGAATGGCAAGAAAAAAGGCCCGAAGGTCAATGAGGTGAATATTGTGAAAGGCGATGATTCCAATAATTCGAGTTTTTCTCTACTGATTACTCTAGAAGTGAACCACTTGGATGCATCAGATTGGATGCTTGATTCTGGCACTACCTATCATGTGACCCCTAGGCGAGATTGGTTTGCATCATTCGAAAGACTCGATGGGAGCGTTGTTGTCATGGGAAATGATCAATCCTGTGGTATTTGTAGGATAGGTACTATGCGGATCCAAATGTACGATGGAGTAGTTCGTGAATTGAATGAGGTGAGATTCATTCCTCAGCTGAAGAAGAATCTTATCTCAGTTAGAGCTTTGGAGGCGAAGGGATTCAAGGTGACCTTTGAAAATGTTGTACCGAAGGTTACTAAGGGATTTTTGGTGGTGATGAAGGGAGTCCACAGTCGGAACTTATACTATCTGAAGGGGAGCATCGAGATTAGCCAGGTTGCTTCAGCTATTTCAGAGGCGGACATGAGCAGGCTTTTGCATTACAAATTGGGGCACACAGATGATAAGTCACTGCAGGCTTTGTGCAAGCAGGGGCTATTGAAAAGATCCAAGAGTGGAAAGATTGAGTTCTGTGAGCACTGTGTTTTTGGTAAGAAGACGAAGGTAAAGTTCGGGACTGCCATTCATAGGACGATGGGCATCCTGGATTACGTGCACACAGACGTTTGGGGTCCCACCATGACTGCATCACTTGGTGATCGATATTGATTCGTCACGTTCGTTGATGACTATTCTAGGCGATATTGGGTGTACACCATGACGAAGAAGAGTAAAGTCCTAGATTTATTTGTGGAGTGGAAGAAGAGATTGGAACTGCAGACTGGGAGAAAGATCAAGACATTGTGATCTGACAATGGTGGTGAGTATACTTCTGACCCCTTTCAGCAGTTATATCGAGACGATGGCATAGAGAGGCACTTCACGGTTAGTCATACACCGTAGCAAAATAGGATGACAGAGAGGCTAAATCAGTCTTTGCTGGAGAAGGTCTGATGTTTATTATCGCAGAGTGGTTTGGAGAAGATCTTTTGGGCTAAGGCGCTTACATATGCGAGCCACCTCATTAATAGGTTGCCTTCATCTGTGATTGAGGGGAAGACTCCTATGAAGATGTGGTCGGGAGAGCCAGCACACGACTATGACCAGCTCAAGGTATTCGGGTGCCCTATATTTTATCATGTGAGAACAGATAAATTAGAACCTCGAGCTAGGAAGGCCATATTTGTAGGATTTAAGCGTGTTATCAAGAGATACAAGTTATGAGATCCAGTTGATAAGAAGATTGTGCTGAGTAGGGACATCACATTCGATGTGGCTTCTATCTTGAAGCTTCCCAGCTCTCATCAGGTGGAGAGCACCCCAACAGAGGAGATATCACAGGTGGTGGAGATCGTTGTAGCTCCACATTGTCCAGATGGTACAACATCCATTAGAGTGCCGACTGAGGTAACACCAGGCGAGCACGGCAATGACGAGGAGGATACGAGTACAATTATGCAGGATCATAGATCGATGGGTCAGGTTCAGGATTTTATTACGGTTCGGAGACAGAGGAGAAACATACAGATGCCAGCACGGTATGCCGACACAGTTACGTATACACTTCCGGTGGAGAGTATCGATGAGCTGGTACCTAGTACATTTAGAGAGGCCGAGCAGAGTTCGGAGGCTGATTCGTGACAGGTGGCTATGCAGGAGGATATGGAATCTCTTCATAAGAACGATACATGGGAGCTTGTTGAGCTTCCAAAGGGGCGAAAGGTAATTGGTTGCAAGTGGGTATACACGAAGAATGAGGGCATTGAGGGCACTCCATTGAGGTTCAAAGTTAGGTTTGTTGTGAAGGGCTATGCACAGGAGGAAGGTATTGACTATAATGAGGTTTTCTCTCCGGTGGTGAAGCACTATTCGATTCGGATTTTGCTAGCTTTAGTGGCACAGTATGGTTTAGAATTAGATCAGTTGGATGTGAAGACGATATTTCTTCATGGTGATCTTGATGAAGAAATATATATGACTCAGCCATTGAGATTCCGAGCTGCAGGGAAGGAAAAATTGGTTTGCAGGTTGAAGAAATCGCTATACGGTTTGAAGCAGTCTCCTCGACAGTGGTATAGGCGATTTGATGATTTTATGATTGGTCATTCGTACACTCGGAACCAGTTTGATCCTTACGTATATTTTCGTAAGTTAAAAGGAGGTGCGTACATCTATTTGTTACTTTATGTCGATGACATATTGGTTGCCTCTACTTCCAGGTCAGCTATAGATGAGTTAAAAGTTCAGCTTTCAAATGAGTTTGAGATGAAGAACTTGGGCTAGGCAAAGCGCATTCTAGGGATGGAGATCGGCAGAGACAAGAAGAAGGGCAAAAGTTGTTTGACACATGTGGCTTATTTGAAGAAGGTTCTACAACGATTCCATGTTAGCATGAATACAAAGCCAGTTGGTGTACCTTTGGGAGCCCATTTGAAGCTTTCAGCTGGTCTTTCTCTGAAGACAGTTGAAGATTGAGAGTTAATGTTGAAGACTCCATATGCGAGTGCGGTTGGAAGCTTGATATATGTGATGGTATGTACGAGACCAGATTTGTCACAGGCGGTGAGCATGGTATCGAGATACATACACGATCCAGGAGTGGGTCATTGGGACACCGTGAGATGGATTTTGAGGTACATTCGAGGTACGCTCAATGTTGGTTTACTTTATGAGCGGGACACTACAGGTGGGCAGCTATACATTGGTTATGTTGATTCGGATTATGCTGGGAATTTGGATAAGCGTCGGTCCACGACGGGGTATATGTTCACTTTGACCCGTGCTCCAGTGTGTTGGAGATGCACCTTATAGTCTACGGTGGCTTTGTCTATGATGGAGGCAGAGTATATGGCAGTTACGGAGGCTGTGAAGGAGGCTATTTGGCTTCGAGGACTTTTGGAGGAACTTGGTATATCGTAGCGGTCCATCACCATTTATTATGATAGCATGAGTGCTATCTATTTGGCGAAGAATCAGGTTTTTCATACGAGGATGAAGCATATTGATGTTCGTTATCACTTTGTTCGGGATATTCTTGAAGATGGAGATGTGAAGATTGTGAAAGTCCACACAAAGGATAATCCGGCGGATATGCTCACTAAGGTGGTTTTGAGCAATAAGTTTAATCATTGTCAAAACTTGTTGCACATTCGTGATTGTTGAGGCCGTTGGCGGCCATTTGGATGAACTGCGGGTGGCTTGATTCCTTGGCCAAGAGGATACATAGGTAGTTATTTATGATACAGCCGATTTGGTAAGTATATACCGACATTTGGATGCTTTGGTGTCGGCTCAGTTTTGAGAAAACTTCGCAGAGGTGGAGAATTGTGAACGGAGGAGTCTCACGTGGGGGCCACACCCACATGATTTTGAGAGTTTATTCGGCGTGAAATCGGGTCGGGTCAATTAATTAGTTTGGCCTGGATTTTTTCGATGCAACTATATATATATAATTCTTGGCCACCAGTAAAATATCAGCTAGAGATGGACATGGACTCATTGTTTCCTATGAACAAAGCAGAATCGCCGAACTCCTCAACTGAATCCATCCTTGTGACCCTCATCCCACTCATCACTATGAAAGTCTAGAACTGACTTTCCTATTTTTCGGTATCCTACAGTCTCCACACTTAAAGCAAATTTCCCCAAGGTGGTACTACCAGATATCTATAAAATTCTTGGGTTTCTATTTCGGGTCCATATGAAAGAAGCATTGGCTTTTTACAATTGGTATCCCAAGCTTGAACTAGTCACTTATCATCAAGGATAAAATAAAAATAGATTCTTATGACATGCAAGATCGTGATATAGAGCACATCTAGTTGAGGAGGGGAAATTGTTCAATTGCAGACCAAGTTATTAATAATTACTAACTAAGAAAGTGATGAGTATTGATATTTTACTTCTAAACTTAATCGTGAGCTTTGAATTTAGGCATTACGGGCTTCATTGGAGATCTTTTGGACTCAAAATAAACTTTTTTTGAGCTCTTTTTCAATAATCCTATAGTACCTATAAATTATGGAAAAAAAATTATTATCAGATATATTTATTCAAAAAATATAGATAATGATGATATAAAGTGCAATAAAATGTGATGATCAGTATGTATTATGCAAGATGTGAGAGACTAATAAACCCTATAATTTCAGGCCTAATCATAGTTAAGGGTTATTGATTAAGATTGTTGATTCAGACTCGGATTTTTTCTTGAATTTTAATTTAGAGTGATATTTGTTTCTAGCTAGAATTTAGATTTAAATTTAAGGAGTTATTGGTTTAAGAATTGGATTCAAATTTAAATTTAAATTGTTATTAGTTTAGGACTAGGATTTGAATTCGAATTTAATATGTTATTGGTTTAGGACTAGGATTTAGATTTGATTTAAGGTGTTGTTGGTTGTGTAAGATTGTTATTGGGACTAGAAATTTAAAATCCACAATCCATACTAACTCCATAGTTTTTAATGAGAAATTGTTTACAGAAAGTCCAAGTTAAAATTGGTGGATTGTGACTCACTCTGCGAATTTCTCTCTCCTCTTCTGTTTAATTATTTGATATTTACTATATTTTAAATTAAATATATATAATTTTAAGATATTATGTATTCCTAAAGTATTTATATATTACACTGAATGTACTTAAGTTTAAAATATTTATAATCAAATTATTTTTAATTTAATTTATTTAAAATGGAACATATTTAATACTATTTAATGACTTAATATATTTAATATTTAATAATTAATATTCATATTAAATTAGATATGTCCATTATTTAACAATTCCTAAGTGTATGAATATTTTAAATATTTAATATTATATTACATTCATTTACTTTTTATTTAAATGTTAGAAAAGAAATATATTAAGTACATAAATATGGAATATATGCAATATTTAAAAATTAATAATAATAATATTTAACACTAAATCATTTGAATGTGTGAGGTCAAATGTTTGATATAAAATTTTCTAATATATTTAATATTTACATATTTAAATATACAAATTACTTTTTTGTATGATCGAATACTTCTTATTTAATTTATGTACTTGAAAGCTAGTGTTTTTTTATCTACGTGCTTGTACTAGTTATCTTCTGTTATGTGATATTATCTACACTGTTTAAATGGACTACGGTATGTATTTAGTTTTGTTGTTCATATTCATTAATTGAAATGAGGGTAATTTTCCAAATTAATATTCATTTTTGTAAATAATTATCATTTAACATAATAATTTATTTTAAAACTCTTAATTCAAAGTAATCCACGAATCTAAAATTTTGTAAGAGAATCCGACCCTTAGTTTATGAATCCAAAGGAAAATTTTAAAAATCCAAACCAAAATTAAAGAATTCCACGCAAAACTCAAATTCCAATCCAAGAGTCGTGAGCTCTAACCATAATCCGAATTCAAATTCCAATCTAAGAATGGTTGATATATGAACAATTATTCGAGTCTAAATCTACAATCCAAAACAAATAACACCCTTTTGGGGTTTTTCCATATTAGTCTCTTACGAAACATATATATGCATCCATTTTTAAATTTGCCTTCTTAAGTAGCCAAGCTAATGTCAAAACCGGCTGTATCTAACAGACAATTGGTATCTATGATAAAAAAAAAATTTAAAAATAGTATTGCGTCATTCCACCATCCTGCAAGCCAATGTCATCGTTATACAAACCAAGTAACCGGGTGACTGAACGCTCCAAGAAGCTCAATTTACCAACCATTGGAAATATAAATCTCAACAAATCAAAAGGACAACACAAGCAACGGTTCAGAAACAATCACATGGTTACTGACAGCTTGATGAGTTCATGCTTCAAGTAAAAGTACAACCACCAGCACCACCAATATAAACTGGATGATGTGACATATAGTTTGCATCCACATAATAACAATATGGATTATTTTTGAGTACTTCTGTTGATGGAACGATAAATTCGCCTGTTGGAGAAATTACGAATAGATCTTTAAGATAAGCTCCTTTGCCCCAGCCGTCAACAGGAGGATGGCCACTTCCCATCGGAGGAGTCCTGTCGCCGGGATGATAAGAGACGAAGCCGCCAAATTGGACATGAGTAGCAGCCTCCGCTAAAGTAGTAAAAAGAGATTTTGGCCAATGACCTACACGTTTGTCTCCCTGGGGGCCAGCGTGCAGCACCCAGTCCCCAGTTGTATTATCCTTCATGGATCAAGCAAAAACGAAAACAAATCATAAGATAGCAGGTTCTAGTCGTGAGAATTATAAACAGGTATCGTGCCTGAATTTTCTTAAAGATAATGTTGAGGCTGGGTATTAAGTAATGCATGGTAGATACATGCCAAATGGATTTTGATTTATTGAAATATTAGTTCTGAAGGATATTGCAGTCCGGTCCACAAGATTGTTGGTCTTGAGAGTGGAGACCCAAACCTAGAATCAAAATCAACAAACACATGAAAATTCAAGACAGGCCACAGGTATGGTGCGCGTCACACCCTGTTGTGACAGAATGTGCCTTGTATTTTGAAGACAGGCGACAGGTGTGGCGCGCGCCACACCCTGGTGTGGCGGAATCTTCCTTTGTATTCTGAAGACATGCCACAGGTGTGGTGTGCACCACACCCGGGTGTGGCAAACTCGTTTTCAGAATCCTAATCTGTTTTGGATTGTGTTTTGATATAAATAGAAACACGTCCCTCTAAGGTTTAGGAGAGGAAAAGAACACGAAAAAAGAGGGTTTTGAGGGCTCTTTGAGATCAGAAATCTTAGAGAGAGAAAGAGGCCAATTGCGAGCATTGTAATCTTCTTCAATTAGTCAAAGAATTATGTGGTGTGGCTTCCGAGGACGTAGGCACATTGTCGAACCTCGTTAAATCTGGTGTATTCTTTCTTGTTTACTTTCCTGTAAGTTTTTATCTTTTATTTGTGGTGATTTTTCTACTTTCCTACTCTAAACACAAGATCCAGAAGGGCACAGATTCGATTTGATTGTTTTGAATCCCCAACAACTGATATCAGAGCTTCGTTCAGCAAATTTGTGAGAGAGAGCCATGGCAGGGGAAATAAAATCTAAGATCGAGAAGTTTGACGGTTCAGACTTTACATACTGGAAGTCGCAGATGGAGAACTATCTGTACCAGAAGAACTTGTATCGCCCGTTGATGAGCAAGGATAAGGGACAAAAGAAAGAGAAGTCAGATGATGATTAGGAGATACTGGATAGGAAGGCTCTAGGAAAAATCTGGTTGTCGCTCGTCGAGACAGTCGCACACAACATATTGAAGGATAAGACTAGGGTGGGGCTTATGGAAGCGCTCGCGAAGATGTACAAGCAACCGTCTGCAGCAAACAATGTGCATCTCATCAAAACTCTTTTCAACCTCAAGTTGGCAGAAGGACGATCCTTCATGATGCACCTTAGTGAGTTCAACATGATTGTTGATCAACTTATCTCTGTGAACATCATATTTGATGACAAAGTGAAAACCCTATTGACTCTATCTCAGTTGTCGGATAGTTGGGCAGGTTGTGTGATGACAATCAACAATTTGGTGGGGAAAAAAGTTGAACCTGAGTGAGGTTGTTAGCATGATTCTATCCGAGAAGGTTAGAAGAAAATCGTCTGAATCAGAAGGTTCAGGTTCAGCACTAAGTTTCGAGTAGAGAGGCAGAAGCTAGAAGAAATGGAACCAGAATAAGAATCAATCGAAGTCGAAGAAGAGGTCAAGCTCGAAGGTTAGGCCTATCAAAGGGAAGTGTTGGAGCTGCGGCCAGGAGGGCCATATGTCTTCAGTCTGTAAAAGTCCAAAGAAGGATGCGGGTGTGCGGGAAGCTCATATCGTGCAGGATGTTTTGATCCTTGCTATGGACAGCGATTCAATTTTTTGGGTCATTGACTCAGGAGCCTCTTTCCACGCCACTGCTAATAAGAAGCATCTTCATAATTATGTAGTGGGGGACTTTGAAAAGGTATATTTGGTGGGTAATGAACCCTGTAATATTGTTGCAAAGGGCGGCGTGCAGATTCAGATGAAGAGCTCTAAGTGGAACATAAAGAACATGAGACATGTACCAAAGTTAAAGAAAAATCTTATTTTGGTAGGATAACTTGGAGCAGAAGGCTACGTTTTAACATTCACCGGGGATTCATGGAGGATCTCCAATGACACGATGGTTGTTGCCCGAGGCAACAAAACAGGAACACTCTACCTCACCTCACATACGAGTGACACCCTCACAATTACAGCTGACAAAGAGAGTACAAATCTGTGTCACAGCAGGCTGGGACATATGAGCGAGAAGGGAATGAAAATTCTATATTCACAAGGAAAGCTAACCAGGATCGATTCCGTGGAAGTAGGGGTTTGTGAAGGCTGCATCTTTGGAAAGCAGAAGAGGGTTAGTTTCCAGAAGGGTGAAAGGCCACCTAAGGCTCAGAAGCTAGAGTTGATTCATATAGATATATGGGGTCTAGCCAGTGTGTCTTCTTTTCATGGTTCGAGATACTATGTCACCTTTATCGACGACCACTCGAGGAATGTATGGATTTACTTCATGAAGCACAAGTCAGAGGTGTTCGGAGTCTTCAAGAAGTGGAAGGTCATGATGGAGAACGAGACAGATCTGAAGGTGAAGTGTCTGAGATCAGACAATGGTGGAGAATACGAGCTAGAGGAGTTTAAGAGGTTTTGTGCTATGAATGGTATTCGTTTAGAGAGGACTACTCCAGAAATACCATAGTAGAATGACATTACAGAGAGGATGAATAGAACCTTGATGGAGTGTGCCAGGAGCATGCGATTACATGCAGGTCTACCTAAAATATTTTGAACGGATGTGGTGCATACGGAGGCTTACCTTATTAATCATGGGTCATCAGTTCCATTGGATTTTAGGATTCCACAGGAGAAGGTTTGGAGTGGTAAGAAGGTCAATCTCTCACACTTGTAAGTATTTGACTGCGTGGCTTATATTCACATAAGTGACCATGTTAGGGACAAGCTAGAAGCTAAGTCACAAAAGTATACATTCATTGGGTACGGTATTAATGAGTTTGGATATCGTCTTTGGGATGAGAAGAACAGGAAGATCATCAGGAGCCAAAACGTCATATTCAATGAGGAGGTGATGTACAAGAACAAAAAAAATACCAAGGATAGCCAAAGCAGTGGGAGTAGCACTTCGGATGCAGGTGGATCCAAGTATATGGATTTAGAGGAACTTCCAGATAGGGGTGATGATATTTGTTCTGATCGAAGAACGGAGGTGGCTCCGAGTGCAAAAGCAACAACCCAAGACATAGAGCTTAGGAGGTCATCTAGGGTACCCAAACCAAATCCTAGATAACTTTTATTCTTGATTATTTATTATTGACAGATAGCGGTAAACCGGAATGCTATGAGGAGGCTATGCAAGTAAGTGAATCTCAATAGTGGGAGCATGCGATGCAGGAGGAGAAGGATTCTTTACTCACTAATGAGACATGAGAGTTAGCCCAGCTACCTGCACAGAAGAAAGCCTTGCATAATAAATAGGTCTACCAAGTCATGCAAGAGAGTGATGGAAGCAAGAGTACAATGTCAGATTAGTTGTAAAGGGGTTCCAGTAGTGAGAAGGAGCGGACTACATGGAGATATTTTTCCCTGCTGTAAAGCTGACAACTATCAGAGTGGTGTTGAGTTTGATAGCTGCAGAAGATATCTTTCTTGAGTAGTTAGATATGAAGACTATCTTTCTTCATGGTGACTTGGATGAAAAAATCTACATGAAGCAGATTGTTGGCTTCATTGAAGAAGGAAAGGAAGAGATGGTGTGCAAGCTCAAGAAGAGCTTATATGGTTTGAAATAAGCTCCGAGACAGTGGTATAAGAAGTTTGATAACTTCATGCAGAGCAATTGTTATGGAAGATGTAATTCAGATCATTGCTGCTATTTCAAGAGGTTCGAGTCCAGCTTTACTATATTGTTATTATATGTTGATGACATGTTAGTAGCAGGACCGTGTTTAGATAAGATAAATAGTTTGAAGAAGCAGCTAGCAAATGAGTTTGCAATGAAGAATCTGGGTGCAACGAAGCAGATTCTAAAGATGTGAATCAGTAGGGATGAAGTTGAAGGGACATTGAGGTTGAACCAAGCTGAATATATCAAGAAGGTACTTCATAGGTTCAGTATGCAGAATGCTAAGGTTGTTAGCACACTCCTTGGAAGCCAGTTCAAGTTATCTGATGAGCAATCGCCTAAGACAGATGTATAGAGAGAGCATATGAGCAGGGTGCTATATTCTTCGGTCATTGGGAGTCTCATGTACGTGATGGTTTGCACAAGACCGAACATTGCCCATGCAGTGGGAGTTGTGAGAAAGTTTGCAAGCAATCCAGGGAATCAACATTAAGAGGCCGTGAAGTGGATATTACGGTACCTGAAAGGGACAACGAATAAGCCACTATGTTTCAGGAGGAAGAAGTTAGTGCTGCAGGGATACGTGGATGCGGACTTCACCAGTGGTCATGATACAAGGCGGAGCACCACGGGGTATGTTTATACTTTGGCATCGACATCAGTGAGCTGGGTCTCACGTCTACAGAAGATTATAACTTTATCTACAACCGAGGTTGAGTATGCCACGGTGACTGAAGCAAGCAAGGAGATAATTTGGTTGGCTGGAAGTTTGGAAGAGTTTGATTTGAAGCAAGGGAGGGGAGTTCTTTGTTGTGATAGCCAGAACGCTATACACTTTGCCAATAATCCAGTTTATCATACCAGAATGAAACACATCAATGTACGATACCATTTCATATGCTCGCTGATCGAGGACAGGAAGTTATATTTAGAGAATATTTTGGGGAGTCAAAATCCTACGGATATGTTGACGAAAGCAATAATCATTGACAAACTGGAGTTGTGCACAACTTCAGTTGGCCTTCATGCGTAGGAGATGAACGCGGAGCCACACAAGGATGATCGTTGAGATCGTCGGGTTGATGATGGTTGATGAATGGAATTTTCCAAGTAGGAGAAGATGCTTGCGAAGAAGGTGAAGTTCGGGAGAGCTCATTGATGGTGGTTTGGTCTCCAAGTGGGAGATTGTTGGTCTTGAGAGTGGAGACCCAAACCTAGTATCAAAATCAACAAACGCATGAAAATTCAAGACAGGCCACAGGTGTGGTGCGCGTCACACCCTGGTGTGACAGAATGTGCCTTGTATTTTGAAGACAGACGACAGGTGTGACGCGTGCCACACCCTGGTGTGGCAGAATCTGTCTTTGTATTCTGAAGACAAGCCAAAGGTGTGGTGCGCACCACACCCGGGTGTGGCAGACTCGTTTTCATAATCCTAATCTGTTTTGGATTGTGTTTTGATATAAATAGAAACACGTCCCTCTAGGGTTTAGGAGAGGAAAAGAACACGAAAAAGAGGGTTTTGAGGACTCTTTGAGATCAGAAATCTTAGAGAGAGAGAGGTCAATTGTGAGCATTGTAATCTTCTTCAATTAATCAAAGAATTGTGTGGTGTGGCTCCCGAGGACGTAGGCACGTTGCCGAACCTCGTTAAATCTGGTATGTTCTTTCTTGTTTATTTTCCTGTAGGTATTTATCTTTTATTTGTGGTGATTTTCCTATTTTCCTACTCTCAACACAAGATCCGGAAGGACACTGATTCGATTTGATTGTTTCGAATCCCCAACAAAGATTGTGGTAGATATTTGTCACCGGCAGACTGACAGAAAATGTAGCATTTGAAAGTTCAGTTATATTTTAACAGATAAATTTGTGAACTTCGCTGTTGAAATTGGTTACCACCAACAAACACCCAAATGTTTACCCCTTGTACGCATTACTAGTTTAATGTCATGTGTCAAATACAAGTGCATTTTATTTATCATAATAGATGCTAAAATGTACTTTACAAAATTTAAATAAAATCTCATACTGTGCACTACAATTTAAAACTCATAAAATTGAGAACTTTATCAACTTATAATATGCTGATGTGGTACTGGGGACGCATGCCGGCAAATGGAAGCAAATAACTGTGTGAAGATTATAAATTTGACCATCTAAGGGCACATATGCAGAATGTGTTACTCCATAGAAGGTTATTTAATTTTAAAGAATATTTTCAAAATCACGAATAGGTTTCAAATTTTCGTAATGAAACAGTGACACAATGAAGAATCTAAATGCAAGATACGCATCCAAAACATAAGAGGTGTTCCATAGTATACAGGTGTTCCATAGTAGATGCAAGACAGGGATCCATCTTCATCAGTCTTCATAAAGTAGAAAGGAAGAATACTAAGTCATTACCACATTAAAATTTGACAGCATAAAGGTGCTCCATAGTATAATATAGAAATAAATATTATATGCAGTAACACATTCTGCGTAGTTCCAATATGTGATTTTATGTACTTAGTAAAGCCCACAGAACGAGAAAAAATGGAAGACATTACCTTGAATATTTTTAATGTAATGACATATTGATCTCCATTATATGTGGATAGGGGTCTAATTTTTTTCCCTAAGACGTATTCTGATGATTTATAAGGTACAAATCCTTTGCAGAGAAGATTGTAGCATCCCGTAGTTTGAAATCCATCAGTCTATTAAAAAAATAACACATTAGAAACCATTTAAACTAAATATTGCATTGTACTTTTATGGTGGATAAATCGAACTATATACCGTCCAATACGCCATTAGATGTGTATCATTGTCGCCATATATTTCTGGAAATACCTGAAATTCTCACAAATTAGAAGAAAGAAAAAATTGTCATGACAATTTGATATTTACCCAACTTTTGTTTGTTTCAGTTTCAAAATCATTGTTAATTAAAACATATATCCATTACATGGAAGATGCTAATGCTAACATTAAATAGATAATGAGAAAATAAATAAAACTCGGTTATGTTGAGTTTTCGCGATCTCTTCTTGGTGCATATTAGCAGGCGATTTTTTTCCTGCTAACTGTAGGCGTCTAAAATTGTCTACGAGAGCCCACACGAAACTCGAAGCAATGAATGGGCGAGTCAAGAAGATTCGTCAAACCAACTCGTGCGCGTCGGTCAAACGCGTGCACGTCAATCAACTCGTGCGCGCCAGTCAACGCGCGCACGTCAATCAGCTCGTGTGCGCCGGTCAACCCGCGCACGTCAATCAACGCGTGCGCGTCAGTCAAACACGTGCACGTCAAACCAACTTGTGCACGCCGATCAAACGCGTGCACGTCAACCAACTCGTGCGCGCCGGTCAATGCGTGCACGTCAAATCATCTCGTGCGCGCCGGTCAATGCGCACACGTCAAATCATCTCGTGCGCGCCGGTCAACGCGCGCACGTCAAATCATTTCGTGCGCGTCGGTCAACGCGCGCACGTCAACCACCTCGTGCGCGCCGGTCAACGCACGCACGTCAATCAGCCCGCGCGCATCGATCAGCACGCGTATGTTAACCAACGCGTGTTCGACGATCGGTCTCGCGACGAAGCATACAAGTCAACAAATCGAACGAATACGCAACAAGAACAAGTCCCGGAAGAAAGAAACCAAAAAAAGGGGAGAAAGTCGGCGAACCCGCGCTAAGCGCAGGACGGAATGATCCGACCCGCCCGCTGTCGATTCCCCCACGGGCGGTTCAGCAGACACTAAGCCAGGGCGCAGACCCGTCACGCGCTTACATGAGCTCTCCACTCCATACCCAGCCGTAGAACCCGTAAAGACGCCACAAGTGACCCCGTCCTGAGTGGGGGTCAAATCCCAGTTCATCGTCCGAGGAATCGCGAGGGACCGCAGCTCAACAATCGAAAACCCTCTCGGCATGCTGGGGAGGTAATAATGGGTCCCCTCTACCGTGCGGAACCACCGGCTCTCTTTGAGCAACAGGGCAGAAGGGTCGGTCATGGAGTCGCCGAACAGAAATTGAGGTTTCGGCAGCTCTGCCCTGGCCTCATCTGTCAGCGCCGCATTGGTCGTCAGCTCGCGCAGGGTCAAGTGATGACCATCCGTGACCCTCTGTACCAGACCATGCAGCTTATCAGCAGTGAACAAGGGTACTGGAGCCAACGAGGGAAAACGAGAAGGGGCCGTGTAGCTCTTAGCCCCGACGTGGCCAACGGCCACACCCTCCGGGAAAGCCTCATCAGGGAAGGTCGCTGCAACAAGAAATAGAAAGTCAATTGAGACAAAATCCGCTGTAGAGGTGAAATCGCCCATCGAACATAGGAAGGCGAAATCGCCTATCGAAAGGGGGAACCCACTTCGAACGAGGTCTGTCCCTACGGACTACACTCCCCTCTAATGGGAAGGGCCGAACTCGCCTTACGAAAAAGGGGTTCGTCTCCTCCCCACTGGAGAATTCGCCCGCGGGGACAGTACTCATCCTCTAAAGGCAAAATAGGGCAAACTTTGCCCCAAATCGGGGAAATAAGCAACACTCATCTCCCTAAATCCGACGCCTAAGGCCTGCAAGGGATCGCCCAACGAATCCATCAACGTACCTGGGCACGACTCCAGAGCACCAGCAGGCATGCCGGCAGAGAGACGGTCGGAGTAACGTCCGGGACCTGCACCCCTCACTTTGCACCTCTTAGGTTTCGGAGCCATTGTAAGAGGAAGCGGGAATTCTTTCCTTGGATGTTCCCTTTCGAGATTTGAAAGCACGGTAAATCCCAATGGAGGAAAACGGCTGATTTAGAAGGGCGGGGTTGCCCACGTGACCACGACTGCCCTCGAAAGGCGAAAACCCTAACGAACAAGAAACGTGGCCACGATTTTGAATCCGACGGTTGAGTCCGAGAACCACGGCCACGATACGTCGCAGGGCGAAACGCACGAGGATCGTGCTGTCAAGTCACGATCGCCACGATCCAATGTCTTAGCTGGGAAGCACGAGGCTCTGTCAGCAGACGCGTGGCTCATCTCTCGTCAGATCCGGTTCCGCCTACAAAAGGAAGGGTTTCGCCTGCAAATACTGGGCATAACCCCACGAGTCGCGCGAGAATTGGCTCTCAAAAATTAATTTCGCCTTGACGATGCATTCGCCCTCAAAGGTAAAATTACGAACAAAGCCAAAAGAATGACCTTGCTTAAACGGTTGAAACCCACGCCCCAGATGGCTAAGGGTTAGAGCAGAAATCCTAGCATTAAGCCTAAGAGAAACTGTTCGACAACTCATCATACTGAGGAGAATAGTATGGCTAGCCCGATTCAAACGGTAATCGGTAAAGGCACATCAAACCCGTTGATAGCTGAGGGTTTGCTAAAAATCCTAAGAGAAATCGCAGGCACTTGCCTCGCTAACAGTTTCTTCATTCAAAGTGTTCCAGACCACACGCAAGCCAGTTTAGGTCCGAAAACTTTGAAGGGGGTCTTGTAGACGGTAAAAAATACCTCTATGGGTCTACAGGGAATTTGTCTACGAGAAGAGTTCGCACGCCCAGTTCTCTGACACGAACCTAAACCGCGTAGACGTCGACTGGGCTCAAATCCAGGTTCGCCTAACGGTCGACTCGCCAGCATGAGTCAGGAGCGATCAGGATGGCGGAAATTTGCTCTTCGCTCAACTCGCCTGCCCGAGTTCGGAGTCGAATCCGCCAGCAAGCCCCAAAACCGTCAGTACAGCTGGTTATCCACTACCCCACGCGCTGAGGTGGGCCTTCCCACCTCTCTCGACCCAAAGGGAGAGAGAGCACAGTACCCCAGGGCCGTCAAAACGGCCGCCCACAGTGCGCACAGCGCGAAGGAGCTGGACAGGTGTCGAGTCAACCTGAGCATTCATAAATGCGACTCACCTCGGCTGTCTGAGTCTGGAGCTGGGTCCGCCGGCACGATCCGCCGGCACTCGGCAAGCTGGCTAGACCCACTCGAGTACTGTATACCTACTTCACCGCCTCTCCTGACCGGAAAGGAGAAAGCGTCGTGCTCAAAGCACGCCGGGCGGTCACGCACAGTACTGGTGATCGGACAGACGCCTCATCGATCTGCGGACTCATAAATGCGGTTCATTAATGCTGGTCAAATCCACTCGGATAGTAGTCGTTTGTTGCCTCACATACAAGAATGGGCCTTCCCATCGTAGGTGACAGGACATAAAGCACAATCCCTGGAATGACCGTTCATGGTTTCGAGGAACAGCTAGACGTCTCTGAAGAAGATGTGGTCACATCCCACAATTCAAGGAGGAGTCAAGTTGTCCTTCTCCCATTTAAAAGCCTCTTCCGGCACACCGGAGAGGAGGTCGCAAAACTTAGGAAAAAGAGTTGAGACCAAGCTCTCTGCACAACCTTTTTGCATTGCAGCACCACTGCTTAGTTCCGAGCTCCGATCGCCGGCGAACTAAACAGACCCGAACTCTCTCAAGTTGAGCTTCTACTGCGAACTGAAGCTCTCCAGCAACCTCATTCGAACGGTCCAAGGGAAGCAGACTCGACACGAGCATCGAGCGAAGCATCCTGTAGCCATAACAAGAGGATCATCATGGGGCGTCTCAACACCCTGTAGGTCATCGTCAGTAAAAGATATGAGCTCTTCTGTTCTCGTCTTCTTAGGATCATGGTCGACTTGTAGCATTCTTCTAGCATATCTCTTCCGCTCATTGTTGGATGACCCCCCAACTGTAGGACCACTACTTATTACATTGATGACTCCTTTGTGAGTAGTCTCTTAGGGTCGTTCGTCTATTTGAGGTCAAGGTCGAGGTGACCGCGAGCGGGATCTCCTATCATTTCTATTTGGGACAATATCCCTACGATCTCTCCAGAAAGTGAGATTTCTTAAATATACTCTCTCAATCAAATCCTCTATATCCCTCTTGAGGATCCGACAATCATTGGTAAGGTGTCCGTGATCCCGTTGGTAATGACAAAATTGCTTAGTGTCACTATTTCTAGGATTTGATGACATCTTGGGTGTAGGATCTTTGAGATATCCTTCCCTCTAGACCATAGACAAGGCATTGGTAAACGAGGTGTCTAAGATGGTTAGAGATTCCTTTGTTGTCCGATTTCTCTGTTGATTCCTCCTGTCTGAGTGATTAGGATGAGAGTTGGCCCTTGGAGGATTCTTGTGTCATCCTAGCCTTGGAGGACTTTTGGTCAGTTCAGGTGACAGAATTACTGCTGGCGCTGTTGGAGGGTTTGATGGAACGACCATGGTTGCTGGCGTTACTGAAGTCGTGACAACGGGAGCCCCCACGTTACTTACTGAGGCTTTGTAAGCCCGTGCGTCATCCATGTCCTTGTATCCATGGGCTTTGGCTATCAATTGTTCATAATTAGCGACTGGTTTCTTAGCGAGAGAGTCGGCCAATTCATTGCTCTGCAAGCCGACGACGAGTGCCGCCATGGCGA
>NC_033796.1:7807147-7828936 GCF_001876935.1 Asparagus officinalis
TGAAGCTAATCCTCTTCAGTAGGATGGTAGGTCTAACAACTATCACGTTAACAATTACCTCTGATAGTCAACCTCATTAGATAGTGGCCCATTAGGTGATGTGCCACGTCTACCCTTCCCCCCTGCACTTGTTCAAGACTGGGGGTTGGTTTATTTGTAGTCCATTGGATTATAAGTAATAAATTTTCTGAGTTGTTATGTTTAATAGAATACCTCTGTCAACCACAAAATCTAACAAACCTATCACGTTAACATTTACCTCTGATAGTCCATCAACTTGCTAATCCTCTTCAATAGGATGGCAGGTCCAACAACTATCACGTTAATGATCACCTCTAATAGTCTACTTCCTCCAAATTCTCCCACCAATCCTCTTTAATAGGATGGCGGGTCTACCAAAACTATCATGTTAACCGTCACCTCTGATAGTCCTTTTCCTCCAAATTCCCCCACCAATCCTCTTCAAGTAGGATGGCGGGTCTACCAAAACTATCACGTTAACGGTCACCTCTGATAGTCCTTTTCCTCCAAATCCCCCCACCAATCCTCTTCAAGTAGGATGGTGGGTCCACAAAACTATCACGTTAACAGTTACCTCTGATAGTCAAACTCATCAGATAATAGCCTACCAGGTGATGTGCCTCTATTCCGACTTCATGGATAGTGCCCCACTAGGTGATGTGTCTTGTCTACCTCTTTTTATTCCCCTGCTAAGTCTTAATCAAGACTGGGGGTTGGTTACTTGGAATCCATTGGATTAAGAGTAATAAATCTTTCACATCGTCAAGTTAACATTACACTTCTGACGATCATCATCCCCACAGAGTATGCATTCAACTCGCATTACTCCCAATTTGTCACGTTAACAATATACCTCTGACAATCAACTTATCAATCCTCTTCAATAGGATGATAGGTCCTAAAAATTGCACATATCACAATCTTTCCCAGCAAGACGCTAAGTCTTCAAAATCTTGTTCAAATCACAAGCATCAAAATTTATCGCTTTTGATGATAAACTCATTTAGCAAGTTTCCCCAGCGAGACGCTAATTCCTAAAATCTTGTGCAAGTCACAAGTACACATTCTTGTCACGTTAATATCACACCTCTGACAACCCACTTATCAATCCTCTTCAATAGGATGATAAGACCACAAAATTGCTCCAATCGCAACACAAATCCTGTCACGTTAACACTAAACCTCTGACAAAACCCACTTATCAATCCTCGTCAATAGGATGATAGGTCCCCAAAGTTGCTCCCCAATCGCAACACATTCTGTCACGTTAACACTAAACCTCTGACAAAACCCACTTATCAATCCTCGTCAATAGGATGATAAGTCCACAAAGTTGCTCCAATCGCAACACACATCCTGTCACGTTAACACTATACCTCTGACAATCCACTTATCAATCCTCGTCAATAGGATGATAAGTCCACAAAGTTGCTCCAATCGCAACACATTCCTGTCACGTTAACAATATACCTCTGACAATAATCCACTTATCAATCCTCGTCAATAGGATGATAAGTCCACAAAGTTGCTCCAATCGCAACATAAATCCTGTCACGTTAACACTAAACCTCTGACAACCCACTTATCAATCCTCATCAATAGGATGATAAGTCCACAAAGTTGCTCCGATCGCAACATTCTCTTGTCACGTTAATATCAAACACCTCTGACAAAATCAACTTATCGACTCTCGTCAATAGAGCGATAGGTCCTCAAAGTTGCTCCGATCGCAACACTTTCCACTTATCGACTCTCATCAACGGAGCGATAGGTCCATAAAAATACTGTTAGGTTAACATCACACCTCTAACAGTCAAACCCCCCAATGAACTTGTTAATCCTTTTTCAACAAGAATAGCAAGTTATCATTATAAAATCCCCAACGGATTAAATTTTTTCTGTAATTATCCCAGTGATAATAAAGAAAATTTCTGAATTTCACTCTAAGTGAAAATTCATGCTAAGTTAATATTGCACCTCTGGCATTTCTAACTTTCTTTCAGTGTTTCAAGTAACACAGGAAGAAATAACGACAAAGTCTACGTATTCAACATCGTAGCACCAAAATCCATGCCTTTTACGCATGAGGGACTTTATCTCAATCCCTAATTAGAGATAAGCCTACGCCTAACACGAGTTGCCGGTTAGTCATTTCCCGTGAAAATGACAAAGTCTATGTATTCAAAATCATAGCATCAAGTCTAAGAGGGTTCATTCTCTTAGCACAACGTTACATGTGGAACGGACTTAGACAATCCACATGCTAGCCCGACTCAAACGATAGTCGGTAAAGGCTTATCAAATCCGTTGATGGCTGAGGGTTTGCTAAAAATCCTATGCACGTTTGCAGGTCCATCAGCTTAATGGATGTGAGCCGAGACTTAAAACAGATGAGCCAAAGACAAGTCTCAAAGACTTAGTCAAAAATGCACGGAAGCCACTTCCATGTCTTAAGTCAAAACATTGAGGTCAGACCCGCGATGCAAAAAACCGAACGCCGAGGTCACACCCGTGTTCCAAATTCAAAATGCAGGGTCCATCCCCACATTCCAGAAGCAGGATTATGGCGCATACCTTCACACAGGTCCTATGTGGCAAATCCCTTCAACCATGATGCCTTCGAAGCAAGTGCAGAGAACAAATCATTTACCACAAGGAATCAATAGCTCCAAGATCAGAGTTGAGATCCAAAGTATTCCGAAAATTCGTCCTAGTCAACCGCGAACTTTCGAAAACTTTGGAGGGGGTTCTGTAGGCTGTTTAAAAATCACAATAGATAGCTGATCCCCATCAAACACCGATGATGGAAGTTACAATCTGACGACTTCCAGAAGGCTACAATTTGAAGACTTTCACGTAGATCGCTGAAGGTTACAATCTGATGACCTTCACGACAACCGATGAGAGCTCTAGTTTAACAGCCTTCACCATCAACATCGAGAGTTACAATCTGACGACTCTTGCATATCAAAGAGCTAAAGTAAAGATTACAAAATGACGATCTTTGCAACGCTTCGACAGAAAGAGACTACAAATCGATGATCTCTTCAAATCAAACTGCGGAAGTCCTCCCCGCACACCAGCATCAAGATGTGCCGCGTTCACAGCTCTGAACGCAACTCAAATCAGCCTCTGAACGCAGCTTCAACCGCTGCCAGACGCAGCTCCAGCTGACTTCGAACGCAGTTCTATACTGCTGCCAAAAGCAGCTCCATCGCTGCTCAAACGCAGCTCCATCACTGCCCAAACGCAGCTTCCAAGCTGCCAAACGCAGCTTCCAACAAAACACTGCGTCCGAGCTTCCAGACACTGCGTTTGAACGCAGAATTTACGCCAGAATGCGGATTTTGCGGTTGACTCGTTCAAACACGAGCTGAACAGTTTCAAAACCGTTTCCCACGATCTGAGGGGATCACAACTCCACTCAGGAGTAATTTGAGGGGCGGTTACATCCCATTAGCCCCACTTAGGAGCGAATTAAGGAGGTGGTTACACCCCTTAATCCCCTATAAAAGCGAGTAAACTCAACTGAGTTAAGGGTTGGATTTTTCTTGGCTTGAATCGACCATTGAAGGCTGGTTTTTGGGGGGTTCGGTTGCAACTTTTTGACAGCGAAAAGAGGATCCTTCATCCTTCGGTTGGAGCTTTGGAGATCAGCAATAAGATCTTCTTTATCCTTGGCTTATAACCGACTTTCGGTTAAATCAACTCTTTCATAGAGTTTTAAACTCGTTCAGAGTTCTCCACAACGTCAAATCGTGAGGAGAAGACTACGTTCCAGTGAAACAAGACACCCTAAGGTTAGAAGATCCAAAACCAAAAAATCAAGACCAAGCAATGGATTCAGGTATAAGCTTCCGCTCTTTGAGATGTTTGTTAATCTCTTTGAATTAATCATGGCTATATGGTTTTAGATCTCAAGTTTTATGATTCAGATCTAACAACACAAACGCCGGGAGAGAGAGCCAAAACAATTCAAAAATAACGGCACAAACCCAAATACAAAAGTTTAACGTGGTTCGGCAAATTGCTTACGTCCACAGAGTACAAAGTAGAGATTACAAGATCACTCAGCTAACCTCTCAAACAAATCTCTCAAACTAAACCCTCAAACAAATTGCTTAGAAAGATCTCTCTTTTTCTGTGCTCAAAATCATCTTCAAGCTACCCAATCAATCTATAGAAAACCCTAAAAAATGTGACTTTATTTATAACAAAACACAATCTCAAACAGATTAGGATTCTAAAACGAGTCTGTTACATCCTGGTGTGGCAGACACCACACCCATAACAAACAGGACAGATTCTGTCACACCAGGGTGTGGCAGACACCATACCCATGGCAAACATGGCAGATTCTGTCGTACCCTACCAACTGGGTGTGGCAGACACAATACCATGGTGTGGTGGAGTCTGTCTTGCTTATTTTTCACATTTTTCTTAATTTTTTTCCTCAATTTTTTTCCTCAATTCCTTCGACGTTTTCACAATAACTTCATAGCTTTTGTGTAATGGTTAGAGGAACTAAATTTAAGATGGTATCAGAGCAACCCAAGTTCAAATATCACCGGCCACGAATTTTAAGCGGATTTTCTAAAAATTGACACCGCTACGCGAGTCCAAATTTTAGTCCCCATAAAAAAAGTCGTTCAACCAGCGGGGGCATGTTAGAATTAATATAAACCTATGATCCTCGATACTCGTCATAACTTCAGAGTTTCGATGTAATGGTCAGATGAACTAAATTTAAGATATTTGATGATTCAATTCTAGTTCTTATTATCGATAAAACATCTAATTTTAATTGTACCTGTTAACTAGGAGTTTTTTTTTTCATTATCAATTTTTTTTTTCTTAGTTTTTTGTCTCGATCCATGAGGGTCGTGTATTGGGAGAGTTGGTGTATACACACGTAGAGCATCATTAGTCTATGATCAGACTACCATGGAGGAGGATCCTTTGAATTTAGGCATCCCCCATAAAAGTTCGCTATGATTTGTTGTCAGCTCCCTAAGACACTGGTACAACTACCCTATAAGCTTCTTCTGTTTTTTTAGGGGAGCCTCACTGACACGCACAGTGGCCCCCACTCAAGAACCAGGGCCTAGCAGAGGTTAGGGGACCACGAAGTCAAGCTCAACAGGACACGAGGGTGCTGTTCATTAATGGCGGTCCCCATTTGGGGCGGGTCCCACTCAAAAATTCTCGTCCGATATTGCAAATGCAATCAGGGGTCCTTCGACCAAAATGTCCATGTGGGGGAGGGATTAGTTTGTGATGAAGCAGCAATTTAGAGAGGGTACGCTTTGGAAAATCGAGGCCGAGTTGGTCGATGCGTGAAAGTGATGGGAGGGGGAAAGCTAGCGTAGAAAATGATGAAAGTGGAAGAAAAAGGTCTTTTTCTGGGTGAGAAAACTAGGAAATAACTAGATATTTTCCAAGAAAAAAAAAGGTTGGAGCTTCAATCTTCTTCTTTTCGGAATCGATATCGTTATAAATTAAATTTTCTTCAATATTCCATTGCTATATTTCGACATGAAGGTGCGATTTTAGATCGAATCCGAGTCTCAAAATTTTCTAATTAGGCTCTGCTCTTGTCGCGTGACCGTTTTTCTAAACAAGATTAGGCACTTCTGTTACCCTCGTGTCATCCTCTCTTCTTCCTCAAATGTCTCTATTAGAAATTGCTTGATCACGCTCACGGTGGTTCGTCGGGATGGTTGGATTTACAGCGGGGGGTTTTACAGACACAAAAGATGTCTATACAAGAGTAAAAAATAACAACACTGAATAAAAACAAAGTGAAGACAAAAAGAACAACACACAAGGATTTAACGTGGTTCGGTCAGAATGACCTACGTCCACGGGCGAAAACAACAGAGAACTTCACTAATCACGAAAGAGAAAATTACAAAGAGAGATCACTTTAATATCTCATCAAACTCACACAAAGAAGAGAACACTCAAAGAAAACTCTCTGTTTGGTGGGTTGAATTCAAAGTCAAATAACATGTTTGCTCCCTCCCCCAATAGTTCTAAGTTGGAATAGCTTTGTTGGCTTTCTTAGAACTGTGATAGACATGAGATGGGCTTTAAAGCCTTTAATTTTCAGAAACTTTATGAAAGTTTTTGATTCTCCTGATAACGTGAAGGCCTGAGCTCGAGCTCTCCAGTAAACATGGAAATCCCCTAACCAAGTTTTCCGGCTTTCGGAAAAAATTGCGTAATCACATGGTTACTTTATTATATCCTTAATTAGTTGGAAATCTGATTGTTTCTTTGCTACTTTATTATTTAAGGAGAGAGGGTTTCTAGAGAGGTGGTAAATTGAGGGGAGTGAGGAGAAGGAAACGGACATCATCAAATAAACTAGAAAGTTAGAGAGAAAATAATCTCTTTAAATTGGGAGCATACAAGGAGAGAGAGAGAAAATGAACTACAAAAGTAAGCACCTCCTCTCTCTCCTCCCTTCCGACCAAATTTAAAGGCTTAAAGGGACTCGTATATCCCTCCACCTCGTTGCACCTCCCATCATCTCACCTTCTCTCCTTAAACCCCCTACCAAATCAAGTAGAAAAGCAAAAGGTTTTGCAGAGGCAGATGGATCCCATGCAGTCTTACTGGTGTTATATAGACCCTCCATTTTTTTTTTTTTTTTTGACTCTTCAAATAGAATAAAAAAACTATTGAGGGGGGTTGTTTGCACTTGGACAAATAGTACAAATTCAGATCCTCTTCGCTATCAAAAAAACAACGGAGAGGTCACTGAAGTATCACAACCGTTAAATTGTTTGGTAGATGATTGTGATTTGTATTTGAGTATAAATTAGGAAAATAGTACGATTCATTGTGCATATAGATGAGTGTTAGATATGGAATGAATAATAACCATGTTCTACATAAATCAACGGATACGATTAATGTAGTGCCCTCTCCACTGCCTCTCCACTACTTTTCCACTACTTTTGTGCAGTGAAGACGTTCCTGTTAGTAAAACAATATTGAAGGAGACAGAAATTCTGAGGCGTGAAACACTTTCCTTAAAGAAATATTTGCCCCCACTTGATATTCAAAGTTGCTTCGGGTTAATGCAAATTTTCTTCCCAGGATACAACAGAAAATGAAAATTCCAGTAAGCAAATCTGGAATTTTCCTTAATTCGTTGTGAAACAAGTTTGTAATATTGCAGAAGTTTTTGATAGAAAAGATTCAGAGAAAGAAATTGTTTTTGATATCTGAAAATATAAACTATTTATAGATTTTGAAAATGTGCTTCCAACAGTCACAACTTTTCAAAACACCCCTTGGAACAAACAGCCACTTTTCAACAGTCACTTGTCTTTTCATAATTTTTTAAAATTCGAAATAACATTAAAATTAAAATATATTCAATATATAATTATATATATAAAAAATAGAACATTTAAGCGACAGCGGCAAAATAATCGCGTCAAAATCGCGCTACCCGCACGCGGGTTTAGAAACCTACACTTTGATCCATTATTCAAAGCCCAATAAGCATTCAATGCTTTTAAACCTCTAAAAGAATGTTCAAAATTCCAATGTGGGACTATCTTGTTTTTTACAAACAAATACTAACAGTTCCAAATCCAAATAGTATAGGGGGCATATTTGCACAATTAGAAGTACATGGGGCTTATTCGGGCAATTAGAAATACAGGGTTTCTATCTGCAACTGGGCGCTACTACAAGGACCTATCCTCCGTTAACTCTTTTTCTTTTTATGAAATGAGTCGATTTGCTTTCACAATACAAAAGAAAATTTTTAAGTACTGTTGAATGTGTGAACATCGCCCTTTTTTCCCCAACAACGTCTTGCCAAATCTCTTTTACTTATCATACAACAATTAGATGGAAATGGTTCTTACATCTTTGAATTAAATAGGGTTCTATCACGCATTCCACAAAAATGAGTTGGGAGTCGGCTTGCAACTGCCTAACTCCCAACTAAGTCCTCTATGTAGTGGGGAGCTAGGAATTTCGGTAAGGGGTCCAAAAAATAAGCAAATATGATAATATATATATATTTATAACACTTAACAGAATTGATTAGTATATTAACATCATTATTATATAATAGGATTTTCAAAATCATATTTATAACCATAATATACTATTTACAGTAGCGTTCTTCTTGCCTTCATTTCTTGAAATCATTCCGTAACTGAAAATGAAATAAACCAAACAAATGAATATAACTCCAAACAAACGTCAACAACTCAGCATTTCATGAATTGTCCATAATATTAAGCAAATCTTTATTAGACCTAGAAATTTCAATACTATTTACTAATATATCAAAAGATATACAAACAAGTATAATTATCAAAAAGCCCATCATAAAAGTTTAAATTAGTAAAATTATCTCTAGCCAAAGAGGAAACAACAGCCGGTGCAATTTTTACAATTTAAATCATCTATATTAACTATAAATTACTATGTTTTGAGATCTTAGCGTAGTAATTCAACAGGGAATGAATTAGATTAGGGAAAATCAGACTTGAAATCGTAGTTTAGACACGAAAATTCATCAGAGAGTCAACAAAAGAGTCAAAGAGGTATTATAAAAGATAGGTACATTATGCAATTTAGCATTTATACAAAACATATTAGTGAATGATACATGCTACTTATTTTCTTTTTTCATAATCCAAGGGAGGCAGGCTCGTTTGGCCCCTATATAGGTCCGCCCCTGGTCATATGTAGCAAAACTAAGGGGAGTTTGTTTCAAATCTTATAATTTTAGGATATTGATTTCACCATGAAATTTGAAATCCATAGGTTTCTTAACATGGGCTGAGATTTCTAAAATGTTATTTGTTTCATCAATATTTTAGGATATGTAATCCTATAATTTGTATTTTATTTGTTTCAAACTCAAATTGTAGCATTATAAATTTTAGGAATTTGAAATCTAACCTAAATCCTCTCTCAAAGAGGGGATTTCACAAATGCTATAATATATTAGTTTTTTATTATTTGGGTATTCAATATTGTTGGGATTTTGTCTTTGATTTTTTGTGTAACTTTATGAGAATTAGATAGGATTAGAGTTCTATCATGATTAGGAGTTTGGGTTCTATCATGCTTAGGAGTTTGAGTTCTATCATGATTAAGAGTTTGGGTTTTATCATGATTAGGAGTTTGAATCCTATTCTAATTAGGAAGTTAGGCTAGAGATAGGGTTTTGGTTTCCCTATATATATTCTTTTATTAGTGGAGGAAAAACCATAAAGAAAAAGTAGAGATGTAGTAGATGAGAGAGAGAGAGAGAGAGGGTTTCGTAGTCTTTATCCGTGCAAAAGATTACAATGAGTGGGCTTTGGAGAGAATATGAGAGTTGATTATGTATGTGAGGTTGAGAGATTGAGAGACGAGAGTTGAGTGGTTCCTCTTGTAGTTCTCCCTGATACATAGTGAATTTCTCGTATTGTTGTCCCGTGGACGTAGGTCGAAGTTGGTCGACCAAACCACGTAAATCTCGGTGTTCTTTTTTTAATTGTGGTTGTTCTATCTTATTGATTCGGGTTGGCTTCCGAGTTGCGCATATCGTGGTAGGCGGGGAGACTAAAATTCCCCAATAAGTGGTATCAGAGCGATGATGATGGATCCGGAAGCGAGTTTGCAAGATAGAAGACGACGTGGTGCAAGATTGAAAATCGGCGTTACAAGAATCAAGATGAAAAAAAGGAAAATGTACTGTAGCAGAACACTGTAGCATGACGGGCACTGTTCACATGGGGATCCGACGGTCCGGATTGATTTGTTAGTCGATTGAGGATTTGGAGACGGATTTTGGTGATCCAGGAGTCGTTCCTAGGGTTTTTCGACGTGCTGAGTTCGTTTTTGGCATCGGTTTCATCAAGTTCAAACTCTACAGTGACTGATTTGAATTTTGATTAGAGAATGATGACTTTTTCGGGTCCGAAGTTTGATATTCTGCTATTTAACGGTAAGACAAATCTGATGGTAGATAAGAAGCAGGAGGTTGTTGGTGTGTATACTTGAGGAGGACAGTACCAGATTAGGTGGAGCTTGCAAGCGGGCACGACCGAGTGACACACATGGAGATAAAGATGGTGGCGTTGGACTTAAAGATAGTGAGCGCTCATATTCAGTCCAAGCCAAGTAATGGAGGAGATAAATGCATCCAGCTCGTAGTGTAGAGTAGGAGAGGTGCACCGATATGATTTGAGACGAGCGATGCAGGTGGAGCACAAGGACAACAAGAGAGGTGGAGGCGTCACGGCGAAGCAGAAGATAGTGAGGATCATGAAGGCATCCAATTGGGAGTGCATGTGTTCTGATTTGAAGTGCGAAAGAAATAGAAGACTCTAGCGGGAGAGACAAAGTTTCAAGACGACGATGATATATCTTCAAGGGAGTTTGAGAATCAAATCCAATGTGGAGATTGTTGGGATTTTGTCTTTGATTCTTTGTGTAACTTCATGAGAATTAGATAGGGTTAGAGTTCTATCATGATTAGGAGTTTGGGTTCTATCATGATTAGAAGTTTGAGTTCTACCATGATTAGGAGTTTGGGTTTTATCATGATTAGGAGTTTGAATCCTATTCTAATTAGGAAGTTAGGCTAGAGATAGGGTTTTGGTTTCCCTATATATATTCTTCTATTGGTGGAGAAAAAACCATAAAGAAAAAGTAGAGATGTAGTAGATGAGAGAGAGAGAGAGTTTCGTAGTCTTTATCCGTGCGAAAGATTACAATGAGTGGGCTTTGGAGAGAATATGAGAGTTGATTATGTATGTGAGGTTGAGAGATTGAGAGACGAGAGTTGAGTGGTTCCTCTTGTAGTTCTCCCTGATACATAGTGAATTTCTCGTATTGTTGCCCCGTGGACGTAGGTCGAAGTTGGTCGACCGAACCACGTAAATCTCGGTATTCTTTTTCTTTATTGTGGTTGTTCTATCTTATTGATTGTGGTTGGCTTCCGAGTTGCGCATATCGTGGTAGGCGGGGAGACTGAAATTCCCCAACAAATATCCCAAAACTTATTTTAAAACAAACAATGGTTATGGAATCCATAAACTCAAAAAAAAAAAGAACTCACTTTTTCATCCTAGAATTTGTAATCCATCCTATATCCGAAAAAAAAAGTTGAAACAAACAACCCCTAATTATTTGAGCATGCTAAATACGGTGTACTCTTCTGGTATAGAAATGCTCCTAACAACCAACATATCATAAGCTCATAAGCTTCTTTATGTCCTTCCCTCTTGAGAAATCTACTATTGCTTGAACCAATAGGACATATCAATCAATTTTTTCCAGCATTTCATCAATGATTGTGAAAAAGAAAGAGAAATAAAGAGGAAGAAAGAGGAATTCTGTTTTCATGGAACCAAAGTATAGTACTCCTCGTCAATGGGTACCATGTTCACATTTGTGTACGAGAACCCCACATTTCTTGGCTTGTCGTGAGCTAGGAAGGACAGACCTCATGCCACTAGAAACCGCTTGTCATTAATAATATAGTGCCAACTAAACAAGCCCTCACATAATGAAAATTATAGATGTTCAACTTAAGGTACTTCACAGTGTTTTATCCTATGTCAAGTTAATTTAGCCATAATCAATTACAATTATGACTAGTTCGCCAACTGATAATTAGGGGGTGCTTGGTTGCACAATTTTATAGAAAAGTTTTCTCAAAAAGTCTGACAATGGTATTTCTGTAATTAAAATTTTTTTGTAGATTTCTGTAAACTGTGTTTGGTTCAAAAAAAAAATTACAAAAATATTTTTTTGAAAAGTATAGAAAAGCACCACATTTTACAGAAATCAATTTCCTCTCAAAATGGGCGGAAATTACCCAGAAACCCGACATCCCGATATTAAAATAATAAATCACATTTCTCACCCCGATATTAAAATAATAAATCACATTTCCCATACCCATTTTCCCACCCGATTCGTTTTTTCACGCTGATGAGAGGGCAGAAATCTTAGGGTTTCACCGACCTCTTCCCGCCCCCAAATCTAACGAGCCCGAGGTCCTTCGCGCCTTTACCGCTCCTATCTCATTCCCTCTCGTTTCCGCTCGATCATCGCCTCCAAATCCAGTGTTCTCTCCTCCCTCGCACACAAATCTAGGGTTTTCTCGGCCATCACCCCCAAATCTGAGTCACCGCCCTCTTCTCTCTCGTGGTTCTCGTGAATCTCTTATCTCGCGCTAGGGTTTCTCAACTCAAGACTCTAAAAGGTAATAGTCCTTTTTTTTAGCTAATTATTATACAGTCATTGAGCATTTTCTATTAACTGATTAAGAGGGTTCAAAGAAAAAACAAATTATCCAGATGAACTCCTTTACAAATTATCTCAAAAAAAACAAATTATCTAGTTCCAAGATAATTAATATACAGTTATTCAGCTAATTAATATACAGACTCTGAAAGGTAATAGTCCTCGTTTACAATTGCTTATTTTGTCAAAGAAAAAACGTTAGTTATGGTATTTTAACATCATCAATGAAGAATGATTAACGGAAGAAGGACTGAGTTATATATACTATTAAATCATTGGCATTTTAATTTTTGTAGTTGATCTATGTTTGGTGGGAAATTTTCAAGAAGAAGAATGAAATAATTCTATTTAATTTTTATTCTCTCAATCTCGATTACAATTTGAATTCCCGATTACAAAAGAGAAGAGAATTGATCTGAATTCTCTCCTTTGTTTAATTTTGGGTTCTTCACGGTGGCGATGGAGTGCCTCCCTTGAATGCTCGCGTCGAGTTTGCTTTCCGTTGACGATCCGATGTTTTGCTTCACTGGAATAATATCTTCTCCTCACGATTTGACGTTGTGGAGAACTTACATGGCAAGTTTTAAAGAACTCTTGATGAGTTGATAACTCTGAACGAGTTTAAAACTCTATGAAAGAGTTAATTTAACTGAAATCGGTTTGTAGGCTAAGGATGAAGAAAGCTCATGTTGTTGATCTTCAAAGCTCTAGCAATTCTCCTTAAAAGCCAGCCAAAGATCTCTTCTTCGCTGCCAAGAAGGACAAAAGAAGGATCAATCCTCGCGAGCCCGAACTCAATTGAGTTTCTCACTATTTATAGGGGATTAAGGGGTATAACCATCCCCTTAATTCGCTTCTAAGTGGGGTTGAATAGGGTATAACCGCCCTCTTAAACAGCTCCCCAAATCATTGGGGGAAACGATTTTAAAATCGTTCAGTTCGTGCTTTGAACGAGTCAAACGTTAAAAAATTGCGTTCAGGGCCCGAACTCTGCGTTTTAGACTTGAAACACAGAGTTGGGCCTATTTTGGTGGCTGAACGCACAGGTCGCGCTGCGTTGTAAACCTGAAACGCAGAGTTGGGATGCAGAGATGAACTCCGCGTTTTGAGTCCGCGAACTCTGCGTTTTTAACTGGAGCGCTGTGGATGAACCTTGCGTTTTGACTCTGAAACACGAGCATGACCTCTACGTTTTGATGTTGTAATACAGGGATGATCTTTGTGTTTTGATGGTGTAATGTAGGGATGACCTCTGCGTTTTGAGGTTGTAACGCAGGGACCTTTGCGTTTTGAGTCTAAGACGCAGAGGTGAGCTCTGCGTCTTGATTTGAAGAGACCGTTAATTTATAGTCTCTTTTGCTAGAGCGTTGTAAAGACCGTCATCTTATAATCTTTGTCTTGGCTCCTTGAAAATGTGAGAGTCGTCAGATTGTAACTTCCGATGTTGATTGTGAAGACTGTTGATTATAGCTTTTATTAGTTGTTACGAAGGTCGTCAAATTGTAACATTCATCGATCTACATGAAAGTCTTCAAATTATAGCCTTCTGAAAGTTGTCAGATTGTAACTTCCATCATCGGTGTTTGATGAGGGATTAACTTTCTGCAGTGATTTTTAGATAGCCTGTAATCTACACAGTGATATTTATGGTAGTTATGGTAGTAAAATCAAAATGCCGGGTATATACAAGAGTTTTGTTAATAAGTTAGTTGATCAATTTTTTTTGTCGTTCTATATTGTTGCATAAACATCTTAAACTATTTTTGCTTTGTAACGAGTGTAGATGGATAGTGTAAATGAAGAATAAATAAAGAGGATGTGTGCTAATACGACTATATCTTCTGTGGTTACAATAATATCTTGTTTATTGAGAATTCATGCTAGGCGTAAATTCATTTGTTATGCTCCAAGAGAGGATAAGATGAGGAAATTTTATTGAGAATTTGTGCTAGACGTAAATCCATTTTGTTAATTGCAAACTTTAGTTGTTGCAATTCATGTTGCTATTTCCTAAATACCTACACTAACTTATATTTTGTGTATTGCAAAGTTGATGATGTTGCAATTCATGTTGCTAGTTGTTTTTGTTGTTGTATACTTATATTTTGTGTATTGCAAAGTTGATGATGTTGCAATTCATGTTGCTAGTTGTTTTTGTTGTTGTATTCGTCGTAGGTTATATTCATCTTGCTCATGATGTTGCAATTCATGTTGCTAGTTGTTTTTGTTGTTGTATTCGTCGTAGGTTATATTCATCTTGCTCACCAATTGTTGTTGGCTACTTGTGCTTAGATTGAGCGAATGGTTATTGGTTTCTTGTGCTATAAAATGCTCGGTTTGAGCTTAATGACGGATGGCGTATTTTGGTAATCAAGCATGCTATGGGCTCTTTTCATTCATTTTTTTAGATGGGCAATGATGATGATAATAAACTGAGAATGCAGCCTATATTTATTGTGTATTGTTTAGGTGAGATAATTTTGTGTGGAATGCAACCCTTATTAATATTTTAATGTTCGGGTGGAGACAATTTTTTGTTGATATTTGTGCTCGTTGTCGAACTGTTGGGGCTGTTTTCCTAGTTACTATGCTGATTCGAGCTTGTTTAGCTCTCTATTGTTGGGTTTTTTGATTGATTTTTGTTCACTCAATCAAGTTGTTGGGACAGTTTTTTTTGTTATTATGTTGCTTCGAACTTATTTAGCTTTATCTTCACATAATATTGTTTAGGTTTCGAGATGTTTGTGGTGTTTTCGTTCCGTTTGGAGCTCAGATTGAACTTTTGGCGATGATTATAGTCAACTAGATAAGATTGCAAACTAATTTACAATGTTCATAATAAGATAAGGCATTCTTTACTACGTTATTAGAACACAATCTGCGTGAACTTGTACATTTCAGTTGAGGCAATCAATTTTGATAAAAGACCAATAGCTGAGCCAAATTGTGAAAATTTTGTGTTCATGGATAGTTGATGATAGAAGGATTTTATAAGATTTGATATTGTGAAACTAGCTGTTAAAATTGCCGTTATAAAGTGATAAATATGGTAGTTGACGCTTTTCTATAAATTTGGCATATGTAACCAAACAAAAGAAAAAAAAAATTGTTATTTCTATAAAGTTATAGGCCCATTTTATTGTTTTGAACCAAACAAGTACAGTACAAAAAATAAGAAAAATTGTACTTTCTGACTTCTCAAAACTTTTCCTATGATCTTTTTAAGAAATACAAAGAATTCTAAAAGTTGAGTGTTTTCATTTTCCTATAATTTATAGAAATTGAACCAAACACCCCTTAATTCAGATTAGTTTAGGACTGATCTATTTCATATTAATTTTGAAATAGGAGGTTGGATTATTGCTGGCATGATTATTATGTAAAAAAATTGCCTACCGGTAAAATTGGCTGAGTCGAGCTTCCAGGTTTTTAAAGCAGGACTATTCCTTGTATGAAAAACATAAAGAGAATAGGTTAAAATTTCTGTAGCAATTTTTATTAGTCTTTTTTATACATTGATTACAACTGGTCTCTCTATAAATATCTAAGAAAAATTCCTCAAGGACCCAAAATATGGGACCAATACGGGGGATAAGTGAGGTGTCCCCCTCCTATTGGATAATGAGTTGGCCATCATTAATGATGACCAACTCATTATCCAATAGGAGAGGGACACTTCACTTGTCCCTCCTATTGGTCCCATATTATGGGTCCCTGTAGCAAAGCTCAATATCTAATAGTCTTCTTGCTTTTGGGAATCGTGTTCAGTGGTAAATGTTATTCGGTTTTTCTATAGAGTGCCCATGGGCACTCTATAAGAGAGGAAAGAGATAGAAAGAAATGAATTATACACAGAAATTAATGCAAATCAGGAAGTCCCACGAGCTATTCATTTCTCTCTATCTCTCTCCTCTCTTATAGAGTGCCCATGGGCACTCTATAGAAAAACCGAATGTTATTATATGTTGTTCGAATGTTTTAGGGATTGGAACTGATTTTTTCCATATAAAGATCGAAATTATTATACCAAGTAAGATCATCTCTCTTGATATTTCTATTTAGTTGTTTGTAAAACGCAAGAAATACATTTGCTTCAATGATCCTCTCAATTAGAGATTGCCTCTTCTCTCTTTCTTTTCCAATTATTCTCAATGATTTCAATAACAAAATTCACCTTTTCCCATGAGGTCGACATCTTATGGTCTTTTATTTAGCACTGGTATAATGCACATGAACGTCCATGTTTAAATTTTAAATTTTTTTATTAAATAGTAAAGCTATGTGTTAATAAATAAAATCATATAATAAGATTGCTTAAAAAGAAATGTATTAATTAATTAATTATTATGTTGTTATTGTATTTGAATATTTTTTTTATAATGATCGCTCAGTGTTAACCTTTTCTTAAGTAAGCCTCCAAATCTAAAATTATTATTAAATAAAACTGTCAATTCTATAAGTTCTCTTAAATATGTCCCTCCAACTTAAAAGTTATTAACTTGTCTCTAAATTAACTAAGTTACATTAATCTTACTAGCTTTTTCCTGATGCTCATTTGATAGTTACGTTTGATACTTGTAACATATTGTAATAGTTACTCTCATTATAATTATTTGATAGTTACGCTTGATACCTGTAACATATTGTAATAGTTACTCTCATTATAATTATTTGATAGAGTAAATTACACTAAACCCTTATGAACTTTTAGCCCATATAAACTTTTAAAATTATCCTAAATCCCTAATGATTTTTCTATTTTAAAGAAGACCCCAATAAATTTCTAAATTTTGCAAATAACCCTATAAATTAGAATCAGAAAATGGCATAAAAAGGTATTTTGAAAATTATTGGGGGTTTGGTGAAATTTATCTAAAAGATAATGAGGTCTTTCTACAAAAGTTATTTGGGGTTTAGTGTGATTTCGAAAGTTTATAGGGTCTATTTACTGTAAAATGCTGAAAGTTTATGGGGTATACTGTAATTTACCTTATTTAATATTATAGTTTTTAGCTCAAGTAATACTATTAAAATAATTATATTGTCTATATAATATAAAATATTTATCTAATTTAATTTTTATAATGATGCTCTTAAGAAATTTAGTATTAAAATATTTTATAACTTTTTATTATACTATCATTAACAATTAATAATATTATTATTAATATTAACTATTTTTTGTAAAAATATTAGTTTTCAATCATTACCAAGTATAGATTATTCGGCATCTGGTAATAATCTTTGAGAAAATAATATAAAAATAATATTAAATTATTTATTTAATAATATAATAATAAATAAATAGTGTAAGTCATGATTTATGTGATTTTATTAAAATAATTATATTATTTATGCAACTCAAAATTTATTCTATTAATTTTATTGCTTATTGAATTATAGTACAATTCTTAATAATATTTAATAATATATTATTCTATTTATATTTTTTATTTATTTTATTGTATTTCATGAATAGTAATTATAATAATTTAATTAATTACCACTAATAATTGTGTATACCTATTTTATAAATTATTTTATTTAAATAATGAATAGTTATAAAGTTATTGATAATTATAGCTATTTAAAAAGGTGAGGAAGTGCATAATTAATAAGATGTTATATTTATTTAATAAAAGATTAATTAGAGATAATGATATAGTTAGAATTTATTAAAATTTAAGAGGGGAAAAATCAAAAGTTTTAACGTCGTAATCCTTTTTTTATAGCAGTATAGATTATCTGATCTCCCGAGACTTGACATTTTTCAAAGAAATAATGTTAGGGGCACACCCCCTAACACACCACCAACCACACCCCTCTCTCTCATCGCTACAGTAAACCGGGCCCTACATGGGATTTTAAAAATTTTAAAATCTCATGTGGGGCCCGGTTTACTGTAGCGATGGGGAGAGGGGGGTGTGGTTGGTGGTGTGGTAGGGGTGTGCCCCTAACACCACTCTTTTCAAAGCACGGCCAAAGTAATTACGGGGAAACAATCTAAAACCTATTTAAGAAAACAAATAGTGTTTTAACTGTACCAAATGCCATTTTGGGTACAGTTTTTGCTTATCAAGATTTGATGTACAATTCATAGCGAGCGATGAAAAAAAATCCAAAAGTAACAAAGCAAACTATGACATGACATGTGCGGACAACACGTGTTAATAGTTGTTAATCGATAGCAAAAAACTACGTCGACGATCCATTTTCGCTGAAAGACACACAACGTTAGTTTTCAAACTCAATTGTACTTAAAAGCTAACTTGTGTAAGAAATTTTACAATAACGATCATGAAAGCCAAAGACTATGATGATAGCTAGTCTAAACTCTAGCCTATTAATAAAAGTAAACTTTTACCTGAAAAAAGGGGTAAATAAAGACAAGTGTTTAAGGGCCACTAAACTATTTTATGCATGGTAATGGGATCTGATGAAGATTAAATTAGTGATAAGATGCTTTTAAGAAGTTAATTAATCACGTTTAAGTTGTGCCTTTTCCCAACCTCAAGGCGTATCATAACATTTTCTTCTCTTCCTCTTCTCTTTGGACTTGAGTGATCCGCTGACACAGCAGAATCAGGTCACCAATTAAAAGAAGTTTTAGACCGATTAAACAAGCTCTACATTGTCATTAGGCCCCTCTAAGTGTACCTTAATTGGGTTTTTAATACCATAACCAATCAAATTCTGCCTTCTAGTAAGTTTCCTTTTCATGTAGACGTAATTGATATCTGGTTGAATTTAATTATAATTTTCTCCGTTCTTATTATGTTTTTGAAAGTTTTTATAAAACGACACTGACGTTAAAACAGTATCAAGCTATTATAAAAATCTGATGAAATAATCTTATATTGTCCGAATTTTAACGAGTAGATTTCATTTTTGGCCTGAAGCTAGCTCACGTACACTTCCCTTCTCTAAACCTGATACATCCATTTCATAAAATTTTCTCCATCTTAGAACTATTTCAAATTCCCCCAAGCCTTACATCATTCTATCCATTTCCTATCAAACATAATGTATTAAATCTATATTATTTATAAAAGAGAATACTCATGTCAGAACATTTGATTTCTTTTTTTACCCACTCAATTTTTGATAATTCATAATTATTATACCATTATCTATAAAACTAACGAATCATAGCCTCTTATTAAGTATATATGCACCTCTTCATTTTCTCAAAAAATTTATCATTTATTGCAATATGTTAACGATTTATAGGAATAATAAAATTATAAAACGTATTATAAATTATTATAAATTACTAGCAATAATAATTATTTAATAAATTATTGTACATAATTATAATTATTGACAATATTACAAATAAAATCATATAATAGTAAAAATTATTGCCATTATTTAATAAATTTAATAATAAAATATATACATAGAGTAAATATTTAATAATATAAAAGGTTTAATTATTTCAATAATATGACTTAAACAAGAAATTACATTATTAATTATTCAAAAACTATACTCTTAAATAAATTGTTTAATATCATAATAATAAGCTAATTCAAGTGACTATTAAATGAATTTTAATAATAGTATAACTACTTAAAAAAGTATAGCTTAATTTTTTTTAATAATAGTGTAATAAAAATAACTTATAAAATATTTATACACACTTCATTGAATAATGTAATTGAATAAAAAAAACAACCGCGTGCAAAGCACGTGTATTACATTGGTCTAATTAAACAAATGATTTATCCACTCTGTCTGTTAAAATATGTAACTTAAAATATTTTGGAACGCACATCCAATCTACTAAATAATTTTAATATGGCCATTACTGAAAAATATATAACATCATCGCGCTACAAGGCATAAAAAATGCAGAGCCTTTATACGCTCGTTATTAATTTCTAATAGCAAAAATCATGAGAAATGACTCCATATTTTTGTGTTATGAAATACAGGAGTTGCTTATAGTTTAATTAGCACTACGTACCCAACCCAATGAATTAATAACGCTAAAAATAAAATTGTATGATTAATCAGTTATAACTCTAGGAAATATACAAACCATATTACTAACCACCGCAAGATCACTTTGCTTGAGCGCCAGCTACAAATGTTGTTTGCAACATAATTAATTTGGCAAATGATGTATATATACCTAAGAAGTGGTGACACCTTGATATTTCTTGCTACACATTCAAAATGCAAACGCATGCTTCTCAACAACAACCCTTGAAATATGTCCCTTTCTAAGAGTATATATAAACACCAAAAGAAACATCTAATTAGATGTTAATATCATACCTAATAGACCTATACACCAAAGGAACAAGGCATATAATTCTGGTAGGTATAGCAGTTTTTTTTTTTTTTTTTGTGGAGGTATGACAATTAAAAAAGCATAATTTTCATTTCCAGTCCTCTTTTTCTCTTCCTGCCCACCCTACAAAAATATCTATACTTGCTCTGTACAAGTGCCTCAACAACCCACATCCAACACAAGCCAAAAGCATTGTTTGCTTAGGATTCTTTTTTATGGATATACCCCTCAAATCACTGGAATTTGAAATTACATACAAGCCATATTTTTCTATTTTGCTCTAAAATTATAATTATTTATCAACTTTATCATCTCCTTGACTTTTCCGGGATAGAACTACAGTGGTTAGTTAAAAATTTTCTTTATTCTTGCAGATGATGAACTGTATGCCTGAAAAACCTAAATCAAATAATTTCGATATTGTTAGAATATCAAACTCTTTTTGTTTTACTGTTTCACCTTAAACCCTGAAAATCGTGCAGTAAGGATATTCTAAAAGTATTAAGATTAATTGTTTGAAAACTAATTTAAGTAAATACAATTTAGCTATTCTAGTAAAAATAAGTATTTTCACAATATTGCTTTTTTTAAAAGGAAAATTGCTTCTAGGTCCCAAATTTGAACTTTCAATGTGACCTAACCCCTCCTATTTTTTAAATGTGCTTTAGCCCCCTTTTTTTAAAAAAATGTGCCCAAGGCCCCTCCATCATGATTTCAACTCTTGCCAGCAGTTGATTAGACATATCAGCTCATGATTAAACATGCCAGTTGACTTAAATCCCAAATTTACCCTCCTATTTCTCATGCCGGCGGATGTTAACTCTTACAGCTAACATGTTAACTCTTACAGATAACATGTTAACTGTTACATATAACATGTTAACTCTTTACAGCTAACATGTTAACTCTTACTAATGTGCACATGCGAAGTTCGCTAACATGTTAACTCTTACTAATGTGCACATGCGAAGTTCCTCGGGACAGCGCAGGCGACGGAACAGGGAAGAGGGCAGGGGGGCCGAAGCGAGGAGGAGGGAGGTATAGGCGGACGTTGCAAGCGGGGTGGGGGAGGGAGGCGCGGGGGCGAGGGAGGCGGGAGCGGGGGAGCAGCAGGAGGGAGGCGGCGCTTGGCGTAGCCGAACGGTGCGGCGGCTGTTGGCAGGCGGGGAGGGGAGCGGAGGCGACAT
>NC_033796.1:7828961-7829259 GCF_001876935.1 Asparagus officinalis
GACTTGAGGGTTTGGACGTAATTTTTTTTAAAAAAAGAGGCTGCAGCACATTAGGAAAAGTAAGGGGGGCTGCAACACAATGAAAATTGAGTTTTGAGGCCTTCAAGCAATTTTTTCTTTTTTTAATAATCTGAGAATCCTGGGAATTTGTTTTAGGATGACTACCATTTAGAGCATAAACTTATCAATTTCCATGACACGAGCGCTATTTCGAAAATACTTATGATATAAGAGGGTGATATGGGGAGTTTTTTATTTTTATTTTTTATATTATCATTTTAAAAAATTAAAAGCCACC
>NC_033796.1:7829269-7831457 GCF_001876935.1 Asparagus officinalis
ACTCTTCTCTTTTATATAGCCTTGGAGAACCCCAGCACCCCCACCCAGTTGCCGTTTCTGCTGCCCTAACCTCTCTCTCTCTCTCTCGCCCCCAGCCTCTTAGTTTGCCCTCTGCTCTCTTTCTCTCTCTCTCTCAAGGTTTTTTTTTTCGATGAGAAATTTCTTCTATTAATTCATATATACATGTTCTAAAAGAATGGGATCAGAAGGGGAAGAAATGGGGAGTATAAAGAAAGAGGAAGGGTTAAGAGAGAGACCCCTTTCATCATCTTCTTCTACTCTTTGCCACTCTCCTCCTCAGAGATAATAACCGAACAAAAACCCCAAGAGATTTTAACAAACAAGAAAATAGTCCCACATCGCTCAATTGAAAAAAAAAAAACCTCCCTCCCAATTTAGCAAACCAAAAAGCTGAAACAGACCATGAAGAGACTCGGCAGCTCCGATTCCTTAGTCCCCGCCTGCCCATCTGGTAATTTTTCACAATCCCCCCTGCACGGCACGTTTTTTTTTTCTTACCCGAAGTAACTTAAGTTTCTTGAACCCACGCTCAAAATTTCCCAACTCTTTTCAATTTTTTTTACACCCCTTCCATCTTCCTTTATTTATTGATCTAGTGAGTCGGTACATATATGGCTCCTTGTCTCATCAGAAGAAAGCTACGATTTCCCGCAAACATCGACCAAGTACACAAAATTCACCGCCTTTTCCTCCGAATAGCCGTTTTATAATATCTAACGTACTATTTGCTATCGTGTGATTTCTTCATATTTGCGACTTTATACCTCCATCAATTCTTCACGGTTTAATGCACTTCAAACGCGCAAAAGAGCTAAGTTTTTAATGGGTTAAATGAAAATAGGGTGGATCGACGAGGACGAAGACGCAATAGAGGCGAGCGGAGCGATCCAAGGCGGCGAGAAAAAACGCCGGCTGAGCGGTGAGCAAGTGAGAGCCCTGGAAAAGAACTTCGAAGTGGAGAACAAGCTCGAGCCGGAGCGGAAAGCTCGACTAGCGCAGGAGCTCGGCCTCCAGCCGCGCCAGGTCGCCGTCTGGTTCCAAAACCGCCGCGCTCGCTGGAAGACGAAGCAGCTCGAGCGAGATTACTCGGCTCTCAAGTCTCGATACGATGCTCTCCGCTTGGATTACGACGCTCTACTCCGGGACAAGGACTCGCTCCTTGCTGAGGTCTGCCCTCGAACAAAAATTCTAGTCAAATTACGGTCCTTGATCGTTTTATCATATTTATTTTGGGATGATGTCGTAGCACAATCCAAGCTTAGATTTCGTTCGTTCATGAAGTTAATTAAACCAGAAAGAATTAAAATAATGTGTTTAAGTGAATAATTAGAATATGCATGCTAGTTATAAGTTGAAAATTTTGTATTCGTTCGGGGAAATCAGAGTTGACCCGGGATAGCTCTCTCGAGATAACCGTTCGATTCTAATTTCAAAAAAATATTTTGTTTTCATTAATTCTGTTCTGCTAGACATAAAAGAGCATGATATGATTTTTGAATTAATATAACGATTTAAATTTATGTGTTTATGATTAAGATCCTTTTTACATATTGCTTCTCGCGCTATTAAAACGCTATGCGAGTGGAATGGACACATAACACTTGTGTTGTGTTATAAAATTATAACCCTCAATTCTATCGCGCATCGCAATTTCGGTGTTATGGAAGAGAATTTTTGACATTGTACCACAACAATTTTGGTTCAAGCGTAGGGATTCGGATCCTCTCCACTACAAAAAAAAAATAGTGGAGGGATCACTACATAATCACAGCCATTGATTATCTAGTTGATGGTTATGATTTTTTCTTTTAGTGCAAATTAGGAATGAGTGCAATACACGGGGGTATGGTAAGTGTTAGATTTAGATTGTATCATAACCGCCTACTAAATAATCAATGCTTGAGATTAAAAGTAGTGGTCTCTCCAATACTTTTTTGTAGTGGAGAGGATCCAATTAGCTTACGTGGGAAGCAAATTAGCGTAATTTAAAGAAACTTCATGCGCGTTTTTCCTCTTTTTCCTCTTTTTTTTTTGGCGAGGGCGGCTTAATTAGCATTATAACCCTTCAAAAAAAAATTCAGGTGAAGGACCTGAAAGCAAAATTGGGTGGCGGGGGAGAGGAGATTTTCTCCTTGGTGAAAGAAGAGCCTGCGGCCTCCGAGTCTGA
>NC_033796.1:7831468-7834704 GCF_001876935.1 Asparagus officinalis
CCGTTGAAGAGGAGGAGGAAGAACCTGTAGCCTTGATCTACAATAACAAAGATGGCTCATCCGACAGCGATTCGAGCGCGGTTCTCAACGATCAGGAGGCCAGCCCTTTGATTTCCTTAAACAACAATGCTGCAAATTCTTCGTTCTCGTCGCCTTTCTTCTTTCAGCAGCATATTCTCAAGGTTGAAGACGATGAATTTCTCGCCGGCGACGAACCCTGCAGTAGCTTCTTTCACGACGAGCAACCGCCTACTTTGTCTTGGTACTGTGGCGAGGGGTGGGAGTAGGAGGAGTCTTAGGGTGGTTTTTGCAAAGTTTTTGTAAGAAGGAAAGGGGGCGCTTAGGTCATTAGTAAGTTACTTCTGGGGTCTTACAGGACGCCCAGATTAAATGCTCTTTGTTAACAAAAAACTGGCTAAGGGTGAGGGGGAAAGAGTGGAAAAAGCTTCTTTTTTTAACTCGAATAATAAATTTGTCCTTATTATATAATTTTGGATATTGTAGTGGACTATAGAGAAATATAATAGGGGGAGTATATTGAGCGCGGCCGTATGGTTTTCGTGGGTGGGATTTTTTTTGTTGGCATTTTGGGTGGGAAAGCGAAGCGAACAGGGTTCACGTGGATGGGGCATGGGTGACGTTTGCAAATTTTGTTTTGTTTTTAAACTGGCTCCGTTTTAGAAATATTTTTTGCAGGCTCATTATTTTATTGGTTTTCGTCTTCTGTACGCATCGTGGTTGACAGATCTGAAGTGGGAACAAGATTAGAATCTTATCTACTCTGGCATATTTATTTATTTATTTTAAAGTATTTACACTATTTCCATATATTTTTATCACGAGAGTACTTTTGATTAAGATATATGAAGCACTTATAGTTAACATATTTATTTATTATAACACTTAATAGTTAAATTGAAATGTTAGCTTGTTAGTAAGACGTGATTTATCACATATGGTTTCTTGTTTGTTTTGAAGTTTAGGGGTTGTTTGGTTCGCTATTATAAGGGGTGGAAAACTCAGAAAACCCCTCCACGTCAGATTTTTAGCCCTCCACGTCAGCTTTTTTGTTTCCGTCCATTTCTTTGTGCCGCTTTGGTTCGCTCGAATGGAAGAGGGAAAACTCTGCTGAAATCGCCGCCAATTAAGATTTTTTTCCCTCTCCGATTTCCTTCCCCAACCAAGTGAAATTGATGAAAACTCTGCCACGTCAGATTTTTTTCCTTCTCTGCTTTGTTTACAAAAGTTTTTCTTTTTTTTCTATGCGAACCAAATACAAGAAAAATAAATACATTGGTTTCCCACCATTTTTTATGTGCGAACCAAAGCAAAACAATCTATTTCTTGAAAAAGTTTGGAAAACTCAAAACTTGTGTTTCTTTACATGGAATTACATTTCTCTATATCAAGGAAACGAACCAAACAGACCCTTAATTGAAACCGGATAAAAATAGAATGAAGATAGTTGTACAAAATTATCTCACTTTTGTTATATTTGTATAGAAAAAAGAGTTCTAGTCTTTTTATTATCTCATGCTTTAGATTAAAACTAAGCAGTAAAAAAACTAGAAGTCTCATGTTTATTTATTTTTCTTTCATATTTTGTTTCTCCGTTACCTTCAAACCACGCCATAAATCTTATATCACTTACGTTCTTGTTATTCTCTTTGGGGGGGTTAGTCATCTAGAACTTAAAACTGAAACTGGGATAATTTGTGGGATAAATTTTTAAGGTGTTAGTCACATAGAACTAGGAAATGGGATATTTTTTTATAGTGTTAGTCAAGTAGAACTTTTATAGAACTAGAACTATATTATTTTTTGGTGCGTTAGTCAAGTAGAATTCTACTAGAATTAGTATTGGGATAATTGGTCATAATTATCCTACAAATTATACTATCTATATATATAACCATAAGTTCTCCTCTCTCAAATTATCCCACACATTGAAAAGAATACAATTGGGAAAAAAAAGTGAAACGCCGCCTCCCTCCCATGAATTTTTCTATACAAATATAACCATAAATTTTTCTATACAAATTATACTATCTATATATATAACCATAAATTTTTCTGCCATGAAGTCAATCATCCGTTCATTTTTCTGTCTTTACTTTGTTTTTGTGATGATTAGATCTTTTATTATTATCTTCAAGATGTATTACTTTATTGATAGCTTTTTGACGTTAAATTAATTTATTATTATTTGTTTGATCTAAGTTTTTTCTCTCCACAACAGTGGTTTAGGTTAAGAATATAGTGTTGGTGGGTTAGTGCTAAAGATATGCGGGCTATTTATGTTTTTTTTATAAGTTAGAAAGCAACTTTGCGGGCTATTTAATCACATTGATGATTAAATCGGCTTAGTAAATTGATTGGGATATTTATAGTTCATCTGTCGATCATCTGTTTAGCAGCCATGGATGATTCCTGTGTACATTTTATTTATTTGCTGATTTGGTTTCAGCGATCATGATGACATTGGTCCAAAGGGTTAATGGCTGAAAAATGCTTATTTTTCTTTCTTTATGATGTTATGAGATTTGAACTTCGACATTTATGATCCTCGACTAGAAGCTCCACGAAATGTTGCTGATGCAAACGATGACTCCGATAAAGAAGACGAGTTACAGACTTAACGAGCAACTGTAGGAGCTTGGAGAAATTCTATGGCAGATGCCATGTGGGATGATAGAAGCCATGTGGGATGATGGAAGTCGAGTCACTCTAGGAATTTAGATTTTTATTTATTTGTAAATTATTTTATTATTTGAGATGAATAGTGATGCTTTATTGCATTATATTTTATAGTTATTACTAGAATTTGCTTATCAATATTATATTATTTTTAATATATAATTATTAAAAATAGTAATTTATACCCATCATTACCCCCACCAAATTATCCTACCAATTTATGCAACTTCATAATATTATCCATCATTATCCCACCAAATTATCCTACCAAATTATCTCACTTTAAGAATTACCCATTATTGTTCCACTAAATTATCCCAGTGTTAAAAAATTATCCCACTTTACCAATTATCTCAGTTCTACTTAAAAAGTTCTAGGTGACTAACCCCCCCTTTGTATGTTATTTAGTTTTTTATTCAAATATTAGATTTGAATAATTAGTTTAATTTAAATATACTTTATTAAAAACTAATTGGAATTAAGAGATGCTGGAAAGATATTTGATGGAGAAAGAGAAGAAAAGGGGGGGGGGGGGGGGT
>NC_033796.1:7835961-7879211 GCF_001876935.1 Asparagus officinalis
GGGTGATTTTTATTTTAGATTTGTATAATAATAATTTTAAAGTATCCAAACTTACAATTATTATTGTGATAATACTTTTATAGTCTAACAAATAGTTATTTAAGATTACTTGATATTGAAGTAAATAACTATTACTTAATAATAGTAAGTTGAAAAATGTATGAATAATCGTCTTTTATCATCAAAATGCGTAACTTAATACTTTCATTGATGCAAATTGTCCCACATCATACAAACAATTGTCGCCCTAAAAAATCTTGCTTAAAAAAAAGACTATCTCATGCTAACAATAATCCTAGTTCTAATGAAAGATTTGAATAAGGTCATACCAAGTGGATACCTTAGTTAATCTTCTCTAACCTAAAGTACGAGTAAAAAAAAATGAATACCCAAAACTAATACTTTTTCATTTGAGCTAAAAGCTAACTTAAAAAACAAAGGATATTTTTTTAAAAATATATTGAAGAGCAGAATAGCCATTTATGATCTATGTGTGCAATGAGTGATGACAATGTCCGCTCCTCATTGTTAGGAACACTAAGTGAAGATTAATTGGCTTCCTTTTTGCAATTTTGCGTTCTGTGTAAGTCTATAACCTCTATATTTGTTTATATAAAACTAAAAGGGCATCTTGGGCTACTTTTTTTTCTTTTAAAAAAACTAATTACGTCTCCACAATAGTAATGCTCTACGAAACGAAGTTTGGAAAATATTTGGAAGTTCCATGTAAAACTACTATTTTAAGAGTAATGATTAACTATATAAATGGAAAATTTTAGATATTAGATGTATATAACAAACAAAGGAGAAATTGGAAATGTTACAATTACAATGCATGTCAATTTACAACATACTAAAATAATGGCTCGCCGTAAAACAGTTGTTTTATCTTGCAAAGAACAACGAATGCGGTGAAATGGTGAACATCTGTGCTCCTCTCTTTTGGTTGGTACCGTCCGTGCTGGAACAATTACGACAGTGGTTAAAATAAAATACTTTATTACAAGCTACGCATCATTTTATATCATTAAACTCGTAATTTTAGGTGAGAACCAAACTCCCAAAAGAGAATTTTTACAAGTATCTCTCTCACCTTGATTTGCGCGCAAATTAAAAGATGCTCAACGTGACGGGGCGGAGGCGCGGCCACGTGCCCCGAGAAAGCCAACCCGCTTGTGCGCCGCGCGAGAACCGGCAACGTCGAAGTCACGGGCCGCTCACGCGTTCCCATCGCGGTACCCACAATCGGTACGGTGGTGTTCGGGGGGAGGTGGGGGCAGAATTCATACGTGCTCGCAGCGTCTAGAAAATTGTACAGGGAGTGCCAATCCGATGTACTATATAAATCTTGATTCATGAATGTTATTGTTATCGACTATAATAACTAATAATGAACTGATAATAACTATAGTTCTGATTGCGGTTTAATTTTAACGATGATAGCTGATGATAATGTATGCATCAAGATTACGTATTTTGCAAAGTGCCCTTTAGTTTCGGTTGTATCTTTCTTCTATTTTCTTTAGAGGATCCTACAAAAAACTATTCTAGCGGTAGGATCATCAATTTTGGGCGACATGGCACTTGAATTTGCTGTTGTTTTACCACGCTTATGCTTAAATATTCTAGGTTATAAAATATAGTATTTTTAACATCGTAAGTTGTAAAAAATACCACTTTAATATTCTAAGCCATAAAAACTTGCATGTTAGTTGTGCGAGGGAATGTTACTAATTAGCATATGACATTTTTGCATTTATATTGACCCCGTTTATTATCATATTTATCACTATATATACCCTTAATCTTTTTATTGAATTTTACATTCATTTCTATGGAGATGTATTTTTATTATAACAGGTTTTATGACGGAGTTTATAATATTCTATCAATGGAGAACTTAGAGTATTTACTCGCTGCTCTTTATAACTGTTATGGTAATTCGTTATCTAAAGATAAAAATATCGAGAAACTGTCTTCACAGGCCCAAAAGAGCTATGGCCCAAGCCAGCTTAGCGACCCAAAGCCCAGCCAAGAACAAATCTATTGACCCGCCAAGCGATGAGTCATCTTTACCAACGCAAAGCGTAGGATCAGCCGACCCTTCATAATCAAGACGACTCCTCGAGAGTCCGTCCGCCTCATAATCGAGACGACTCCTCAAATAGTCGGCTCAACTATCTACTCGGCTATCTACTCGGCCAGAGGCTCACTCGACTGTCTAATCGGTAAGTCATGAGGACGATTCAAAAAACTGACTCGTCTCTACTAAGGGGATAAGATCCAACTAAGCTCCCTTCAGATATACATTAATCAACACTACAGTATTGATCGATTCCATCAAGATCTCAACTCTGACAAATCTCGGGCATACACAGCTTTCTCAGGCTCACAAGTCACAAGTCACTTCCCAAATTACTAAGATATCCTCTCCTATGCTCGAATGACCTCCCTTCTAGTCACTATCCGACATTTGTAGAAAGAAGAACGACTAAGCAGGCAGCTTATCTTCCGCCATGCCTCATCTGTCAAATCCGGAACATAGTGGAGACATCCTCTCCTGTGCTCGAATGACTTCCCTTCCAGTCACAAGCCGACATCTGTAAAACGAAGGATGATTCAGCAGCCTGTCCGCTCACTTCCTAACCGCCCTCCTGTGCATAGTTAGAGCCAAGGGTCAGTGTCTCAAAGACGATTGACTATAAAAGGAAAGAAGCAGGGTAAGAAAAAAGGAGGCTAGACCTTCATTAAACTCTGGGGATCATTTCTCCCTCTTGATCTATTTTTCTTTTTACTAATAACTTAAAGAGAGTACCCCCTACAAGGACCTCAATGGCCCCAGGACTCTCCCAAAAACCTCACTCAAGCTCACCGGCTGACTTGGCCGTCGGAGGTACCACGGGGAAATTAAACAAGCCCCACCCTCTTACAATTCTTGCGTGTGCAAGTCATCCGTCAGTCCCGAGCTCTAAAAATCAGGCATAAAGTCGGAGGAGGAGTCGACCACATCTCTCATCCTCTCCCTCTTCGTAATCAGTGCGAAGATCTGAGCTGCATCCATCAGCGGATAGCTCTCATTGGCTGTGTGATATCGAACATTAACAATAACTTAGAGTGTTTTTGTTGACATATTAGTATTATTAGGGACTTATTTGTAAGATTTGTAGGGGCCTATATAAAGCCCAAGAGATATCATAATGAATTAGGGTTTTCATTTCTTCATGGTATCAGAGCCGGCTGCCTCCCCTCTTCTCTCCTAGCCGCCGCCCCCTCCCCCCACTTCGCCGGCCGCCAAGCAAGAAATCCGCCACAGACGGCAACGCACTTCGGCTGACCTCTCCGTCTCCTCTGCTCTGATTGCGGCCGTAACTGCGAACCCACCTGAGCATCGCTCTCTAGCGAAGCCGCCGCCACCGTAGTTTTTTTTCCCGATCCCGGAACCAGCCGCCCCCCCTGTTTTGTTTTTTTACCGATCCCAAACAGCCCCCCCCTGTTGTTTCCCGAATCCCAAAACACTTGCCGCCCACCCGGACCTCAGACGCTTTGCCGAGAACTCGATTCGCCCCCCTGAACCCCTGAAGCCCGCCCCCCTGTCAGCGAAGCCCCGCCTGAAAAACCCTCCCTGACACAGCGAAGCCGCCCCCCTCCCTGCCCGTTTTTCAGTCCCGCAACCAGCCGCCCCCCTGCTTTGTTTTTTTTTTTTTTTTTTTTCTTCCGATCCGCAAAACAGCGCCGCCCCTGTTTTTTCCAGATCCCAAAGCAGCCCCCCCCTCGACTCAGACCTTTGCCGCCGCTTGCTGCGCTATGCTGGACCTCGAGTTTGGCATGGGTTCCCTTGACTCAGTCCTCGAACTGATGACAGGAAGAGTTTATATCTCACATCGATGAGATATATAACTGGTTTTGATTCTTGTTTCCTCTGAGATACGAGAATTTGTTTGAGCTCCTACTCTTGTTGTGCAGCAGGTGCTGCCGAAATTTTTACTGCACACAACAAGGGTCGGAAGAGAAGGTGAACAGGTGGTGGGTCTGAAGCCTATTCGATGGAGGAGATCATCAAGAAGTTGAACCCCGCGGAGGTGTCCACTTTGATGAAGCTAATGAAGTTGTCGGCTGGGGAGAGTGCGACAAAACCATCGAAGAAGTTGGAGCTTCCGACCATCGATCTGAAGCTTGATGGACCGAGTACCTACCTGAGTTGGTCACGACGGGTGAGATACACCCTTGCAGGGAGGAACCTGGAGGGTTACTTGACAGGAGAGGCGACAGAACCGGAGGAGGACTCGGAGGGAAGAGATGAGTGGAAGACCACTCATATGTTGGTGTACATCTGGCTTCTCAACTCGTTGGTCCCGACGATCGCCGCCACGGTAGATGGCATTGAGAAGGTGAAGGACGTCTGGGAGAAGTTAAGAAGGACGTATGATGGAGTGGGGAATAACCTGCGGGTATTCCAGATTAAAGGAGAGATTGACGCCACAGTCCAGGGTGAAAGGACTGTACAGGAATATGCTACAGAGTTGGAACGCATGTGGCTGGATTATGATCATTTCTCTCCCCGGGCTAGCTGCAAGGACCCGGGATGTAAAGAGCGGGAGGCCTTTCTACAAGAGAGGACTATGGTGTTTCTTAAAGGATTGACATCAGAGTTCGCTCAGCGAATTGCATTGCTCCTAGCTCAGCCGAAGATTCCCACGCTTAGGAGGAGACTCGCATTAGGCTGCAGGCGGGGACATGCGGACTTCCTGTGGTGAAGTCAGCACTGGCAGCCTCTAGCAGCACTGGATCTAGGGGAGAGACCCGACAGTGCTATAACTGCGGTGCGGTGGGTCATCTACGGCATGCTTGCACCAAGCCATCCAAGGATGGAGATTCGGGTGGACGTGGACAGTTCGGAGGTCGTGGTCGTGGCCGTGGGGGTCGACGTGGTGGAAGAGGAGCAGGGAATCGGGCAAATCTGACAGTAGCAGAAGAAGAAGAAGCTGAGGTGGTCTTTACAGAGGAGGATCGTGCTCTCCTCACGATACTCAGGAAAAAACAGCAAGTAGCAGGGGATGGAGATTTGAGGAATGGGACTGCGGAGGCATCTACTTCGTTCTTCGTCAGAGGCAACACTGCTACCTATGCTCATCCGAACAAAGGTACTGATGACATACATGCTCTTGCTTCTATGTCTCCCGACAGATCATCAGAGTGGATAGTCGACTCCGGTGCATCTCGCCATGTGACAGGTAATGCTAGTGAGTTCTCATCATATACTCACTTAGCATCGCCTGATAGTATTCAAACAGCTGATGGTACATTTCAGCCGGTGGTTGGTAAGGGTACAGTTGATTGTACTGGTTCTGTAACTTTGTCCAATGTTTTGCATGCTCCTTCTTTTCCAGTCAATCTTTTGTCCATTAGTTCTATCATCCTTCAACTAAAATGCATTGTTTCTTTTGATATTCCCAAGGTAATTTTCCAGGAGAAGGGGACAGGGCGGAGACTTGGGACTGGCACATGGCGTAGTGGACTGTGGTATCTGGATCGTGAAGGGCTGGATTCAGCATTGGTGTCAGTCATAGAGGAAGCAGGAGTAGGATCTAAAATGAGTGCTGAAAATGAGTTAATGCTCCATCACCAGCGTTTGGGACACTCATCCTTTAGTGTTTTAGGTAGATTGTATCCTTCTTTATTTGAGAAAGCAAATAAACAGAAACTTGTGTGTGATGCATGTGAGTTGGGAAAGCTTACTAGAAGCTCTTATGTTAGTTCTGGTCATAGAAGTTCTCATGCATTTGACCTGGTACATTCAGATGTTTGGGGGCCTTGTTCCACAAGTTCTATGAATGGATACAAATATTTTGTTACATTTATTGATTGCTTCTCTCGTGTTACTTGGTTATACCTGATGAAGAATAAGAGTGATGTGTTTGGGTGCTTCCAAAATTTTCATAAGACTGTTCAGACTCAATACGGAGCAGTGGTGAAAGTATTGAGGTCAGATAATGGGACAGAGTATACCAACAGAGCCCTTGAAGAATATTTGTCAGCTCAAGGAATACATCACCAGACAACCTGTCCATACACTCCAGCACAGAATGGGGTAGCGGAAAGGAAGAACAGACATCTTTTAGAGGTTGCTAGAAGCATGATGATCTCTATGAATGTCCCAGAGACATTATGGGGACAAGCAGTATTGACCGCAGCAGCGTTGATCAACAGAATGCCCTCGAGAGTGCTGGATTGGAAGTCTCCGTGTGAGATATTGAAAGGAGATAATGGTGGGATCCTTCCACTCAAAGTGTTTGGCTGTGTGTGTTTTGTGAAGGACAACAGGCCGTCTGTCGGGAAGCTTGCCCCTAGAGCTGTGAAGTGTATCTTTGTGGGATATTCTGCTACTCAGAAGGGATATGTTTGCTGGAGCCCGGTGGAAAAAAGGTTGTTTGTGAGCATGGATGTGCACTTTCGAGAACTCGAGCCATATTACACTCAGAAGGTAACTTCATCTGCTGGTAACTCGTCCAATACTAGAAGTATGGGGCGAGAGGAGGAGAATGGTGAGAGACCGGAGAACAATGTGGAGAAATCCATTTCTGTATCGATTCCTTGGGAGGGCGAATTGGTTGAGGAGGAGTTGGTTGAGGAGGAGCCGGAGAATCACGAAGAAAAGGAACAAGAGACAAGAGGTGTTAGGCCCACTGTTCAGGGGGAGCTACTAACCTATAGTAGGAAGGGCAAACAAATTGGAGAAACAGTACCTACAGTGCCACTAGTGCTGCCAAGTCTCTTGCCAAAGCCCACCCCGACTCCTGAAATACCTACACCACCACCAATTTCATCCCAAGGTGATAACATTCCTACTGATAACATTCCTCTCCCTACTCCTCCCACACCAATATCAGTACGGAGGACTACTCGCAGTAATGCGGGACATCCTCCCGATAGATATGGTTGGGATCTTGCCCAGTATGTATCATATTCTAGTATCCACCCTGCATATGGAGCATTCATTGCATCATTGGACTCTGTTACTGTACCTAACAATTGGCAGGTTGCTAAGAAGGACCCAAAATGGAAAGCGGCTATGCACGAGGAGCTAGGAGCTCTAGAGAAGAACCGCACTTGGGAGCTAGTAAAGTTACCAGAAGGAAAGAGAGCAGTTGGATGCAAGTGGGTCTTCACTGTGAAGCAGAATCCAGATGGACAAGTTGAGCGCTACAAGGCTCGCCTGGTGGCAAAAGGGTATAGTCAGACATATGGCATCGATTATGATGAGACTTTTGCACCGGTGGCGAAGATGAGCACTGTTCGGACCTTAATCTCTCTGGCAGTAAATGGTGGATGGAAGCTACACCAACTAGATGTGAAGAATGCATTTCTTCATGGAGATCTAGTGGAGGAGGTATACATGGAGATACCACCAGGATTTGGTACAGATCAGACAGTGGGAAAGGTCTGCAGATTGAAGAAGTCTCTCTATGGTCTGAAGCAATCTCCCCGTGCTTGGTTCGACAGATTCAGAAGGGCTATGATTGGTATGGGATACCAACAGATCAACGCCGACCATACAGTGTTCTTTCGACGGAGTGGAGGCCACATTACTATGCTTGCGGTATATGTGGATGATATGATTATTACAGGGGATGATGAGAAGGAGATTGCCCAACTCAAAGTGAGACTGGGTAAGGAATTTGAGGTGAAAGATCTTGGCTTGCTTAGATACTTTCTTGGAATAGAGATAGCTCGAGGAGCGGAAGGGATCATCCTATCCCAGAGAAAACAGCTGAGGCAGAGTATAGAGCTATGGCCTTAGGAGTTGCTGAGTTGCTATGGTTGAAGAGTATGCTGGTGGAGCTGAAGCTGGATCAAGGAGATAAGATGAAGTTATGGTGTGACAACAAGTCAGCTATAAGTATTGCCAACAACCCAGTGCAGCATGATAGAACCAAACACATCGAGATCGATAGGTTCTTCATCAAAGAGAAGTTGGATAGTGGACTACTGGAGCTAAGTCATGTTTCGACTAAGGACCAGGCAGCAGATTGTCTGACTAAAGGACTCAACTCAGTAGATATGATTAGAGGATGTGACAAGATGGGCTTAATAGATATCTTTCGCCCATCTTGAGGAGGAGTGTTGACATATTAGTATTATTAGGGACTTATTTGTAAGATTTGTAGGGGCCTATATAAAGCCCAAGAGATATCATAATGAATTAGGGTTTTCATTTCTTCAGTTTTAAATGTCATTTAGCCTCAATTTTAATGCGGTAGGACTAGACTTATTACTCCCTTTGATTTGATATAGAATGCCCTCTGCCTAAATTCCATTTTCTAGGTTTGGATGTGGATCCTTTCAATTATCAAAAGATAGTGAAAATATCACTATTTTTTATCACAATCATTAATTGTTTAGTAGCTGATTAAGGTTTGTTCTGTATTCAGTCTTACTTTACCATGTGAATTGCATTTATTTTTATTTTACACTAAAAAAAATATACTGCAACCATCCAATAAAATAATTATTTGTAACTACATAGATTAGCTTAGACCCTAGAAGCTTATGGTATTGGTAATTTCGGATTATCCACATAGATAATGTGAACTACAGAATCAGCCGTGTAATTACACCGTGCTCAAGGGTCGCGGTTGTAAATAGTTCAAAAAAAAAAATTTAAAAAAAATTTGATGGGCTTACTCGTGAGAGACAAGTGCATGTTCCTCACCAGTCTATAAAAAGACGCACTCATCATTACATCTCAGTGATTTTCTTTCTCCCGTTGGTGGACCAAGATTCAAGCGGGGGGCAATCTGTAATTTCCAAACTTAACGTATTATTGCAACAAATAAAATAGGTGAAAGAACTGTCACTTTAAGACACGTTACCCCGCTAAATTTTTTCGAAAACCCCTGCCGCTAAAGAAAGTAACCCAGCTTTTTAATCTTCTGCTTTAGGAGTCCTTTCGCTCCTCTTTAAATCTCTTTTTAACTTTTAGCCCGCTGTCTTTTGTGGACTTTTTAGTTTGCCCCCTTTCTCTTTTGCTTTTTTCAGGTTGCAGCGTGCTTTGGAGGGTTGTGGGCAGAGTTTTGCAGAAAGAGGAGGGGGCACGAGGCTAATCTTTTGAGAACAGCTATTCGTTGAAAGATTCTTTGTGTGTGGGGGCTTTTAGCCTGATGTGATTGGCTGTCACGGTCCAATGAGGAGCTGGTACCCAGACCCACATCCCACCGCACCCACTGCGGTCCCACGCGGTGCGGGTCCCACTTCTAGTCACGCACTTGATCCAAGTCTCTCTTGTATCGCACCGATTTTAAGTTTGAATAGCTTTTTCGGACGGATTACTAAGGCTCTGTTTGGCAAAACTAGCTGAAAGCTGCGAGATTATAGCTGAAAGCTGTGAAATTATAGCTGAAAACTGTTAGCTGTGTAGCTAGCTGATTGACTAGAGCTGATTGACAAAAGTACCTGTACAACTAGCTTAAATTTGTTAAATGATTAAAAGAGACATGCAATATTATTGATATAAAATTAGAATTATTAGGGGCAAAACGGAAGAAAAAAATTGACAACTCCTTCCCAAAGACGAACGCTACTTGAAGTAGCTTTCCAAAAGCTACTTGCAAAAGACACAATCTTCAAAATAATCTCCTCCTATTTTTTGTCACCAACTTTCCAAAAGCTACTTGCAAAAGACACAATCTTCAAAATAATCTCCTCCTATTTTTTGTCACCAAACAGCTCTACTAGCTTATTAAGACACAATCTTCAAAATAATCTCCTCCTATTTTTTGTCACCAAACAGCTCTACTAGCTTATTGACCAAATCAATAAGACACAAGCTCTTAGATAAGATATTTTTTTTTGTTGCCAAACAGTGCCTAAATAAAAATCAAACGAATTCGTGATTATCGGATATTTTCTTCAGCCTTAATTATGACAGCTTCGGGTGGTGGTGGATTCGGAATTTTTCTATTAAAATAACAGATAACAACGCGGAAATATTTTAAAAAAAATTGCTGACAATTTTATATTATTTCATTGTTTATTATAAACAAGAATACAGTGGAGAACGCCACGGGGATTGAGTCTCTAGCGCGATCAATTCGGCTGAAAAATACGTTGAAAGTTGAGTTTTGCAAATAGAAAATAAATCGAACTTCATGTAGCATCATGGAGTTGGTGCAACAAATCAGAATATGCAGAATTATAATACGCAATTCTAATAAATAAACAGTTAATTAGCAACTAATATACGTTTTCCGACTATATTAATCGTGCTCTTACTGAAATTTTAAGAATAGAAATGACACGACCGCAACGAGCGCAGGCCATTCTTTGCTCGGTAATATTTGTTCTCATCATCATGGACATCGCAAAATGAGTAAACGAAACTAGATAATCAATGACTGTGATTATGTAGTGGTCCCTCCACTATTTTTTTTGTAGTGGAGAGAATCCGAATACAAACTAAAAATCATGCTATGAGCAAACTTAGATCAAATTTTATAATATTTCCTTTTTTAATTATGATGACGGTGACTATAAACCCAAATTAATCTTAGAAGTTAGAAATACTAAAGTGGCTCAAAATCAAGAGCAAGTTGGATGTAAACTTGGAGCTTTCGAGCTCATTAATTCTACCAATCTGAGCGGATTAGTTTGGATAATCATCAAGTAGATTAATGGTTTACGCTTTTAAAGAAATATTCATCAAAGTAATGGCCATCAAATCTGATTTTGCCCATATGATTGTGACTCAAATCAACTTTTATGGGTAAGAGGGATTTGGTGATGCTGCATAATCTGCTAATTTTATAATTCAATCCCCTATTGGTGGGTTCTCTTTTAGTTCTATAATAATGATTTCATATTGGAATCTACACAAGAAAACCACTAGAATAAATGGATATTATATATATACATGTAATAAAGTATTAGCTAAATAACAATGAGTTTAAAGTAGCTAAGTAGTCAAATTTTTAACTAAAATTATAAGGCATAGTTGTAGCCACGTACTAAGGGGGGCTAACCCAATGAAATTTCATGCAAATTGTTTATAGCATACTTAAAAGTACAATTTCCATATTAGGATTTGTTCCATGGTTACTTTTCAATTTGTAATCCCACTTATGGTAACTACTGATGATCAAGAGTAGTGACTACTGTAAACAAAAAGTTATAGTACTATTATATATATAAAAAAAGCGAGATCCTTTCCTGTAAATTACAAAGAGCTAGAATTTATGAATTCCTATGGATCCCTTTCTTAGTGTCTACTAATACATTTTGTAGTACACTTAAGCCACTTACGCCTCATTTGGTAATGGTTTAAGAAGCAAGGATTGTCGGTCGACATTTATTAAGCCAAAGGATTAAATTTGTTAATCTTTTAGATATTCTTATTTTATTCTCTGTGATTTTTTTTGAGGATAAAAGGAATCATGATAGCTTCTTTATAAATAAAGTAAACAAAGGGGTTATCTTTTAACCTGTCTAACTAGATGAATTTGTGAGCTTCTCGTTTTGAGGGGTTAACTCAATTTAACCCCTGTAACGGAATTTTTAAATTCTTCAATACAGATGTTTAACTTTTTTTTATGTTTTGCAGGCTATAAAAAGAAATTGACTCTCCTTAACTCCTTACTTAACCCTTCGTCATATAAGAACAACTTAGCATTTTCCTATAATCAAATATAGCAAGCTTCTCTCTCTCTGTCTGTCTCTGAGTTAGGGTTTGGTAAGCCATCTCCTTTCATTGAAGCCCCCCGTCATATTGTAAAAATAATATTTAGATTTGAAAAAGACTTTACAAATAGTCTAATATAAACAAAACAAAGAAAGCTCAAGATAACGTCTTATTCTCGTTTTCAAATAAATTAGGTTGGCATGCTCACCTCTTTTTCATCAAAACTAGGTTTTATACACGTGCAATGCATATGATTAAATATCATGATTAAGTATTTTTAGCTTATTTTATAACTAAAATTTGTGCCTCAGTTTCGCTTTAATAGTTTATGCTCACTTTTGTCTCTAAATTTTAATATTGCGATTAGTTATTTTCTTTAATGTTTGTTTAAATGGGCTACACCCAATTTAAATTTTTATGTTAATATTAAAATTGATAGAAAACAAATATAATTTGAAGCTAATTTAAATTTTTATATTATTTTGACTGACATAAAACCAAATCTTTACTTGAGAAAGTACAATGTTGCAAAAGTAAAAAAAATTAAAACAGTGTTATACAAAGAATGTGAATATTTAAAACCAATAAGAAAAAATAATTGCTTAAAAGTATGCTAAAATATTCAAAAGAGAATATAAATTTTGTTCCTAATCATTGATAGCCTTTATAAAAAATTATAAATTAAATATTAATGCTAACTCTAGTATACTTTTATATGATAAAAGCATCTGCACAAGCATATAATAGTACTGAAAAAAGCTCCATTCTAAAGATTTCTAAATTCACACAAAATAATTAAACTATTCTATAAAATATTCACAAAATATTATCTTTACTCCTTCTGTTCTTTTACTGATCTAATATTAATCATTCCTCACCTTTATCTTTTTCCCGGACAATTCAATAGTAGTATCTTTATCATCTACTCGATTGTGACATCGGGCTAGCGTTGTACTTTTTGTGCTGTTATCGTTCCTGGGCTCGTTAATCTTTTATCTTGTTGTTTAACTTCACAAAAAAGTTAAAATGTATTTCTGATATTCAACACAAACTTCTTGAAATACAGACTTTGATTTTTTTATTTCAATGAGAATAAATATTAATTTTATATATAAAACTCTTTGTGTTCCTAATTTATTACTTAAATAAGATTAAGAGCTACCTCTTTTTTTTCTACAATAAATTCTTCTGATGTGCATCCAACAAGAGTTTATGTTACTTCAATAATATTACATTTGCTCTATCCATGTTATTTTTCACAAAGATCTAAACTAAATACCTATTTTTTATTGCTAATTTACCTTAGATTATAATATTAATATTTAATTTCTTTAGTATTTTAAGAACAAAGTATGAAATTTATGAATGCTTACTAATTTTTCTTACATTTTCCATAGAAAATTCTTCTTTGATTGGGATAAAGTTATTAAATTATTCTTCATTGTAACTCAGTTGGTGATTCTTTAATAGACATGTCTTATGTTAATGTTAATTCAAATGATTCATGGACGTTTTCTGAATTTTAGATTTATTTTTATCACTTTCCCATTTGTAATGGAAATAGTTTGATTCTTTTGAATGATATCTCTGAACATTCTGATAGTTTCTCCATACGTAATTTATTGTATTCTTTGAATGCTAAGCTATTATATTATAGTATTTTATCATTTTTATGGATTTAAAGTTTTAAACATCTATCAATTAATATTACTAATGTGTTTTGCTGCTCTAACTTATTAGTAAAATTTTATGCAGTTACTTTAATTTATATGATGACGATAATTTTTAAGCTATAATATTTTTAAATTTTTATTTCTTAACCGGATATTTTTAATCAATTCTTATTGCTTTTGTTTACGAGTATCAACTTAGACGGTCTTTAGATGCTGAAAATGGATAGTAAACCCTAAATTGAAAATTAAATATATATATATCTTAATGAAAGAATATCTAATAATTACACTTTTCTTTGCCAAGTTTTAAAATTTTAGGCCTTTTTTGTGGTTTGGAACATTGGGGGTGTGATTTGTAATTTTTAAAACATTGGGAGTATTTTAAAAAAATACTTTTAAGTTTAGTAGTTGTAACTTCTATGTTTCATGTGTCGGTGGTAATTTTTAAATGTCACGATATTTCTTACAACTCTAAAATTTTGAGGTTGTTTTTTACAATTATTAAAACTATAGATTAATTTTTTAAAAATTCAAATTTTAGCGGTCTACCAATAGTTTTCAGATTTGATGTGTACTGGTTATAAATTTTAAAAATTTAGAGTTTTTTTAAATAATTTTTAAACTTTGAAAGAGTTTTTTTATAACTTTTATAACTTTGAGGTTAATTTCGGTAAATTTTAAAATTTTAGGTGCATGAGGGTAATCTCTTGAACTCAATTTTTGTTGTTTACAAATTTTAAAATTTTTATAATTTTAGGGTTCTTTTTTTATAATTTAAACTTTTGAGAGAGTTTCTATAATTTTTAGGACATTGAGGGTGTTAATTGAAAATTTTAAATTCTTCGAAAGCTGCTGTTAATTTTTTAATTTCATGTTTGTTATTTTAAGCTTTGAAATATCATAAATTTTTAGGTGCATTATGGTAATCCCTTGAATTCATCTATGTTGTTTGTAAGTCTTGAAATTTTAGAATTTTAGGTGCTTGTTTGTAATTTAAACTTTTGATGGTGTTTCTATAATTTTTGAGATAATGAGATGTTATCCGTAAATTTTAAATTCTTCGTTGTTAATTTTTTGATTTCATGTTTGTTGTTTTAAGTTTTTAGATGTTGGGATAGTTTTTATAATTTTAAACTTTTTAGGGTATTTTATGTAATTTTAAAATTTTAGATTTTTTTTTTGCAATATCTTATGTATTATAGTACGTTAGCTACGTATAATTTCTTTATCTTTACAAATTAATACCATAAAACGATGTTTTAAATATTTTACTAATATAATTTTTTAAACAGTTAAGCTATAGATAGTTCACGTAAGATTAGGATAGGATATAATTATGATCACATATAATTTCTTTATTTTTACAAACTAATACCATAAAAATATGTTTTACATATTTTATTAATATAATTTTTAAAATTGTTAAGCTATTGATAGTTCACGTAGGATTAAGATAGGGTATAATTATGATTAGGATAGATTAAGATATAAATGAAATATTTAAAATAGTGAAGGGTAATATTGATCATAGAGAGATTTTCCCGTGCTTTTAAAGGGAGTAAGATATTACGGACACCTACAAGCAGACTATCAAGTACACCATGGAGAATAAGAAAGAACACATAAATAGTTTTGTTTAGTAAAGATGGGGAACTTATGATTTGTTAGCATTTTTTTGAGGGGTAAATTTCACAAAAACACCCATGAAATTTGAGAGGCTTTTACGCAAAACCTAAACGAACTTTTAAAGTTATATTAAAACTTCATAAACTATTGGAATTTGGAAAATCTCTCGGATGATGTTAAACTATATACAAAGTAAAAGGTCTAAGAATATAAAAGGTAAGAATATGATATGATTGTTGTATTTCGTTCCCCCACTGGAGTACTCTCTATTCAATATTTTCATCGCAAATTTCATATTTCTTTCGTAATTCAAACTCATGACTCTACTTGTTAATGTTGTTTATGACATTTTTCGATAATTCACGGGACTTTAGCTTAATTTTTTAGAGTTCAGACTGCTTTTTATTTATAGAGTTCAAGGAAGTTTTTTTTCCCCTTGGTTAATGCCTTCAAAGTTCAGGGAGGGGCATGTGAAATTTACCCCTTTTTATTTGTGAATTTTGGACTAGTAGAGTGATGAGCTTAGATCATTCTTCATCTCATACCTCTTTACTGTTTGATGTTGGACTCCTTGGTATTAAAAGCAATTTAAAATTCTATTTTTAATACATTTTTGGGGACAATTTGGTTGAATATGCCAAAGGGGACAATGTTTATTCCTTTATAATATACTCACTAGTTTGATTCTCACATGGATGACGACTACAATATAAATTTGCAAGCCTTGCCGTTCTTTTGATTGATCTCTTATCAACATGTAAATAAGAAAAAAAATTCTTTTTATTTGAAATCAAAAGGATATTTCATGGTTGCCTTTATTTCAAAAGAAAAAAAGTAAAGATATTCCATATCATACAAGATAACTGAGAGATAAATTTTTTCTCTAACCATTTTCCATTTAGGAGGTGTTTGTTTCAAATTCTATAATTTTAGGATATTGATTTCACCATGGGATTTGAAATCCATAGGTTTTTTTAACATGGGTTTGAGATTTCTAAAATGTTGTTTGTTTCATCAATATTTTGGAATATGTAATCCTATAATTTGTATTTTGATTGTTTCAAACTCAAGTTGTAGCTTTATAAATTTTAGAATTTGAATACTTGCCTAAATCCTCTTTCAAAGAGGGGATTTCACAAATACTATAATATATTAGTTTTTTATTATTTGGGTTTTCAATATCCCAAAATTTATTTTGAATCAAACAAAGGTTATGAAATCCATAAACTCAAAAAAACCACTTTTTCATCATAGAACTTATAATCCACATTGTATCCCAAAAAAAAAGTTGAAACAAACACCCCCTAAATGGTCGATCATAAGTTGTGGTAAGAGAGTATCACGAAAAAAGTGGACTTCGAGATTTTTTTTTAATTTAGATAAAATATAATACAACTGTCCCCATAAGTCATAATAGCGTGTCTCTACGATTTTATTTAAAAATTGAGTGTGCTTATAAAAAATGATAAATTTTATTAGTAGATTACATCAACTACATTCAAAGTCAAGTTGCTCTAAAAATAGAAATAGAAATAGATGAAACAGTGGCAAATTTTATTCCCATAACCGTGACGTTAACTTCACCTCCATCAACGTGGATCCCACTCCACGCCGTCAACAAAAGATTTATAAAACATCTTTTGCATGTCCACACAATAAAGAAGTGCTATTTGCATCTTAGTGTGAAGAAGAGAAATTACTTCAAAGCTCAGTAGTATATATAATCTCTCATAATCGCGCTGTATAATATTTGAGAAAGTACTCAACCTACTAATCTTTTACAAGTACTGAACGCACCATAAAAAATTAAAAAAAAAGTTCATTTATGAACAACATTTCATGAAAGAAAATGATACAGACATATCCTCAGTCACACTCCCTCTTTTGCTACAGTACACCGGGCATCACATGAGATTTTTTAAAAAAATCTCATGTGGGGCTTAGTGCACTGCAGTAAGAGAGGGAGTATGACTTAGGGTGTGTCTGTAATGACTCTCTCTTTTATGAATGAGTCTAAAAACAATTCAAAACGTTGAAAGTTGATTCTGCTCTTTCTCCAAATATAAGTGCAAAATCCCCCTAAGAGTTTGAACCCACCTACCACCATGAAGCACCAAACGAGTAAGTTCATAAATGCTGTTTTTATCCGTTCTCTCTCTCCTTCATTATTTCAAGCTGACATGAAATCAAGCAAAGTTGCTCATAAGTAGAAGCTGTCATCTCACTCTCTGCTACTAAAAACAAATGAACAATCAATTGTGACCCAGCTTTGGAACTAGTCCATGCAAAATTAAGTTGTTCACCAATCAGATTTCCTTTATTGATCAAATTTACCTTTTCCCTTTTTTTCCTGCTATGGGCAGAGATAATTGATGGCTTGGTAAATATTTTTTTTTTCACCAACTTCTATTGACAATGAAATTCTTCCATGGGCACCATCCAATGGAATCCCTGAACCAATCAGGGAAAGGAAAGGTGAACGGGGAGCTATTTTCCCCCTTCCCTTTCATGTTTATGCTCTTTTGCATGGAGAGTGCAATGTTTTTATGAAATTATTATTACATTTTTTTTGTATGGCATCTAGCCTAGAATCGAATCTAAGACCGTGGGAGCCATATTGGAACCATCTAACTATCCGGGTCACATGTGGTGGGTAAATCATTATTACATTTAAGTGAGCATACTAAAGTTTTTTTCCCCATAGAAATCATATTTAAAATGGGATCGTTTTATAAAAACCAGCTCTGATTGTCAATTTAAACATAAATAACCTTTAAAAGATTTCTTGTTGCAATCAATCACCTGACTTCGCTTTTCAATTAAATTTTTCTCAGTAATTGATCTCATCTAACCTCCATTAAGTACCACCTCTCCAATATACTTAGTATTTGTTAACTAATAATTACCCAAAAATTCATTTAAAAGTAAATACATCTAGTTGATTGCACCAAAATAAATAAATAAGAAATAAAAATAAAGCTCTTTAAAGGCGGTTTATGTATAAATTGATAATCAAAATTGGTTTCGGATGATCCTATTTTAAAGTTGGTTTCTAAGGGAAAAGCCTATAATAAAGGATAATAAACGACATGAGTGATTGAATGTTTAAAGTTACAATACATGCTAGCCGATAAATAATTATTATAAAAATATAAAGAAGTTAGAGGAGGAAAACTTTATATTTCTTTATATACAGTTTGGATAAACTATAAGATGTTTTTTTTAATAACTATAAATAAATGGATTGATGGAGAGAAAGAAACTTTTTAAGCCATTAAAATTAAAATATGAAGAAGGCAAGTAAACAAAGATTAAAAGGAAACCATTATGCTCAGATATGAAGGAAGCCCACGTTCGTTATCTACATTAATGGGCCGCCTTTAAATGCACTCATCATGTTTGCTGCTGGGAGAACATTAAAAATTTATTCATCCGAATTGAGATCATCAGCAGTGGTGATCGATCCACGTATATATACGGAAACTGGAGAAGAATACAGCACAAATCAAAATGTGCCGAGGGATTCAAACCCCAAATCCCATCATCACCTATGAAGTATATAAATCATGACATGAAACTGTAAGTCACCTTCCTCTATAAAAAGAATTGGAGATTGTTGAAACAATCAGATGCCCTCCATAATACAAAATGGAAAAACTACATCTCAAGGGGATACGCAGATAGCCTATATCTCAAATTTACTCTGCGGCAAAAGGCTCAATACAGGCCCAAAAACTTCCACCAGAAGGCCCCGACAACTCCCCAGATCAACGCGTTAAGCATAGCAGTTAAAAAGCCCAGCTTGAATACATCAGGAAGATCTACATAACCGGCTGGAACAAAGAAAGGAAAAAAATTGTTATATAACTAAATTTGATTACATAGGTGAGCAAAGAAAAGTTCAGGGTGAAATTATATTTCTCAAACTACTACGCCTGGGTTGGTCATGATAAAGAAGGCTTAATTGCGCACTTGTATGGGAATGTGTCATTAGAAGTTTCGTTTATTATGTGATATCTGTTGACAAATATTTCATATTTGAGGGTTACCTTGGCCTAAATGACAAAGGAAGAGAGTTAGGATAAGTTAGAATAAATTCACGATGATTGATGGCCTATAGTGTGGGTACTGTTTTGAATGAAATAAATTCAAAAGCTTGTAATTGCTAATCAAAGTACGTGCACATTTTACTTGATTCATTCATTAATTGGAAGATCCCTGTTAACAGTAAAGCGTAAGCCTGTATGCCTATTATGTGTATAGGTGTTTTCTCGTGGTTTTACTGTCGCTTTTGTTGCTGCAGTGACTCCTTTAAAAGATTAGTTTTGGTGACGCAGGAGTCTCAACACAAGTTGTTGCTCCATCTCCGGTTAACTAAAATCATGATGGCTTTTGTTCTTAGGATAGGGCTTCTCAATCAGCTATCATTTTTGTAGAATGATATTGGTTCTTTTTGTTATGTAGTTGTGGTTGGCTTTAGATGGGTTCCTGTACTGGTTCAGTTCTGGTATTTTGCAAACTTACTATTACACATACGTATGTATATAATATACATGTATGTATGTCGATGTGCTCACGTACTTGTCTACATATTATTCTATGACTGAAGGTGATGTTTCCATCCTATTTTCTCAGACGGAATAAGAAAAGGTCACTGTATGTGTAGAACAAAAGGTAGAACACCTTTGTTCTACATATAACACAAATTTGAAGTATACATTGACAGGGGAGGCTGTTAAGTCACATAAATCAAGGCAAGACTAGGATTTATGTGCTGTAAGATAGCATAGGTATTGGCTCATCTATCAGACTATCGATTAGTCCACGGACTTGGGCAGCAAAACAGATATCCCATTCCTAAACTGATAAATGTGCTGGACCTTAAGAAAGGACAAAAAAGATACCAGCCAGAAGTCCCAAAGTGTCGAGATAAACCTTTGTCTTCAACTGATTGCTTTCTGATTTATTTTCCAATATACTAAAAGTCTTGCTTTCTTATAAAAAGATAAAAGTATTTCTTGGCAATTTAACCCAATATATATGCACTATGCATGCAGTAACTAAAAGAAAATGAGAACAGGTGACTTGATTACAAGGAAGAGGAAAAAAGGTTTACCTCCATAGTATACAGCAGCCTGGCCACTGCTATAATGTGTTATTGCACCAAAGAGATTAGTGTTGTATGCCAAGGCTAGTGCTGCCAATACACCGGGTACACCTGCTGCTAAGTGCATGGCTAGAAATGCTGAGTACAAGGCTCCTACATGCCCAGTCTGACTAGCAAATAAATAGTGTATGAAGAAGTAGGATGCTTGAAGAACACCAAATGCTGCTGGCCAACTCAAAGAAAAAGACTGAAGAAACTTAGCCACACATCCTGACATCCATGTAACTATTCCAAGATTTGTAAGCTGACTGGCCATTCCAACTAGAACTGCAAACCAAGCCAAGGTATCCCATGCAGACTTCTCACTTAAGCAATCATCCCAATCCAGGACTCCGAGGAGCAGAAGGATAGATAAACCAAGCATTGCTGCAACAACACTTGCTATACCAAGAGCCTCCCTGTGCACAAAGAAAGTAACTGTTAAAGTGTACCTCCATCTGATAAAGGAGAAAATACAGGACAAAAGGGCACAATAATGAGGGTGCTTTTCACATTCCCTTTCAGAATTAGGATAGGGATTTCACTTACAGTGTAGAAATATCAATAATGTAACCAGAGTATATTTCACGTTTCAGATAATTAATTACATTTCGGTAATTGATAAAAAAGCAAAATCTTTCTACCTAATAGCAGATAACCAGCAGTCCAGAGTTATCTCAGATAAATTATGCCCAAAACCATGTGAAATGCAATAATGGAACCACAATCAAGAATTATTCAGTCTTTGAAAAATATCCCATAAGAAAGATACCTCATTACTGAAATCATCACTTCACCATGACCATCAAGACCTTTTCACATTATAATAGTTAGGACATGGCGCGTGGGAGGAGGCTCTATGCAACTGTCAACTTGACATCACCCTCTATGAGTTGGTGATACAGCAAACCTAAGGAACTGAATGAGGCACAGCATGTCATAGAGCATAGACCACTTAGAATCCAGCCTTTCTCTTGCCAAGCAGTTCAAATCCTTGTATCAAGGAGTAAGAGACTAAAGTCCCCAACACAAGAAAGTGTATTGATGCAAGAATATACAAGTCTAAAAAAAGCTCTTTGTAGGCCGTCTAAAAATCACAATAGATGGTTGATCCCCCATCAAACACCGATGATGGAAGTTACAATCTGACGACTTCCAGAAGGCTACAATTTGAAGACTTTCACGTAGAAGGTTACAATCTGACGACCTTCACAACAACTAATGAAGGCCCCAATTCAACAGCCTTCACAATCAACATCGGGAGCTACAATCTGACGACTCTCATATTTTCAAGGAGCCAAGGCGAAGATTACAAGAGGACGATCTGTGCAAAGCTCTAGCAAAAGAGACTACAAATTGACGGTCTTTTCATATTAGAACGCAGATATCTCTCAAACCGTAAGGAATTTGGCAAAACGGAGGAAGCGAACCGAAGCCTTAGGCTTGGTTCGGATGGCCCCGTCTCGTCGAGATAGCCGATTTTTATATGTAATTCGTCCAATTCCGACTTACGGTTTGAAAGTTATGACCTGTTCTTCGCAGCAAGTTATGTTCTGAAGTCCGTCTGCAAGACCGGACTTCGTCAGAACATTGGACTCAGCCTGAAGCTCGCCAAGCCCGCCTAAGATTCGCCTCTGCATTACAGAGTCAAAACGCACAGGTGGAACCAGCGTTATAACCTCAAAACGCAGAGGTTATCCTTGTGATATAACATCAAAACGCAGAGTTACGGCCCAACTCTGCGTTTTCAACCTAAAACGCAGAGTTCACCTCTAAAACGGCCCAACGGTGCGTTTTCAGCCTTTAAACAGGCTCAACTCTGCGTTTTCAGCCTAAAACGCAGAGTTCACCTCTAAAACGGCCCAACGGTGCGTTTTCAGCCTTTAAACAGGCTCAACTCTGCGTTTTTAGCCTAAAACGCAGAGTTCATCTCTAAAACAGCACGATCTGTGCGTTTTCAGCCTTTAAATAGGCTCAACTCTGCGTTTTCAGCCTAAAACGCAGAGTTCATCTCTAAAACAGCACGATCTGTGCGTTTTCAGCCTTTAAACAGGCCCAACTCTGCGTTTTCAGCCTAAAACGCAGAGTTCATCTCTAAAATAGCACGACCTGTGCGTTTTCAGCCTTTAAACAGGCCCAACTGTGCGTTTTCAGGCCTAACTCTGCGTTTCAGGTCCAGAAACGTACAGTTCGGGCCCAGAACGCTGTTTTCAGCGTTTTGACTCGTTCAAAGCACTAACAGAACGGTTTCAAAACCGTTTTCCCCACGATTTAGGGAACTGTTTAAGAGGGGGCGGTTACACCCCCACTCAATCCATTTTGAGGAGCAGATTAAGGGGATAGTTACCACCCGTAATCCCCTATAAATAGTGGGAAACTCAACTGAGTTCGTCTCTCTTGGATCTTTCTTTTTTGGGGCAACAAAGAAGAGATCTTCGGCTGACCTTTTGGGGGAATTCTGGGAGCTTTCGGCTGCAACAAAATCCTTGGAGCATTCCCTTGGCTTATAACCGACTTTCGGTTCAAATCAACTCTTTTTCAAGACAAAATCCTTGGAGCATTCCCTTGGCTTATAACCGACTTTCGGTTCAAATCAACTCTTTTTCAAGAGTTCAAACTCGTTCAGAGTTATCAACTCGATCAGAGTTCAAAACTTGCTCTGCAAGTTCTTCTAAAACTCGTTCAGAGTTATCAACTCGTTAAGAGTTATATTCAAACTTGCCACGCAAGTTCTCCACAGCGTCAAATCGTGAGGAGAAAATCACGTTCCAGTGAATCAAGACGTTCGGATCGTCAACGAGAAGCAAACTCGACGCGAGCATTCGAGGGAGGCATCTCATCGCCACCGTGAAGAACCCAGAATTAAACAAAGGGGAGAATCAAATTCATTCTCCTCTCTTTTGTAATCGGAATCCAAATTGTAATTGATTTTGAGAGGAATACAAGTCAATTTTTCTTTCATTGTCTTTTTACTTCAAATTTCCAACAAACACTCTTACATCAATCCGGAGGTGCTATCATCACAATTAAAGCCTCCGAGTTACCATAGTTGTCATTCTACAGTCATACAACATGACCAGGCACTTGACCCGTGCTCTATAAGCAGAAAAGTTACAGGATGAAGTAAATAGTTTACACCCAGTTCTTAAGGTTGATGGGTCACAAAATAAGAGTCTATATTCAGGGACTGGGGAAAGAACAGACATAAAAAGACATCTATGATCTATCATGATCTTGACAGGAGTCGCATTTTGAATACTAGAGAAACTTGAAACCTCTAGTATAATGATAGCACCAAAATGAATAAGGAAAACTAATACACAACTCAAGCCCTGATAGGCCAACTTTTGAGAGAACAAACATGTAAATGAACATGTGCATGGTGTTCATGTCTAACTGTCTTTACGTATATGTTTGACCCACTCCTATTGTAGCTAGTTAGCTACACATAAATTCACCGCAATATTACTTCCTACACATACATATGCAAACATTGATTCTTTGAGAACACTGTGACTGAACCTCCAGTACAATGATACACAAAAAATGAAATAGGAAGGCCACATATAGATCTAAGCAACTGAGGAAACACATGACACAAGATCAATCAGGTTAATAATGATTTAAAGTCAATATAACTTGAACCTCCTCCAGTTGATGAATTCAAAACCAAAAATCAGAGGTATATATAAATTACGACTAGATTGAACAACATTTATGTGGCATGTGTGAATACCTCAAGTCTCTATAAACTGACGACTGGTATGTTCAAGGGGATATATTGCAGGGAACACACTTCTAGAATGTCGTATACATCTCAGACTTATCTCAAGGACTTATCCCATTAAAAGCAAATGGATATTCAATTATTCCGAAATTAAAAAAAAAGTCTACATAGAGAATAAAAATCGACACAAATAGAACCGAAAAAATCAGCAAAGCATAGGTGTTAGACTGGAAAAGAAGAAAATGGAGTAAATGAGACGCTTATGAATTCCAAGGTCAACTAGTATAGTACTTGGCCTAAGCACAGTTTGTTGACATCAATTTTGTCCAGTGTACTATACATAAATTTGTCTCAAGAATTTGTATTAATTACCAATCTCATGGTAAGAACAGTTGAAATCTTATGGGGAAGGTCTTATAGTGAAACTCTGATAAATAATGGGAAAAATTGCATATCAGGACAGAAACATTGCTACAGTGAAAATTCCGACAAATGGTCCAGGCATTTAAAGAATCGTTATCTTTTAGTTGGTGAAAATAAATAACATGATAATAGAAAACAGGAAGAAAAATATGCAAAGCAGGATTTGCAATAGAATTTTCTAAAATGACCATGACAGAGTGGAGTAGCATGATTTATATTTGTCCCCAAGCTTAAAACCTTACGAACTAGTTTAAGAAAGTGTGTTGATGGTTTTTCCAGTTCTCAATCCTCACACAAGAGTGAAGATAATTAGTACTTCAACTTTCAACAATAATTTAACCATAAAAAGTGTAATTTAACAGATTTTTATGATACATGTCTCTTATTATTTAGCTCAATTGGATCAGTTTCCATATTAGTTCAACGAACTTGTGATCTGAAGCAAGTCCCCGCAATATGGTGACCATTTTCTAGAAGTCTCATTTGTTTGAGCCTTGCAGATGAGTGACCAGAAAATGAAAGATACTAGGTGGAACCAATGGTGGCATACTTTTATCTGGATCAAGCTTCAGGGGACTATGATCAAATTGAGATCATCGTCAAGGACGTATATCCTAAAAGTCATAAAATTAATTTGAGAACAATATGATGATCAACAGATATTAATGTTAGCATCAGTCATCGAGCTGTGAAAAATTTCACCTTTTTCTTGCCGATACGTTTAGACAACCAAACTGGAATATGCAGACATATTAGCCATATGTCTAGAGTACTCTGACTATCACAAAATACTTACCCAAAGACCCACAAGGAAACTGCAAGAAGCATGGTACCAACCATCACCCATTCATTCCTTGTCACAGGTCCCATTTGCTCGAGCTTTTTTGCAGCCAAAGCAGGAGCATCTGGTGTATCTTTTGTTTCTGGTGGAAAGATCTTGTATAGAAGATATGGAGTGACTAGAAGTGCAATGATGGCAGGTAAACTTGCAGCCTTAAACCAGGATACCCATGGACTTGCAATCTTAACACCAAGTTCCTCAGCTAATTTAAGGCACAGGAGGTTTTGAGCTGCAGCAGTTAGGAAAAGAGCACTTGAGTTACCAGCTGACTGCCATGCATCAGAAAGAAAGAAAGAAAACAATGTCATTAAACTTATGAAAGGCTAGAATAGAGCCGAGAAAAGTTACAAAACTATAACAAAAACATAAATTTTTCTACCTATACCAACTGATGAGGGTAATTACCATATAGAGCCTCTCCACAGAGCATAGTAGATTGTAACAAATAAAAAATCAGCAAGAGACTCCTGGAAATATCAGCCAGTCACCATGCGCAATTATAAAAAATTGTGACACCGAACAAGTATGGACTGAGAATACACCTTAAAAGAAAGTTTTTGAAGGAAATTTTTGAATAGGTAACATAATTTAGCATAATTTTACAGTGAATAGTTCACATGCTGTCTATTACTAGGGCAAGATAAATAGTTCACATAATTTTGCAGTAAAGGAAGTTTTTGAAGCACACCTTCATCAGTAGATTATAGGCTTAAGATCAACTGCAAACCCAAGCCAAGTAACATTATATATGGAATGGAAATGGATGAACAATGTTGTCGATCATTATAAGCCAAAATAATTCAGGATAAGTTTAACATGTCTACTTGCATCTTTTGTACACCTTATTTCTACTTCATATGTCAATAAAGAAACATAAGCTTTGTTCAAGCATGAGAGAAGGCCAGTTGAGGTTCTTCTGATCAGCAATAATGCCAACTTAGTGAGCTCCTATCTAGTGATCAATCCTATCCTCTTTAGTCTTTTCCTTTTTGTTCTCCATCTGATCTCTTGATTACTGGTTTACAGTACAATTCATGCCCATAGAATTTGAGTCCTTACATTGTATAACTAATGTTTGCTAATATGCAGCTGATAAAAATCCTAGATGATTTTCTTATCGAGCCACTCTTATTTCTACTTTCAATTACAATACTTTTTTACCCCTTGATTTAACCCACAACAATTCAACATAAGAGTGACAAGCAGCTCCAAGAATCAAAATTACCAACTATTAGCACAATGGTTATTAGCCAGACCTATAAGATGATGAGAAAAAAATCCTATTATCAAATCGAAATAAAGTAAAAATATACCAAGTAGTAAACTAACAAGTATTTCACCAAAAATATATCTTTCCCCATGAAATATAATTTTGTGTATCAATCGACAATCGTCAATTCATATTCCACAACTATAAAAACTTTATTTCTAGTAACCATAAATGCATAAGACATTAGAATATTTCTAAAACAATATACAAACTTAAAGAGCAAAACTGACTAAAGGGTGTCCCTAGAGTAGTAGAATCATTTGAAAGAAAATGTCTTCCTATGTTTCAAACATCCAACTAGTGATCTATAACCCATACAAACTTAACATTTCTAAAAACGATAGCCACACCTGAAATTGAAGGAAAGTCACATATAAACAAAATCAGAATTTGTAACATCAAATACAAAATAAAGCATAGGCTTAGCACAAAAAGAAAATCACCTCAGACAAAATTGTTTTAAATGTTTTGGTCATTCAACTAGCATATGTTAAAACCCGCCAAAATGAACTAAAGTAACTAAACAAGCACATAATTCACACAGAACATAAAAAACTTCAAGTTCTAGCAATAAATTTATCTTTATAGAGGTCAAAAAAAAAAATTTTCCCTCAATGCAACCAGCAGATCATAAGAACATGCAGCTCATTTCCACCACCACCAACAACAACAAGTATAACCAAGCCTTTATCCCAAATGTTTGGGGTCGGTTACATGAATTCTATTTTTCCATTCCATAAGAATATGCAGCTCATTTCCAAAGGAAAATAAAATCATTTGCCATCCAAATTTCCTTCTTTGTGTGCTGTAACATATCAGAGCCCCATCAAAATTAAATCTTTTTCTCAGTAATTGGTAACAGAACATAATCCTCTCACTTAAAATCAAATGCAATAAGCTTTTCAAAATTTAAAAAAAAATCCAACAGAGTTAGGTACTAAATAAATTTTATAATCTATACTACTATATAAAAAACCAAGTGGGGGTAATCCAAAATTTGGATGAGTGGACATATTCTCATTTTCGACAGTACTTGGAAGGGCAAAAATTTAATTTAATAAGAGGCTTCTTTCTTGTTTTCCATTCTCTCTCTTTTGTTTTCTAGAATATTCTATATATAGATATAAAACATTTTGTCTTTCTTATCTTTCTCTTCTTTTGGTTTTCGAGAATGTTCTATATCATACTCCATGAACATATGATATGAGCCCATATAGTTACATATCCATTATATTTAAGATTTAAAAGGTATATAATATAAGTTTATAAGTTCCTTTTACACACACACACACACACACACATACAAAAAGCCAAAGAATATAAAATATAAATATTTTTTTAGAAACTATAAGTTTTGTGCATTAGGAACGTGCATTTAATTTTGTAACAATAAAATAAAATAAAATAGAACATATACAAATAATATTAATAGATGCTAAAAACCTTATCCTTCCCTATAGGATTAAAAAAATATTTTTTTCTTAGATTTAAGATATCATTACATTATAATTATAATCGAATCTCTGATGCATTTTGAGATATAAGAATTTATTAAAAAAGTTTTATGCCTCTTGCACGGGCGATAATGCTAGTTCACAAATGAAAAGTCAAGTTTCAATCAATCTATAAACAATTAGCAATAGAATTGACTTTTATGTTGTAGCCACTACTGTTAAATATTACAACCCTATCAAAATTAAATCTTTTTCACGTTAATGTTACAGAACATAATCCTCTCATTTAAATAAAATGAAATAATCAAGTATTAAACTGACAAATAAAAAGTCAGCTACTGGCGAAGGAAATGACCTCACCTGAAACTGCGACAGCACAAGAAACGACCCAACTTCCTCGACGTTGAATCGTTTGGCGAACTCCCTCGCAGCAATCGCCAAACTCTTAATAATCGGCAAGAAACACCCCAGCCTCGCCGTAGTACTCGGCATCGCCGGCGCAATCATCGCCTCACTAATCGTCAACCCATAACTCAACCCTAGCGTACTCTTCCCAAGCCACTTCACAAAGTAAGTCGCCACTCTATCCCCTAACCCCGTCTTCACAAAACCCGCGCAAAGAAAAACGAGATCACAATCAACCAGATCACCTCATTTAGTAAAAGCCCCCAAACGCAGCGGCGAAAGTTAGGGTTTTGGTGAGGACCGCCGCGGTGAGGCCGAGAAACGCCCAGGCGCCGACGGGGAGAGGGCTGAGGACGAGGCCGGCGATCGTGGAGAGGAAAGATCGAGAGGAGGTTCCAAGCTTGGACGAGATTTCGATGGGTTTGGGGACGAGGAAGCGGACGCCGAGGCCAATGGCGAGCGAAAGTAAAGAGGGAGGGGCTTGGCGCCTTGATTTTGAGGAGGAGGGGAGGAGGCGGTGAGGTTACCACCTCCGAGGGTTCGGAGGAAGAGAGGCGGCTTGGATTGGAGTGAGGTGACGTGATCTGAGGTGAGGGCGGAGCGGAGGGTGGAGATTGAGGCGGGGAGCGGAGGAAGGGGAGGGACGGCGGAGATCGAGGGTGAGGGGGCGGTGAGAAGTAGGGAGCGGTGACGGGAAGCGGCGGAGCGAGGGCGGAGCTCTCCATGTCAGGGAGAGATTGGACGGAAATCGCGAGGGAAAATGGAGAGAGAACCTGGAGCAAAAGGGCCCGGTAAGCGGCGCCGGGATTATGCTAATTAGAGGCGACAGTATGCGGTCTGTCACCGGCCAGGTGAAGGAGACTGCAGTCTGTGGGGTCTGCACTGCGTCGTACCGGTAAGCCTATGACACGGGGCGTCGCCCGAGGACACGCAGAATGAACACGTGAAACAGCGGGTTCTGGCGGGCAGGGAGCGAGGAGGAAACGTGTCGATGCTGGCTCACCAGCTACGGATGGAGGCGCGCTCGCCTCGGGCAGCGTATGCATTCCTGGGTCAGCCTTGGGTCGGTGGCGCTGACGGGTGCTTAGAGCACATCGTCAGGAGGATTGCGATTGGGCCACGTAGGACGGAAGGGATTCCGTTGAATCCGTTGGCCAAAGGTGTTTTCTGTGGCCTGGGCTTTTCAGTACTGGATTGGGGTGCGTACGCTGTTGTCCTACACAAGATTAGATTTACGTGCGGACCAAATGGGCCGGGTTGGATCCAAAGCATTAGATGCCCTTAATAGGGCCCAGACGTTGAAAGTGCGGCCTCCAAGCCCACGAAAATTTAACTGGGGACGACAAGGACTCGCGAGTCTGCAACGTGCATATATCGAATATATTTGCACGGTAGGATTTACGTACGATTGTTAAACACTTATATCGTGGAGAGATATGGCTATGAACATGTATAATGTTTTTAATTTTTGGTGTTATATAGGTAAGAATACAGATATAAACAGAATATCCAGATACGTATCTGAATGCATGTACCAATCAGTCGATTAAAAATATTTTGAAGTTATTCTCGTAAATTTAAGATCAATTTCTGTGATCCGTAGATTCAGCTTTAGTTTTTATATGTGTCTTAACAAGTTGATTTATTTTGATCTGAAAATTCAGGTGATTTAAAAAAGGTTTTTATGCAACATGTTTTTCAGTCTTACCCATGATAGCACATCTATTTTGGAGTCCAATTATGTCAGAACTGTTGGGTATCTACTCAAACTCCAAGTTAGGATAGAGTTTTTAATTCTTTGTATAACTTCATGAGAATTAGATAATGTTAGGGATCTATCATGATTAGGAGTTTGGGTTCCATCATGATTGAGAGTTTGAATCATATTCTAATTAGGAAGTTAGGCTAGAGATAGAGTTTTGGTTTCTCTATATATATCCCTTTATATTGTTAGAGGAAAAAGAAGAATGAGAAGAAGAAGAAGAAGTGTAGAGAGAAAGAGTAAGAGAGGGTTTGGCGGTCTTTGTCCGTGCAAAAAATTATAATTTGAAGATGATAGTGGATTGATTTTGATCCCGTGGTTTTTCCATGTTGAGGGTTTTCCACGTTAAATCTTGTGTGATTTTATTTACTGCGTTTGGTGGTGTTTTGGGGGTTTTTGCGAGATCTAAAAATCCCTACAAGAACTCTCCCATAGAAAGGGATGTGATCAATGTCATGTAGGGGTAGTTTAAGGGCTAGTTTGGAGATTTTACTTCTTCTATACATGGAACAAACCACCCTATTTCTATGTGGATATCCTTATTATTTGTTTCACATAACCATATCCATATTTTTCTCATTTTTATTCGATTTTAGCATATATAAGATAGGTAAGGGTTTTACATACCAAATCATGTTGATCTTTATTTGCTACTTGCGTAGAAATCTAAATGGATCCAGGCTACGGTAACAAGTGAAATTTGTTTGAAATTAATTTAGGGTATCCATAGAGTATCAAAGTGAAATGTGATTGAACTTTGGGGGTATCAATTGTTAAAAGATAGTTTGGAATATCAAAGTGCAAAAGTGGATAAACTTTAGGGTATCAAAGTGAAAGTTAAGCCTTTTCTTGAGTGGTTAAGATTAATTTAATGCATATACAAAGGTTTTCAAGTCTTGGCTTTTGTTGTATCACCGAAATTGCTAAGTAGGTCGCTAAGTATAACCTACTCTTAAGAAGACGATACACGTCTCGATTAGCCAACTTAAGCATTATAACACCAACCTGACCTAGGTCTCGAGAATGCCGGATCCCCTCTTCAAAGCTCTTTGAGAATCTAGACGAAAGGAGTCCTCACCGGGCTTTCTCTCAAAAGCCTAAGATGAAATGTGTCATCACTCGGGCTCTCCCAGAGGACCAAAGACGAAAAGCATCCCCACTCATACTCTCTTGAAGGACCGAGACGAAAGGTGTCTCTACTCAGACCCGGTGACGCATCTTGAACCACGCGGAAACTTATCTGCTTCGTCTTTCCCAGCAACGTCAGCTAGTCACTGTCGCATTAAATGCATGGCCAGAGCTATCATTACTCCCTCGCCGAAGTCAAGTCATAATGACTTCTCAGGCCATGCCAGCACTGTAGTCATTATGTCGCCGTCGCATTAAACGTAAGGATGACTCAAACCACCCAATACCGACGTGTGTAAAGTATCACTGACTAAGCCGACTACATGGACCAGCGTGAAGTTACCTAAAAAACTCTTTTCAGCTCACTATAAATATGCAAATCGTCTTCTGCATGAAGATATCGTGTTCTCTATGACAGAGAACCCTAAAAACTACTTCTTTTATACATTTTTCTCCCTTAAGATCATCACTAACGTCTCATATTTATGCATGAATCTTTTTCTGCTCAAAGTGATTAGCCATCAAAAAGGATTGAGAGGCCCTAAGCTCTCCCGAATCCACCCTAACCCACAAAATTAAGTTTTTGACATAAATAACTTTTATCTTTATTAGTTCAATATGTTGTAATATTTTATTGAAATGGTAGGCTTGGCAGTGAATGATCATGAAGGCAGCTCCAAACGGGTGTTAGGCAGGGCCTAAGTTTAATCTGTTAAACAGGAGTGATGGCTTTTGTCGTTGCTTCTTCTTCTCCATTCAGAGTCTCCTGTTCACAGTAAGCTCTAATTCCTCTCTTGTTTATATTTTCACCATCTTTTTTCCTTATCACATGGGAATTGAAAAAAACAAGTCTCAACTCAAAAATTGTCCGTCATCAGTTTGTCTTGTCATTATTTCTGCAAGTAGTTTTAATTTGAGTCTCATAAAAAGAAAATGACATTCTAGTCCCCTCAGCAATCAGTATAGTATTTAATTACGCTCAAAAGAGAGGGGTATTCAAGTTCAAAGCGAAAGAATTAGAAGGTAAATAGCTGGCTATATATTGATTTGAAAGGTAAATCTGCAAATATGGCAGGTTTTGAGGATTATGCAGGCAAAAAAAATTAATGGGTGACGACAAATATATATACTACAAAATACTACTACATTGCAAATATTCCCTTAGATAGAACTCTATTCCATATCATTTATAATACACTTTTTATGTATCATAAAAACAACGCATATTTTCTCCATCTTTTAGTTTAATTCCATTAACTTATACCTGTACCATTTTCGTCTCGTGCATTATGCATGTGCATTTGAACTCAATGCATTCTCATCGCAGGGGGTATAACTCCACTGAGAAGGTACGGACTTCGCAACTTATTAACCCTTTTTCTGTGAGTACTATGCGTATCTTCTAATGTGACAACAATCAGCCTCAAGAGAGTAACATGTTTCGCTTGGCAAAGAGCTGGGGATTTTGAAAAAAATAGCAAAGCCCCGCGATGGTAACATCCTCTCCTGTCCCAATAATCCTGTTAATATAGATGAAAATACATCAGTTGAAAGCATGCTTCAAGCATATGAAGTTGCAGTGAGTACAAATGTAGCAGGGGTGGCAGCAACATATGATATTTCTAAAGCGTTGTCCTCAATCCCAGAAGCCGTTGAAGATTTTCGTCGGGGCAGGGTTAGTATACATAATTGTTGGATTCTTGATTGATTTCTGATATATTGTTTGTGCTTCAAGGCAGATGTTGGATGTATTTCAGCTCGTCATTGTCATAGACGATGAAGATAGGGAGGGAGAATGAGGAAGATCTTATAATAGCTGCATCAAATGTTGCACCAGAAGCTATGGCTTTTAAGGTTAAAACATACACACGGAATCATGTGTCTAAGCATGAAAGAAGAAGACGTGGAGAGGTTACATCCCCCTCTTATAGTAACTGAAAATGTATCTTAACTTGATTGTTAGCACCCTAGTTCAAAAGTTTTTTGTCACTCGTTTACCTTCTGACTTATTGTTTACTGGAGATTGGTGCTGTTTATATACTTTAAAAGAAATTGTGTTATTTAATCTTAGGGCAAATGTTCAACATCTTCTATTACCTGAACATACCTTGGACGCTCTCTTAATAGTTTAAACTTCAAACTGTGAGGAAGATTTCAGATCTAGGGTTTTGGAGTTTGGTAGAGGAAGATTTTGTGTGAAGCTTGGTTCTTGGAGTTCTAGGCTTCGGTGGAGATAGCATTAGGAGTTGCCGTTGGAGATTTCGCTTTCCTCGTGTGGATAGGAGATCTATTTAGAATCCGATCTAGGGTTCAGTTGGGTGGTTCCTAATTTCTATCAAATTTGTTCTTTCTCTACAATTTAGAGTTAGTTTGCAATGGGAGAAGAAGGTGAAAGCAGCAAGTCGATGGCGAGTACAATACAAGTTGGTTTTCAGAACACTAAGATTAGTGTGGTGAAGTACATGATGCGCTCAATGCTCAGAATCTGGAAGAGACTATCATGATCCACGAGACGCCACCTAAATATGATGAGGCAATATGAGAGAAGATGAATAGGAACGCGTGTAGGGTGATCAGGTCATGTTTGGAACAGGAACTGAAATATGATGTGATTGGAGTGACGTCTGCAATGAAGATGTGGGAAATTCTCAACAATAAGTATCTCACAAAGAGTGTTGAGAACAGGTTGCAGTTGCTGCTAAGACTCTTCAGATTTTAGATGTCCAGAGGCACCTCACTAGCGGCGCATGTGAACAACTATACTAAGTTGTTGTCGGACTTGGCAAATGTTGATGAGAAGATTTCAGATGAGTACAAGGCTATTATCTTATTGGGCTCCTTACCGGATGAGGAGTATAACACATTTGTGCTCATTTTGTTGAATGAGAGATCTTCTATCAACTATAGTGAAGTAACTAACGCTTTGACGAATTATGATTTGAGGAAGAACAATGAGACTTCTCGCGCTAGTACTTCAGAAGAGGCATTATCGACGAGAGGTAGAAGTTCATATCCGAAAGGTGGTAATAGAGGAAGGTCAAAGTCAAGAGGTCGTCACCAGTTAAGAAAGAACCAATGTGCATTCTGCAAGGAACAGAGATATTGAAAAAGAGATTGTCCAAAGATCAAAGAGAAGAAAAATAGCAAGAAAAAAGGCCCAAAGGCCAATGAGGTGAACGTTGCGAAAAACAATAATTCCGATGATTCAAGCTTTTCTCTATTGATTACTTCGGAGGTGAACCACTTGGATGCATCAAATTGGATGCTTGATTCCGACGCTACTTATCATGTGACCCCTAGGCGAGATTGGTTTGCATCGTTCGAGAGACTCGATGGGGGTGTTATTATCATGGAAAATGATCAATCCTGTAGCATTTGTGGGATAGGTACCGTGCGGATTCGGATGCACGATGGAGTAGTCCGCGAATTGAAGGATGTGAGATTCGTTTCTCAGCTGAAGAAGAATCTTATTTCTGTTGGAGCTTTGGAGGCGAAGGGATTCAAGGTGACCTTTGAAAATACTGTAGCGAAGGTTACTAATGGATCTTTAGTGGTGATGAAGGGAGTCCGCAGTCGGAACTTGTAACATCTGAAGGGAAGCACCGAGGTTGGCCAGGTTGCTTCGGCCATTTCAGAGGCGAACATGAGTAGGATTTGATATTATAGGTTAGGGCACACAGACGAGAAGTCACTGCAGGCGCTGTGCAAGCAGGGGCTATTGAAGGGAGCCAATAGTGATAAAGTGGAATTCTGTGAGCACTGTGTTCTTGACAAGAAGACGAAGGTGAAGTTCGGGACGACCATTTATAGGACGAGGGGCATCCTGGACTGCGTGCACACAGATGTTTGGGGTCCCATCAAGACTGCATCACTTGGTGGTCGACATTGGTTCGTCATGTTCGTTGATGACTATTCTAGGCGATGTTGGGTGTACACCATGACAAAAAAGAGTGAAGTCCTAGATATATTCGTGGAGTGGAAGAAGAGATTGGAACTGCAGACTGGGAGAAAGATCCAGATTCTATGAAGGCAGATGAGTGGAACCTTCTAGATAGACAAGCCCTCAGAGTTATCAGATTGACGTTAACTCGCAATGTTGCGTTCAACATAGCGAAGGAGAAGACCATGGCGGGTCTTATGGCAGCACTCTCAAACATGTATGAGAAGCCATCAGCCGCGAACAAAGTTCATTTGATGATTGAGTTCTGTGAGCACTGTGTTCTTGGCAAGAAGACGAAGGTGAAGTTCGGGACTGCCATTCATCAGACGAGGGGCATCCTGGACTACGTGCACACAGATGTTTGGGGTCCCATCAAGACTGCATCACTTGGTGGTCGACATTGGTTCGTCATGTTCGTTGATGACTATTCTAGGCGATGTTGGGTGTACACCATGACAAAAAAGAGTGAAGTCCTAGATATATTCGTGGAGTGGAAGAAGAGATTGGAACTGCAGACTGGGAGAAAGATCAAGACGTTACGATTCGACAACGGCGACGAGTATACTTCAGACCCCTTTCAGCAGCTATGTCGAGACGAGGGCATAGAGAGATACTTTACGGTTAGTCATACACCGCAGCAGAATGGGGTGGCAGAGAGGCTAAATCGGTCTTTACTGGAGAAGGTCTGATGCTTATTGTCACAAAGTGGTTTGGAGAAGATCTTTTGGGCTGAGGCACTTACATATGCGAGCCACCTCATTAATAGGCTGCCTTTATCTGTGATTGAAGGGAAAACCCCTATAGAGAAGTGGTCGGGATAGCCAGCACACGACTATGACCAGCTCAAGGTATTCGGGTGCCCTGTATTTTATCATGTGAGAACAGGTAAATTGGAACCTCGAGCTAGGAAGGTTATATTTGTAGGATTCAAGCGTGGTGTTAAGTGATACAAGCTTTGGGATCCAGTTGATAAGAAGATTATGCTGAGTAGGGACGTCACGTTTAATGAGGCTTCTATCTTGAAGTTTTCTAGCTCTCATCAAGTGGAGAGCGACCCGACTGAGGAGATATCGCAGATGGTGGAGATCGATGCAGCTCCACATTGTCCAGATGATACAGTATCCATTAGAGTGCCGACTGAGGTGACGCCAGGCAAGCACGACGATGACACGGGGGATACGAGTACTGATGTGCAGGATCAGTGACCGACGGCTCAGGTTCAGGATTCGATTGCGGTTCGGAGACAGAAGAGAAACATACAAATGCCAGCACGGTATGCCGACACAGTTGCGTATGCACTTCCGGTGGAGAGTATCGATGAGTTGGTGCCTACTATATTCAGAGAGACCGATCAAAGTTCGAAGGCTGATTCGTGGCAGGTGGCTATGCAGGAGGAGATAGAATCTCTTCATAAGAACGATACATGGGAGCTTGTTGAGCTTCCAAAGGGGCGAAAGGCAATTGGTTGTAAGTGGGTATACACGAAGAAGGAGTGCATTGAGGGCACTCCATTGAGGTTCAAAGCTAAGTTGGTTGCGAATGGCTATACACAGGAGGAATGTATTGACTATAAATGAGATTTTCTCTCCGGTGGTGAAGCATTCTTCGATTCGGATTTTGCTAGCTTTGGTGGCACAGTATGGTTTGGAGTTAGATCAGTTGGATGTGAAGACATTTTTTCATGGTGATCTTGATGAAAAATATATATGACTCAGCCATTGAGATTCCGAGTTGCAGGGAAAGATAAGTTAGTTTGCAGGTTGAAGAAATCGCTATACGGTTTGAAGCAGTCTCCTCGACAGTGGTATAGACGATATGATGGTTTTATGATTGGTCATTCGTACACTCAGAGCCAGTTTGATCCTTGCGTATATTTTCGCAAGTTGAAAGGATGTACGTACATCTATTTGTTACTTTATGTCGATGACATGTTGGTTGCCTCTATTTCCAGGTCGACGATAGATGAGTTGAAAGTTCAGTTTTCAAATGAGTTTGAGATGAAGGACTTGGGCGAGGCGAAGCGCATTCTAGGGATGGAAATCGTCAGAGATAAGAAGAAGGGGAGAATTTGTTTGACACAGGTAGCTTATTTGAAGAAGGTACTATAGCGATTCCATATTAGCATGGATACGAAGCCAGTTGGTGTACATTTGGGAGCCCATTTGAAGCTTTTAGCTGGTCTTTCACCAAAGTCAGTTAAAGATCGAGAGTTGATGCCGAAGACTCCATATGCGAGCGCGGTTGGGAGCTTGATGTATGCGATGGTATGTACGAGGCCGGATTTATCACAGACGGTGAGTATGGTTTCAAGATACATGCACGATCCAGGAGTGGGTCATTGGGACGCCGTGAGATGAATTTTGAGGTACATTCGACGTACGCTCAATGTTGGTTTAGTTTATGAGCGGGACACTACATGTGGGCAGTTATGCATTGGCTATGTTGATTCAGATTATGCCGTGGATTTGGATAAGCACCGGTCTACTACGGGGTATGTGTTTACTTTGACCCGTACGCCGGTGTGTTGGAGATGCACCTTACAGTCGACGGTGGCTTTGTCTATGACGGATACAGAGTATATGACAGTTACAGATGCTGTGAAGGAGGCTATTTGGTTTCGATGACTTTTGGAGGAACTTGGTATATCGCAGAGGTCCGTCACTATTCATTGTGATAGCATGAGTGCTATCTATTTGGCGAAGAATCAGATTTTTCATGTGAGGACGAAGCATATTGACTTTCGTTATCACTTCGTTCGAGATATTCTTGAAGATGGAGATGTGCAGATTGTGAAAGTCCACACGAATGATAATCTGACGGATATGCTCACTAAGGTGGTTCCGAGCAACAAGTTTGATCATTGTCGAAACTTGTTACACATTCGTAATTGTTGAGGCCGTTGGCGACTATTTGGGTGAACTACGTTTGGCTTGATTCCTTAGGCAAGAGGATACGTGGGCAGTCTTTCAGATGCAGCCGGTTTGGATTGGTTGATTTTGATAGGGGTGAGATTGTTGGGACTCTCGTTCGGGTTCTCGACTTGTTGTGGAATTTACTTCACTTCGTATTGGACACAACAAGTGGGATATTTGGTTGCTTTGGTATAGACTCAGTTTTGAAAAAACTTTGCCGAGGTGAAGAATTGTGAGAAAATAAATTGAGTGGGGGCCACAAGGTCACAAGGTGACCCTTTTCCACGTGAGGATGGCATGAGACACATAGATGGCATGAGACAGACGCCCACAATCGCAATTAGTAGGCCCACCCGAGTTTGTCCGCTTCCAGCTTATAAAATTCTAGCTTCTAGGGTTTCGATAGGCGTGCAAAAGAGGACGTGCAAAGAGCAGAGGAAAAATGGTTGCATGCAAGCAGCAGTTAGGGAAAACCGAAGGAGAAAAGTCGGCTGACGAAGAGAAAAATTGCAGCGGCTTTTGAGAGGGTTTTTTGGCATCTCCTTTGTGAGAGATTTAAGAGTTTGTGTGAGGGTTTAGCTTGTGTGATTGTAAACCCTAGTTGTATTTTCTTCCTCTAATAGTAGATCTCCCCCCTCCTTGCCCCGTAGACGTAGGCTACTTCCCGAACCACGTAAAATTGGTTGTCTCGCTATTTGTGTGATTTGTAATAGCTTTTAGGTTCCCTCGACGGGTCAGTCCTAGAACTGATGAGAGGAAGAGCTGATATCTCACTTGGTTGAGATATTTTGCTTAAGGTTCTTGTTTTCTTTGTGAAATAAGATTTCCTATTGCGATTTGACTCTCTTGTTGTGCCGAAGTGCTGCTGAAATTTTCGCTGCGCGCAACACAAACATGTTCTAACTCTCTCTATATATAATGCAATGCCTTCAAGGATGCTGGATTCCCATGAATCCTCAGATATGCTTTCCGATAATATTTATTCACTTAATATCTCTTGTTTTTCAGTTCTTTTAATATGTTCAGACTAATTGGTCTTGATGGCTTTATGCAAGAGATTAAGAATGGTTTATCAACTAGGGTATCTGCTGAAGAAAAAACCAAGACAGGTTTGGCTCTCACTAGGGGTATCCATTTGGGCTATCGACCTGCACCTACCGGCCCGTACCTAGCCCGGTATCCGGCCTGAGCCCGACTGGGCTAGGCCAGCCCTCGGCCCGGACCCAGAAAAAAACCAGAAATCCGGGCTCCGGGCCAGCGTCTGGTTTACCGAAGCTCGACCCGAGCCCGGGTAGAAATATGACCAAACCGAAGAGCCCCAGTCCAGGTCCGACCCGCCTCGGACCCAGACTGGGCTAGATAGCCATTGGACCGGGCCGGGCTAAGAAGCTTGGCCTGGCCCGAATTTGGACCAGGTGGCCCAGACCCCGCACAATCCAACGGCTAAAAAACTAGTCGTTCGATCGGGTTTGGCCCGGTCCAGTCCGGTTCGGGCTGATTAAATAGCCAGTAATGGCTATTCTTTGTTAAACGAACAAAATACCCCTAAAACGGTCAAAAAAGACCAAAATTTAAGGGAAATTTAGTCACTTGGCCAGGGGACTACTTCTATAAATAGAGAGAATTTTAATTTACTTTTCTCATCCAAAACTCATTTACTTCTCTCTAATCTCTAATTCTCTCTTATTCTCTCTAATACAACATTATACTCTCTTATTCTCTAATTGCAATGGCTTCCTCCTTCGATTATGAAAGCAAAATCCAACTCCTAATACCAAAATGAGTCTTACTCCTCTTACTACCGATGTTGATCTTGAATCCGATGGCGATTATCTAATATTTAGAGCTTATAAAAGGTCGAGATTTGATGTGTGAAATTTCTTTAAGAAGATAAAAGTCACCATGGATCAACACGATAAACTTCTCACCTAAAAGGCCAAATGTGTGTTTTACGACCATATCTTTGAAGCTCATCATAAGAGAGGCACTAACCACCCCAAATGTCATTTGGAAAAACACAACAGAGCGCAAGCAATGTCTTAAGGAGACATTCGCCAATCTATGCTCTCTCAACCATCTACCTACGGACTACGGTAGCGTCGATTCATAGAACTACGACGCAATTAAAGTCAGAGCATACATCAAGTTTATTATTCTTAAAAACTTTCCTTTAAATTAGTAGAAGATAATGAATTTGAAGATATGATTAGAGATGATTTTTATCTTGCATTTCAAAAAAAAAAAATTTTCGTCAATCTTATCAATGTGATTATTTAAAAATATTATCACCAAGAAAATAGCAAAAATAATGTTCGTATTTTCAAAGCTTGAACTGTAAATTTTCTTTAACGTCTGATATTTTAATATCTAGAGCATAAACTGGTTATTTATGTATCATGACACACTAGATTGATGACATTTGACAAATATTTAAAAGAGTTGTTTTTTTATTTTATTTAAAAATTCACATATTAGTGTAAATATTGCAAATTTAATAATGGAAGAACTTTTAGAATTAGAAATTACTGAAAAAATATTTTTCCACTAGATAATGCAAGTAATAATAATGTAGTTGTACATCATATCAAATCATCTTTATTATTGTCATGTCAATGTGATATTTTTTTAAATTAGATGCATGTCTCATATTTTAAATTTAATTATTCAAAGTGCATTTAATAAAATTAAACCAATGATAGAAAAAGTTAGGCATAGCTTATATTCATAATGCTTCTGAACAAAGACTTAAAAGATGAAAACAATTGTGTAGAAGAAAAAATATAAACCCTAAGTTAATTCTAAAAGATGTTGATCACAGGTGGAATTCCACCTATGCAATATTAAATGTATCAATAGAGTATAAAAAAATTATAAATAATTTTATTTCTTTCTATACTTCTAGTTCTAGCTTTGGCATTATGTATAGAATAACTGATGATGAATGAGCAATTATAAGTTGTGTAAAAGGGATACTACAAGTTTTTTATCAAGCTACTATGTTATTATCTGATAGTTATTATCCAATTTTTACTCAAGCTGCTTTACAAGTGTTAATTTTTTTAAACTTTTTAATACTTATCTCATAAATAATTATTTTTCAAACATGATTTTTGAAATGGAAAGTAAATATAATAAATAGTTTAGACCTATTCATATTATTTTTAGTTTGGGACTTCTTGTTGATTCATGCTTGGATGATATTAGCCTTCAAAGTTTGTTAAATTCTTTATATATGAAAATGATAATAGACAATGATAATAGTCAGACTATTACTGCTCTTACTTATCATAACACTATTAAATATTATTTTTAAAGATTATTTGATGAATATATAGGTAGATATGTATAAGTACACCTCAACCTACATCTACAAGCTTAAGACAAGGCAAATATAAGTTTTTTAATAAGCAATCAGTGATAGAGAGGCTAACTAGTAGTAACTGTGGATCATGATCAAGATCATCATCAAGGAAAATTTTTGAAATTGAACAATATGTAGCTGCACCTTTAGTTAAACCTCAAAAAATAATATTGATTTTGATATTTTACAATGGTGAAAAGTATATTGAACAATTTCATATCATATATTTTCTATCATGACTCGTGATTTACTAACAGTGCATGTGTCTAGAGTTAGCTTCAGAATCCACCTTCAACACTTCAGGGCTTTTGATCAATGACCACATAACATCACTAGATTCTTCTACCATACAGGCTGTAATGTGCCTACAAGATTGGTGAAGGTATGAGAAGAGAACTCAATGCATCGACTGAATAGTTAGTATTGAAGATAGACTTAATGAGTTAACGATCGGAGATAAAGATTAGAAAGCAATTTGTAATTTGGAACTTTTATTTTTTAACTATAAATCTATGATAAATTATTTTAGAAAGAGTTGTAATGATGGTAATATAGATGAGCAGGTACCAACCTAGTTGAGATGTACTCATCTATTGTGATGTGCTAATTTCTAAAAGATATAATTATTAATGATTAGTAATAAAAAATATCTTTATCATTTTAATTTCTCTGATCTTTGCAAATTGTATAATTGTAAGTAATTAATAATAATATTAACTTTTTGTTAAAATTTCTCATATTTTAATTATCGTAAATTTTCATATTTTTTAACAAAAAATCTAAACATTTAGTATTTTTTATTTTTTTGTAAAAAAATGAAAAAGGATAAAAAGGGAAGGGTTGGCCTAGCCTAGGCCCTTCGGGTCCGGGCTCAGACTAGGCATTTTGCCCTGCCCGAACCTAGAAACCCAGGCGGGCCGGGACGGCCCGTTTGGACAGGAATGGCTCTCATAGATCGTTCCTCAAAGGTTGAGGACTTCACACGCCCTAAGCATATGTTCCCTTTAAAGTACGTGGAAAAGAGCATATTGAAAAGAGATGGACACACAGAAACGTCAAATGACATCAGTATCCTCGTAGGGTTAAGGCCTAATGCAGTTCTATATGAGATGGGTGGATGAAAGTGATGGTTCGGTGGCTCGTTTGCCAAAACTTTGTGAAAATTGCAAGGCGAGAGGGTTTGAAAATCATATCAATTGCGGATATGGGTAGTATGTTAAGAACAATGGCATGAGGCAGCAATCTGCATAATGGGAGGACAAAGAAGTACTAGAAATGAAGACGATGAAATAGAAGTTTATGGCTTCTTATAAAGCTTATGGCTTTGAATTGTGTTTGGTAATCCTTAATACTATTGTATTCCTCCTTTCATTGCTTTGAATGGCGTTTATGGCTTTGAGTAATATGTTGGTTCTAATATTATTGTATTTTCCTTTTATCAGTTTGAATGAAGTTTATGGCTCTGAATAAAATGTTTGGTAACAATATTATTGTATTTCTCCTTCTTTCAATCTCCGTAATGGCCAGACAAAGAAGTTTATCGCTTTGAATTACTAAACTAAGCACAAGTTAGCACAAAAAAACACCCCACGCTAAATTTTTATAAATGTTTTGGTCTAGCATTTTCAAACCTGTTAAATGTACTAACCAAACACTTGTTAGTTTGGGTGTAGACCAAACTCACCTCCGCAGACGAGCTTTGGGGAACGATGCAGGCGAGCTCGCGATCGTCAGGCGAGCTCGAGGTCCAAAGCGCAGAGTCAGGCGAGCTCAAATTGAAATAGGCGAGCTCGGGGTCCAGTGATTCGTGGCTGGCGACTTCTCTGGCAGGCGAGATCTTGTAGGCGAACTCGAGCAGGCGAGTTCGAGCTGGCGGGGTCGTGGCTCGCCCACAGGCGAGGTCGAGCGCGC
>NC_033796.1:7880190-7894231 GCF_001876935.1 Asparagus officinalis
CCCGACGGCGGTAGCGACATCTCTCTCTCTCACTCTCTCTGCCTTTTTCGGTTCTCAGAGATTTGAGAAGAAGGGGGTTTGATTTGAGAAGGGGATTTGATTAAGGAGATATTAAAGAGGGGTTGTAAAAGAGAGGGAATTTGTTACTGTAGCTACATTGATAAATTAGTATTTATTGAGAAATCTCAATTTGAGATCTGCTCTAAGTTTGTAATTTTTTATTTGATTAATAAGAAATTTATTGTGTGGCTCCCGAGGACGTAGGCAATTATCGAACCTCGTTAAACTTGGTGTACTTTTCTCTATACCGTGTTTCTGCTGTCTTAGGGGTTTCGGCGGTAAATTCCTAACAACTGGTATCAGAGAGTGAAACGATCTAGAGGAAGTCAGATTCAAGTGGGAGCCATGGTCGCAGATGAAGGAAAAATAAGACTTGAGAAGTTTGATGGAACATATTTCGAATTCTGGAAAATGCAGATAGAGGATTATTTGTATCAGAAAAATCTGTATCAACCACTATCGGGGAAAAAGCCAGATTCTATGAAGGCAGATGAGTGGAACCTTTTAGATAGACAAGCCCTCGGAGTTATCAGATTGACGTTGACTCGCAATGTTGCGTTCAACATAGCGAAGGAGAAGACCATGGCGGGTCTTATGGCAGCACTCTCAAACATATATGAGAAGCCATCAGCCGCAAACAAAGTTCATTTGATACGACGGTTATTCAATCTGAGAATGGTGGAAGGCGCGTCAGTAGCACAACACCTCAATGAACTCAACACGGTCACAACCCAATTGAGTTCAGTTGAAATTGAGTTTGATGAGAAAGTTCGGGCGTTGATACTTTTATCTTCCCTACCAGAGAGTTGGAACGCTACAGTCATAGTTGTGAGTATCTCGTCGGGAAGCACCAAGTTGAAGTTCGACTATGTTCGTGATCTGGGTCTCAGTGAGGAGATCCGACGGAGAGAGTCGGGTGAAGCTACAACCTCTTCAGTATTGCATACAGAGTCAAGAGGTAGAAATTCAACCAGAGGGAACGTACGAGGCAGATCAAACTACAGAGGAAGATCAAAGGACAGGAGGTCCAAGTCAAGGAATCCAAACAACAGCTCGAAGGCTATCGAGTGTTGGAATTATGGAAAGACCGGGCATTACAAGAATCAGTGCAAGAGTGCACAGAAGGAGAAGGAGGCGAAGGCAGAGGTGAATGTCACTTCCACCTCAGGAGGAGGCAAGAGTGCACAGAAGGAGAAGGAGGCGAAGGCAGAGGTGAATGTCACTTCCACCTCAGGAGGAGACGATGCATTGATATGCTCTTTGGAGAGCAATGAGAAATCTTGGGTGTTAGATTCATGAGAGTCGTTCCATGCTACTTCTCAGAAAGAATTCTTCAAGAAGTATACCCCCGAAAATCTTGGATACGTATATCTTGGTGATGATCAACCGTGTGCTATTGTGGGCAAAGGTGTGGTAAAAATTAAGTTGAACGGGTCAGTATGGGAGCTGAAGGATGTCGTGCTATTGTGGGCAAAGGTGTGGTAAAAATTAAGTTGAACGGGTCAGTATGGGAGCTGAAGGATGTCAAGCATATTCCCGACTTGAGAAAGAACTTAATATCCGTAGGCCAGTTGGCTGGTGAAGGATACACTACGACCTTCCATGGAGATGATTAGAAGATCTCAAAGGGCGCAATGACGATTGCCCGAGGCAAGAAGACTGGTACCATGTATATGACAGCAGGTGCACGTTGTTTAATCTCAGTTGCAGCAGGCAATGAGACTTCAAAGCTGTGGCACCAGAGACTCGGTCATATGAGTGAGAAGGGGATGAAAATCATGCACACAAAGGGAAAACTCCCAGGTCTAGAATCAGTTGATTTAGATATGTGTGAAAAATACATACTTAGAAAGCAGAAGCGAGTTAGCTTTCAGACAAGTGGCAGAACCCCCAGGAAAGAGAAGCTAGAGCTCGTTCACTCAGATGTGTGGGGACCAACAACCACCGCGTCTATTGGTGGAAAATACTACTTCGTGACTTTTATCGATGATCACTCTCGGAAAGTGTGGGTCTACTTTCTGAAGCATAAGTCAGAAGTGTTTGAAGCTTTCAGGAGATGGAAAGCTATGGTCGAGAATGAGACCGGTCTGAGAATAAAGAAGCTCAGGACCGACAATGACGGTGAGTATGAAGACACCAGATTCAAGAAGTTATGCTATGAGCACAGGATCAGAATGGAAAAAACCGTGCCCGGTACGCCTCAGCAAAATGGTGTAGCTGAACGGATGAACCGAACGCTGATAGAGAGAGCCAGAAGCATTCGGGTACAGCCAGGCCTACCGAAGAAGTTCTGAGCAGAAGCGGTCAATACTGCAACTTACTTGATCAACCGATGTCCATCGGTTCCATTGGAGCACAGAATACTAGAGAATGTATGGTGCGGGAAGGAGGTAAAACTCTCACATCTTAAAGTTTTCGGTTGTGTAGCTTACGTGCATATTAGTGATCAAGGCAGGAATAAGCTTGATCCCAAGTCGAAGAAATGCACTTTCATCGGCTATGGTGAAGATGAGTTCGACTACCGTATTTAGGACAACGAAAACAAGAAAGTGATCAGGAGCAGAGATGTGATATTCAACGAGAAGGTGATGTACAAGGACATGCACAAGATAGATGACTCCGAGAGCGAGTCAATATTTGTAGATGCAGATGATGTCCTGAGTAACCTCTCAGAAGAACCCAATGCAGAAGGTCCTCAGTCAGAAGAGCATGTTGGACAAGATGGTGCGCAAGAGCCCGACACACCAGCTCCGATTTTGAGGAGATCTTCACGACCTCTTGTGCCCAACAGGAGATACATGAACTATCTGTTGTTGACAGATGGAGGGGAGCCTGAAAGCTATGATGAAGCTTGTCAGTGTGGAGATGCGAGCAAGTGGGAGCTTGCTATGAAAGATGAGATGAAGTCTCTCATCTCAAACTAGACGTGGGAACTAGCTGAGTTGCTCACGGGTAAGAAGGCACTCCACAACAAATGGGTATACCGGGTGAAAGAGGAGCAGGATGGTTCCAAAAGATATAAAGCCCGACTAGTTGTCAAAGGATTCCAGCAGAATGAAGGAATTGACTACACCGATATTTTCGCTCCCGTGGTGAAGCTAAATACTATCAGGACCGTGATGAGTATTATAGCAATTGAAGATCTTCATCTCGAACAGTTAGACGTGAAGACGACGTTTCTTCAAGGAGATCTAGAAGAGGAGATATACATGCACCAGCCAGAAGGTTTCTCAGAAGAAAAGAAGAACCTGGTATGCAGACTCAAGAAGAGCTTGTATGGCCTGAAACAAGCCCCAAGACAGTGGTATAAGAAGTTCGACGGCTTCATGCACAAGGAAGGTTTCCAGAAGTGCAACGCCAACCACTGTTGCTACTTCAAAAGATATCAGTCCAGTTATATCATCCTACTGCTGTATGTTGATGATATGTTGCTTGCAGGAGCAGATATGGAGGATATTAGGAGTTTGAAGCAGCAGCTGTCAAAGGAATTTGACATGAAGGACTTAGGTCGAGCGAAGAAGATCCTTAGAATGCAAATCACGAGAGACAAGAAGAAAGGGTTCTTGCAGTTGTCTCAGACGGAGTACATCAACCGTGTTTTGCAGAGATTTAACATGGGCGACGCCAAGCCAGTGAGCACATCATTGGCCAGTCATTTTCATCTATCGAAGGATCAGCCTCCTCGGTCAGAAGAAGAGAAAGAGAGTATGGCTAAGGTCCCTTACGCCTCAGCCATCGGAAGTTTGATGTACGCAATGGTCTAGTCGAATCCAGGAAAAGCTCATTGGGAAACGGTCAAGTGGATTCTGAGATATCTACGAGGCACCACACAGAAGTGTTTGCACTTTGGTAAGGGAGAGGTAGAAGTGCAAGGGTACGTAGATGCAGACTTTGGAGGTGAAGTTGATCACCGAAGAAGCACCACCGGCTATGTATTCACTGTTAGAACTACAACTGTTAGTTGGATGTCACAGATACAGAAGATTGTCACTCTATCCACTACAGAAGCTCAGTATGTTGCAGTGACTGAAGCCAGTAAAGAAATGATATGGCTTTAGGGTTTGTTAACAGAGCTGGGATTCAATCAGGAGATGAATGTCTTGCATAGCGATAGTCAGAGTGCGATTCACTTGGCTAAGAATTCCGCATTTCATTCTAGAACGAAGCATATTGCACTTCGGTACCACTTCATCAGATCCCTGTTGGAAGATGATGTGTTAAAACTGGAGAAGATTCCAGGAAGTAAGAATCCAGCAGATATGTTAACAAAGACGGTGACCGTTCAGAAACTGGAGTTGTGCACAAGTTCAGTTGGCCTTCATGCATAGATGATGAGGGCAGAGGCACACAGGAGTATGAGCTTGATGAGATAGCCTGCTGACAGCGGTTTGATCTCCAAGTGGAAGATTATTAGTTTGGGTGTAGACCAAACTCACCTCCACAGGCGAGCTTTGGGGAATGATGCAGGCGAGCTCGCGATCGTCAGGCGAGCTCGATGTCCAAAGCGCAGAGTCAGGCGAGCTCAAATTGAAATAGGCGAGCTCGGGGTCCAGTGATTCGTGGCTGGCGACTTCTCGCTTGGCTGTCGCCAGCCTGTCGTTGAGTTCCCTTATAAAAGGGAACACGAAACCCTAGCCGAAGATAGTCTGCTTCTTCTCTCTCTCCTCGCGTTTTCTCAGGCGGCGGCGACGACTGCTCCCCTCCCCTCCTCTCCTCTCCTCCACGCGATTCCCAACGGCGGCAGCGGCATCTCTCTCTCCCTCTCTCTGCCTTTTTCGGTTCTCAGAGATTTGAGAAGAAGGGGGTTTGATTTGAGAAGGGGATTTGATAAAGGAGATATTAAAGAGGGGTTGTAAAAGAGAGGGAATTTGTTACTGTAGCTGTAGCTACAGTGATAAATTAGTGTTTATTGAGAGATATCAGTTTGAGATCTGCTCTAAGTTTGTAATTTCTTATTTGATTAATAAGAAATTTACTGTGTGGCTCCCGAGGACGTAAGCAATTGCCGAACCTCGTTAAACTTAGTGTACTTTTCTCTATATCGCGTTTCTGCTGTCTTAGGGGTTTCGGCAGTAAATTCCTAACATAACTCACTCTAAAAAAAGGAATTTTGGATGAAAGTTATATCTTCAAACTTCTATTAATTAGTTTACCTTTCTAAACGTCAAAGTTCCATTTTGTCACCCCAACCAGGAGAGCATAACAAAATGCGAGCTTCATTTTCCAAGGAAAATTAAAATCATTTTCCTTCCAAAACTCCTTATTTATGTATTGTCATCAATGTTAAGGATTAGGACCCATTTAAAATTAAATGTTTTTCTCTCAGAAATTAGTAGCAGAACATAATCCTCTCACTTAAAATCAAATGCAGTGAACTTCTTTGAAAATAAGATTACAAGATCTAAACATATAATTCACAAATAAAAAAAAATTCAACTTTTTAAGGAATTGAGCTCACCTGAAACTGCGACGGCACAAGAAACGACCCCAACTTCCTCGATGCCGAATCCTTCAGCAAAGAAACTTATTAGGGTTTTGTTGAGGATCGGCGCGGTGATTCCAAGAAACAATGATGTGCCGACGAAAAGAGAGCTGAGGACGTGGCCGGCGGTCGTCGAGAGAAAGACCGAGAGGAAATTCCAAAGATGGAGAGGACATTTCTATGGTTTTCGGGGAAGAGGGACGCGGACTCGGCGGCGGAGGAGCAGGAGGAGATTAATTGCCAGGGATAATTGGAGCGAGGTAGGAAAATGTAATAAAAGAGGATAGAAAAAGTAATTTTCACGTGCGTTGGGTTAATCTTTAAAACCCAACTGAGGGCCTGTTTGGTTCAACTTCTCAAACAGCCGGAAATGCAATTCAACGCTAGAAATATATTTCAATGTATTTCTTAATATTTCTTTTATGGTGTGTTTGGGAGTTTAGGCTTTATGTGGGAATGTGATGGAATGGAATGGTCATTCTCACTTCTCATTCCTTTCTATCAAACATACCCTTTTTTTTAAAGTTGGAATGTTCATTCTCATTTCTCATCAATTCCCAATTTATGTGGGAATGAGCATTCCCAATGAAATGATAGAGAATGAGCATTCTCACTTAAATGAGAATCAAGAAAATATACAATTTTAAAATACGTTCATTCTTACTTTATTTTATAAATTACACTCAAACGTGAGAATGAGCATAACTATTTCATTCTCACATTAATTCCATTTTATTCATTTTTCCATTCCATTCTCATTTGAGTTCATTCCCGCGTACCAAACGAGGCGTTAATGTTTTTCTTTTCTTTTTTTTTGGTTCCCAAGGAAATCATAGATGGGAAAAGTATTTTTGTAGTTTTCCTCATTATCTTTTGTTTGGTTCAAAACTTCTAAAAGCTAGAAATCTTATAATAACTTTTGATTTCCACAATTCCCTTTGTTTGATAGGCAACAATACATAAAGAGAAATGTACTATAAGCTCACCATGAAGAGATTACCAGCCTAAAAATTTAGCATTCCAACAGTAAGCTTTGGATTCCAACAGTCAAAAATATCAAGGCAACAGTTAAAAAAGCAATGAAGCCTGCCTTTGCATTCCAACGGTCAAAAAGCTCAAGGTAACGGTGAAAAAAAAAAGCAATGAAGTTTGCCTATAAAAGCTTGTAGCATATGAAGCTATCTCCAATCCATTGTTGCTTTTATTACCAATATGTGAAACAGGTAATGTTACATATATGACTTCTTTCTAAGGGTCTCAAACAATGGAGGTTCATTGCTTTTGCAATATACCAACACCGATGAAAATGTATAAGAATGGTGTGAACAAGGAGAGATATTTTTGGGGCCGCACCAAATACCCAAACATACAATACAAATTTTTTACGTGGCCTGACAATGAGATTGATATCAAGAAACGCAAGATAAAAAAGGAGCGAGTCTTTGTTCAAGATAAAAAAAGATATGAAAGCAAAAGATTTGAAGAGACAATTAAAGCTCACGAATCGTCAAATAGAATATTATAAAATATGTATTCTTATGTTTGTGATTTTTTGCATTTTTCTTGTTTTTGAAAATATCTTAATTTGTGCTTTAAAAATATAACGCAGAAATCCTATACGTTGAAGAATATGAAATCACATGTAGAAACCCATTTAAATATGTGGCAAATTGAATGAAAATATGTGATAAGTGTGTTCAGATATTTCTCATTTTACATCATTATAGTCTCAATGTTGGCTGCATATCTCATAATTTATTTTAACTGATCAATAAAGAACTGATCAATAAAGTGTGAGATTGCCACGCCAGTACATAGCTAGGATAATTATTGAATCATCAATGCACAATGCAATTATTGACCAAACTGTGAACATATAACTTTTGTATCAGATCTCAACGGGACATAGACGCAAGTACTCAAGGTAGTAAATGACAGTGATATCTCAAACCAAACACTTTAGAAATTTTTAAGTTCCATTTGCAAAAGAACTAATAAACAACAAACTTTATACACCACATCATAAGTTCCAAACCAACCATAATCAAGAGAAGGAAAAATAAGTAGAATAGATGATTTGATAGAAAAATTATCAACTACAAGAGCATCAAAAGTTAATCTTTAGGGAAAAATGCTTCCAGCCCTCAAAAGCCAAGAAAACGTGCTTCCCACCCCCAAGACTTTGTCAACGGGTGTTTTGCCCCCAAAAATAAAGAGTTTGTTCTCTGAGCCCCCAAAACACAAAACACAAGAGATTAAAATATGTGAAGATCATAATATCATTCTCTCTCTCTCTCTCTCTCTCTATCATGATGTACTGAGATGATAGTTAAAATGACTGACGTGGATTATTTTATTATTTTTATTGTTGATGAGGGGGAACTAACTATTTGTATTGGGAGATTATTAAAGTTAGGGGTTAATTGTTAAGGTTACGATTTAATTGTTAAGGTTACGGGTCAATTGTTAATGTTATGGATCCCTTCTCTCTCTATATATATATATATCATGATGTTACTATGATGATCTTGAAATGATTGAAGGGGGTTATTATTTTATTTTTTTTGTTTTTTATTATTTTTATTGTTGATGAGGAAATTAATTATTTTTATTTGTATTGGGAGATTGTTAAGGTTACGGGTTAATTGTTAAGGTTATGGGTCAAGTGTTAAAGTTATGAGTTTAATTGTTAAGGTTACGGGTCAATTGTTAAGGTTATGGGTTTAATTGTTAAGGTTACGTGTTTAATTGTTAAGGTTACGGGTCAATTGTTAAGGCTATGGGTTTAATTGTTAAGGTTACAGGTTTAATTGTTAAGGTTACGGGTCAATTGTTAAGGTTACGAGTCAATTGTTAAGGTTACGGGTTTAATTGTTAATGTTACGGGTCAATTATTAAGGTTACGGGTCAATTGTTAAGGTTACGGGTTTAATTGTTAAGGTTAGGGTAAATTGTTAAGGTTACAGGTCAATTGTTAAGGTTACGAGTTTAATTGTTAAGGTTACGGGTTTAATTGTTAAGGTTACGGGTCAATTGTTAAGGTTACGGGTTTAATTGTTAAGGTTACGAGTCAATTGTTAAGGTTACGGTTTAATTGTTAAGTTTACGAGTTTAATTGTTAAGGTTACGGGTTTAATTGTTAAGGTTACGGGTCAATTGTTACGGTTACGGGTTTAATTGTTAAGGTTACGGGTCAATTGTTAAGTTTATGAATTCTTTTTCTCTCTCTCGAACCTTAACAATTAAACCCGTAACCTTAACAACTGACTCATAACCTTAACAACTGACTCATAACCTTAACAATTAAACATGTAACCTTAATAATTAAACCCGTAACATTAACAATTGACTCGTAACCTTAACAATTGACCCGTAACCTTAACAATTAAACCCGTAACCTTAACAATTAAACCAGTAACCTTAACAATTAACCTGTAACCTTAACAATTAAACCCGTAATCTTAACAATTAACTCGTAACCTTAACAATTAAACCCGTAACCTTAACAATTAAACATGTAACCTTAACAATTGAACCGTAACCTTAACAATTAAACCCTAACAATTGACCCGTAACCTTATGTCACGCCCCGCTTCCCAAAATACTGGGAAATCAGAACGTGAACAAGTCCGCGACGTATTCGATTGAGAAGAAATAATATCATCATTTTTTTCCTTTTCTTCTCAATCCAATACGCTAAGCGTCAAATACATAAATCTCAATCACAGGTCCCCGATCACAATAGCAAGAATAGAAAGACAATCCAGAATAAGAAATAAACATATCATCCATAGTGAATCATCCCAGACATAAATATGGGTTCATCATACCCTTACTACAACAACAGTTCAACTAGGAAATAAGAAATACATAGTCCATAAAAGGAAATACTAACAAAATAACCAAATCTGTCACCAAACTAAAGAAAATACTGCAAGAGTGCTCTATTAGCTACTACAGAAAAGAAAATGCGTCTAGGCTTCAGTTTGTTCTTCCACTCCATCAGAAGGACATTCCGGCTGAGCATACACTGTACGTCAGCGCGTGCATGGCACACGGCAAGATCTCACATGAACAAATAAAACGGTCTAATGTTCCATGCTACGATAATAATAATAATAATAACAAAAAGATAATGATACATGCAACTGAAATCTAATGGTAACATACAACTATGTGAATACAGTGGCTGGGTCGAATACTAACCAACCTAAAACTCAGCGGTCCACATCTCACACAGAGTCAACGCTCCTGTCATCGGATAACTGGCTGTTCACAAATCCCCTACGTGCATCCAATACCGCTACACGAATCGGTCAGGACTACACGCAATCCGATTTCGGCCTGGTCCGAACTCAAGCAGAACTCGGGTGACTACACAAATTCACTGACTAAAGTGACTACACGAATTCACTTTAGCCCATCAAACCAACCCCAGTGACTACACGAATTCACTGGCGCGAGCCTGGAAGATACATCAACAGCTATATCCGATCACATGAACATTAACTTCCCCATCCCAACTCTTCTCGTTTTTCTAAGTCAACACAACACATGTCTTTAGGTCTTATTCATGTCACACAGGTCACTATAGTCATAAACTCCTAACGGTTCTCAATCACAACAAGGAACAATCAATGCAACTAATCATGTACAATAGTATCATAGCATATCAGATAATCAAGACTAAGAATTTGAATCATAAAATTGTTCTAAAATAATCTTTTGAAATAATAAAGTTATTTACTTAAAAATAATCCCTTTTTCAAAATAAGTTATTTTCTCACTATATTAATTCTAAAAATAATCTTTTAAAAATAATAAATTCATAAATTCAAAAATAATCTTTTTATAAGATAAATTCTTATTAATTCAAAATAGTCTATTTTCCCAAACATAATTTCTTTTTAAAAATATGTCATTCTACACGAAGGGCTACGCACCGGCGAAGGAATCGACGGAAACGGAGGTCGGAGTTGGCCGGAAAACGCGCGCGAAGTTGGCTCCGAACTGCAGTTTTCTGCAGTGAGCTCACTGATTCGAGCTTGCCGGCGGCGGGCTCCTGGGGGTTATTGGCGGCGACTGAGGAGGCTGGGTTGAGCTCGACGACGGCGGCGAAGAGCTCAGGGCGGCGGCGAACTCAGGGGAGCAGCGGCGAGCGGCTGGAGTGGAGGTCGACGTCGGAGCTCGTGGAGGCGGAGCTGGGCACGGCAACGGTCGGCGTTCGCTGGCGACGGCGAAGCTGCGGCAATGGCAGGGGAAGGCAGCGGGTGGCAGGGCGAGGTCGTCGGCGTCGAGGGCTGTTCGTCGGAGGCGGATCGGCGTCGCTGGGGTGCGCTCGTCTCAGGCGGAGCTCGCGGCGGCCATGGAGGGGGTGGTCGAGCTGGGCGAGGGTAGAGGGTGGTGGAGATGGTGTTGACGGTGGTGGAGGAGGAGCTCGGAGGTGGGGAGGTCCGTGGCTGGAGGGAGGCGGTTGAGGTGTGGGCGGTGGTCGGAGGTCAGCGGCACGGTGAGGGGCTGGGATGAGCTCGGAGGAGGGTGGAGGCGTTGGCGCGGCAGGATGAACGGAGGAGGAGCACGAGGTGATGCTGGGTGTTCGCCGACGACGTGCTCAGGCGGGTTCGGATCTGGTGTGGGCTTCGGTGGTGAGGAGAGCGGGGAAGAGAGATATGAGGAAGAAGGGGGAGCTGGAGTTGGGATTTTGTAGAGGAAGAGAGGGAGAGAACTGATGAGGGAGAGAGAGCCGTATTAGAAATTTACGGTCATTACATCCTGCCCCCCTTAAAACAAATTCCGTCCTCGGAATTAAAATAATAGTGATGTATAAAGATCCCAAGGACAGAGATATGGAAAGAGATACTCACTCAACACATATAGAGAATGATTCAAAATAACTGCATATTCATAAGCAGGGGAGAAAGTAAGACAAGAATAATACAGGATAAAGTACAAGATGTGACAACTAAGATTCAAGAAACAGATGAGGGTATCGTTGTCTCATTTCAGACTCAGTCTCCCAAGTCGACTCGCCAGGAGAATCTGGGTGCCACATCACACGAACGAGCGTGACGGTCTTGTTCCGGAGAGTCTTCTCCCTTCGGTCTAAAATCGCCACAGGCTGCTTTTCGTATGTCAAATCAGATCGCACCTCAATCTCCGAGAAATCTACGACATGACTCGGATCTCCAGCGTATTTTCGCAACTGAGAAACGTGGAATATGTCATGCACTCCAGCCAGGGCGGGTGGTAATGCAAGTCGGTACGCCACTTCTCCAACTCTCTCTAATACGTCGAAAGGTCCCACATATCGCGGGCTCAACTTCCCACGCCTTCCAAAGCGAATGGTGCCTCGGTTGGGGGAAATCTTCAGGAATACATGATCTCCTGGCTGAAACTCTAAATTCCGGCGCTTCGCATCTGCCCAATGCTTGAATCTGTCATGTGCTATGCGAAGTCGCTCCCGAATGATCCTGACTGCATCAACTGATCTCTCAATCAACTCTGGCCCAAAAATCTCTCGTTCACCAACGTCGTCCCAACTCAACGGAGAACGACACTTCCTGCCATATAGTGCTGCAAAAGGGGCCATTCCAATACTAGCCTGGAAACTATTGTTGTATGCAAACTCCACCAAATGCAAGTGATCTTCCCACGATCCATGAAAATCAAGCATACAGGCTCTAAGCATATCCTCCAAAATCTGAATGGTCCTCTCCGACTGCCCATCGGTCTGGGGATGATAAGCTGTGCTGAAACTGAGACTGGTCCCAAGACTCGCCTGCAAACTCTTCCAGAACTCTGAGGTAAATCGGGTATCACGATCCGAAACGATGCACACTGGAACTCCGTGCAATCGTACGATCTCCTGCAATACTAGAGATTTACTAACACCCTTGGAAAGGAACTCATCGAACATATAGAGATAGATATTTTACCTCCATGTATCTCTGAGCAAGATGCTCCGTCGACTGTCCCACTCGGAAAGGAATGAAGTGAGCCGATTTGGTTAATCGATCTACGATCACCCAAACAGCGTCATTTTGTCTAGTGCTCCGAGGTAAGCCAGTAACGAAGTCCATGGTAATATGTTGCCACTTCCATTCCAGAATAGGTAATGGCTGTAATAGACCTGCGATACGCTGATGCTCTGCCTTCACCTGCTGACATACAAGACACTTCGCCACACTACGAGCTACATCTCTCTTCATACCACGCCACCAAAAGTTCATCTTCAGATCCTTATACATCTTCGTGCCTCCAGGATGAATAGAATACGGTGAGCTATGAGCTTCCCGTAATAACTCCTCTCGAATATCTCCTCCTGGTACACAGATACGACTCCCAAATCGTAAGGATCCGACCATCTGCGTTGTCTCATGTTGAGCTCCTTCTGAGTAAAAATGTACTTCAAGCTCTTGTGATCCGTAAACACTTTCACTTGCTCTCCCAACAGATAATGCCTCCAAAGCTTAAGGGCAAAAATCACAGCTGCCAACTCCAAGTCGTGGGTAGGGTAATTCTGCTCATGCTTCTTCAACTGGCGAGAAGCATACGCTACCACATGACCATCTTGCTGAAGAACGCATCCTAATCCTCTACCTGATGCGTCGCAAAACACCTCAAAGTTCCCGCCCCTATTTGGTATCGTCAAGACTGGGGCTAAAATCAATCGAGACTTTAACTCCTCAAACGCCTGCTCACAAGCGTCGGACCAGACGAATTTAATATCCTTCCTCGTAAGACGCGTCATTGGTTCTGCAATCTTCGAGAAATCCTTGATGAAACGCCGATAATATCCAGCTAATCCCAGGAAACTCTTAATGTCGGACACCGACTTAGGGGTAGGCCAATCCTTAACAACAGCTACTTTATCTGGGTCCACATATATGCCATCTCCTGACACCACGTGTCCTAGAAATGCAATGCGGTCCAGCCAGAACTGACACTTACTATACTTGGCGAATAGCCGATGCTCTCTCAAGGTCTTCAGCACGTACCGCAAATGCTCCGCATGTTCCGCTTCATCCTAATTGGTCGAAGATATCATCAATACGGGGAAGTGGATACTTATTCTTCACTGTCACAGCATTCAACTCCCGATAGTCGATGCACATCCGCTTGGATCCATCCTTCTTACCCACAAGCAACACAGGCGCTCCCCAGGCCGATACACTAGGTCGTATCAAGCCTCTCTGCAAAAGATCATCCAACTGAGTCCGAAGCTCGGCCAACTCAGCCGGTGGCATACGATAAGGAGTCTTAGAGATCGGAGCAGTTCCAGGCTTCAAATCTATGGAAAACTCAATTGTTCGATCCGGTGGCAATCCGTAAATATCGTCGGGAAACACATCTTCAAATTCCTGAACTACAATTAGCTTCTCGGATTCCACTTGCATCGCAGCTAACGTCGCCTTCTTCGGTCTAGCTCTAAACTCCACAGGTCCGACCGATGTGCTACCACTAGTGAACTCAAATCTCGGGTGATCCGGTATCTCGAAT
>NC_033796.1:7895231-7902320 GCF_001876935.1 Asparagus officinalis
TCTTTGAGTAGATAGAGTCCTGAACATAACTTAGCACTACCAATCATCCTCCCTGAGTCCAATGCCTGAAAAACACATGGTCTTTGAGTAGATAGAGTCCTAAACATAACTTAGCACTATCAATCATCCTCCCTGAGTCCAATGCTTGAAAAACACACAGATTTGAAGAAAATTTAGTCACACAATGGAGGTCCTTCGTTAATTTACTGATAGAAATAAGAGTGCAATCTAGGAACATGTAGGACAGGAGATAGTGTTAGAGAGTCTGAGATAGTGTTAGAGAGTCTGAGATCCAAACTAGGAACATATTCTTGCTTCTTGATTGAATATTCTTTAATTCCCTCCAAATTAGTAGGTAAAACTTAAGTAAAAATATAAGTGGATTTGTGTAATAATATATATTTATAAGCGACCACGTTTTTTAAATGAATATTTGATGAGCAAACAAATAATATATATTTGATTAAAGTCTATCTGTTAATGAACCCAAATACATAGCATTATTTGTTTAGTGTTAAACGAACAACCTAATGGAACATAAACAATAGTTAGTCAAACAATTACCTAACTATTTATTAATTATTTGGTTTGTTTCCACCCTTATTTGCAAACATCTCTGCAGTATAAACGCAACCCACAAAACTAAATCAAGTTATGTGGGTCTCGGAGGAAATGCTAGTAGAAATCACCTTTGAACCCATGGCCTTCTCTTTTTAAAGTAGTCCTAAGTCCTGTTAGGGCTGTCCCAACACTTCTTGTCTTCTCCGAGTCCCGCTATATAGGAAAGTTCAACGTTATTCTATAAATTTTCTTACTTGATAGTGTTGAATATTTGTGGCTAACCCCCAAAAAAGATAAACTTTAATTATTCAAGTGGTTTTGAGTTCGAATCTCATGATAACCAATACTACATGGCTGAGATTCGAACCAATACCCTCGGTAGGACATATAACTTATATGGCAATGTGCTAACCAGGTAGCCAACTACACAGGATTGTCAAATCCCATGTAGTTTATTCATTATAAACTTCATAGGATTGTGAATTCCGTGAAAAGTAGCCTAATTCTAAACTACACGGGATTGGAAAACCCATGTAGTCTAATTTTCTGCTAAACTACATGAGATTCTCAATGTCGCGTAGTTTTTTGCATTTATTTATCAATTTTGACCCATTTTCTACCAGGTGGCTGAAACTATATCGAAAATAAACAAGCACAAAATAGATTGAAAATGCTAAATAAATTTCAAAAAATAATCCAAAATAAAATTTGTCCAATTCATGTGGAAGCTCCTCGGACACTTTATCAACTTAACTAGGTCCTCTTTGGGTGGTAAAACAGTGAAATACTTCAAAAACTAATAAATCGAAACATTTTGATGACAAACCCATTATACACCCCAAGCATACTTATCCGGCCCTAAAAAGCTTTGGCCGATGTATTGGGATCATCTCCTAATAAATAGTGCTCCTGATATCTCCTAATAAAGAGTTATTGACCTTTGATTTATCAATCAAAGGCCAAGATCTTATTCTCCTCCCCCTCCTACTTTTCCTCATGAGGAGAGCATGACCTTTGATTGATAAATCAAATGCTAAAATCTCATTAGGAAATCTTAGGAAGCCTCTCATTAGGAGAGGATCCCAATCCTTGGCCACTTTGGTCCAAAATATTATATTTTTAAAAATCTCTTTTACGCGTACTCTTTTCTCCGCGTCGCGTCGTCCCGACGCTAGAAGCCATCTTCTATAAAGCACGTCCCGCTTACTCTCATTTCAGAATAAAAAAGAAAACTCAATTTCATTTCGAGGCATCTCTAGGTTTAGGGTTCGAGATTTGCGACTGCGTGCCAAAAAGTTTAGGTATTACTTTCCATTAATTTGTTCGTCTCCTTAGCTGCTTATCTTAGTTCCATGTTTTTGCTTGATTCTGCTTTTGTGTTTCCTCTTGATTGCCAGAAGATGATCAGAGCTCTAACATGGATCTTATTGTGCTTTTCGAAATTGTGGAGGCTACGAATTAGGGTTTGGTTCTGGTTCGCACTTCTCTCCTGTTCGTATTCAGGTCTTTGATCGAGCAATTTCAACATCCAGCCTGAGATTGGAGCTGATCGCTGGATTTTGAGGTAAATTTCTTTCTAGGGTTCTTGTTTTCTTTCCAAATAAGGATACTTTTGGCGAACGAAGATCTTAGGGTAGAAAAATAACGGTAGAAGTTTCCTGTTTTCTTATATTTTTGGGAACTTTTCGTTTATGCTTTTCATTTTCTTTGGAAGTAATTTTCAAATTTGTAAAGATTGCTCCTTTAGAAGAAAATGCTGTACATTTCTGTCCGAAGTTCTACTTTAACGGTTTTAGGGTTCATCCATTACCGCCTTTTCATATTCCCTTAAATTAGGATTTACATTTTCTTCCTTCTTCTTTATTTTTTGATATTTTCATGTTGAATAGTGTTTTCTTTTTGAGGCGATCACTAAAACTCTTTCTCTTGTGCAGGAAGCTAAGAATGGTGATGCCTCGCTCGTCTCAGAGACGATTACGATGCTGGAGAGAAAGGAAGGTCGAGGTCAAGTTGGATGAGCCGCTCATATAAACCTAGACCTACGCTGATTTTCTGCTCGGGAAATTTGATGACATCACCGCAGCGCTACTTAAACAACTTGTAATTATTTTGTCTTGATTCCTTGTTTTCTATGCTGCAAAGGGAGGAATGGGCGACAGTGAAAGGAGGCTGGCCCGCAGTGCAGGACGTCCAGATTTGAAGCAAGGATGAAGCAATATCAACTAGTATGTCTCACGCTCGCAAAGTTGTTTGTATCTGTCATCATTGTTGCTTTATGTTTCAGATTTCAAGCTCTCGGCAACGCACCACAATCTAATTGTTGTATTAAATTTACTTCATGGGCCTAATTAACCATATAGATTAGTTTGAATCATAGAAATATTTCAACGTAAAAGAATCATCCACAATTGTACACTACGTATAGAATAGTCATGTTCTTATACACCACTATTACCTTGGCTGCTTTGCTGGTTTACCCTATTTCTCATCTTCTCACAGTTGTTTCTTTAAAAAATTCTGCAAGCTTATCAACCTTTATGACAGCAGCAAGGAGGATACTCTAATTTGAAGTCCTATGATCTTTTTTCTTACAGGGATATTATGCATGTCAGTATAAATTTCAAGAAACCCCCTAAAATTTAGAAATTAAATATAAATATCTAAGATAATGGTCTTGAAAGCCTTTTGAATTTTCAAATTTCAGATCTTAATGACTTCATGTTTCTAATAGATTAGTCTTTAATATTGGTTTGCTGACTTGGACATTCACATAATATACCATGTGTAAACTGTTTATATTTATGCTGTTGATCTTCGTGCCATATATTTTGATTAATGCTCTTTGAAATATGGGTTGCCCTTGGACTACCTTCAACTACTAACTAAGCATCTTTTCACGACATTTATTTGCTCTCTTCTATACTCGTTTTAGGCATCAGTAGCCATAAAGTTCTAATGTACTTGGTATTTTTCAAGGCCTTTCTTATTTGTAAGCCGTCAATTGGAAAATGATTCCCCAAAGGAAGAGCAAACTGAGGGCTTGCTGCCTAAAAAACTATCAAATCCAAGGAGTATTCCAATGTCCAGGCGCGTCTTGGCTAAACGAGGCCAGGCTATACCACTTCTAATAATCATTTGAAAGTTTCATTCGGAATGTTGATGAGCGCGTCTTGGCTAAACGAGGCCAGCCTACACCACTTCTAATAATCATTTGGAAGTTTCATTCGGAATGTTGATGAGTACTTCTATTTATGCAGTGTATGCCCTGTGCTTTGCACTTCTATTTTTCCTGTACAAACTTGACTCTCCTTTCTTTGTCTACTTAATTGAAATGATATTTGACTACCTTATCCTGTTGATATATGCAGGTTTAACTGAAGTATGAAGATGATCGGCCTGTGGATGGTAAGGGGTTCACACAACAGTTATCGACAAACTACACCAAACGTTTGACAGTGAGATTGGTAACAAGGATTTTGCATATGACGGGGAAAAGAGTTTTTTTTTGTAATGCATCACAGAATAGGTGCTTTTTTGCTTTTTTGTGGCGTTCATAGTTTCTGTACTTAATTACTACTATTCTATGTGCTTATATTGTGTTTCTTCTCTGCTTTCCTTTTTTCCGTAGAACTTCTGGCAGTGGAAGCCCAGGCGGAAATGACAGCCCGGCCAGATTCACCGTAAGCAGTTGAGGCGTCCCTACCAGACAAAGTCCTTTAAAGTTGAGCTGAATTTTGCTAAAGTGTCTCCAATGCAGTCAATTGCAATGGCTTTAAAAGGTCATTTTACTGAAAACATTTAGGAATCGCTGTAAGTGCTTGATATCATCTTAAGACAGCATGTGACAAAGCGGCATGATCTTTTTGCTTGTGATATTGTATCAGCAATTTAATTTTTCTGTGATATACAGGTCACTGTGAGTGTTTTTCTGAAGGCATTACTTCTTGTAGGGGTTGCTTGCTTGCCCTTCAAACTTTTTTTCAGACCAACCCTTCAAACTTCACTGCTATGGGAGGCGCCGTCTTGGGTTATAGAGGGCTCCATTCAAGCTCCCGAACCTACGAAGGTGGCCTATCAATATTGAATATAGGTAATTTCTTTGTCATTGCGGAGGGTGTCAAGCAGTCATATTGATGACAATTGTCTATCTTAGAGATCCCCCCCTCCCCCCCAGTCTGTTGTATAATACCGCTCTACTTTTTCTGCATATATCTGAACAACCATGTTAATTAAACCAGATCTGTTGTTGATTTTCTTATTGAAAGCCAGAAAGTTAGGGATCCATACCAAATTGACTAGGCAAAAGCACGTAAAAATTGATCCAAGAGTTTATGATTCTCATTTTTAAATGTATGGTGTTTTGTTTTTGACAAAAATACTATGAAAACAAGTAAAATACTATGATATCCAAATAGAGCCTAATAAATCGAAACATTTTGAAGACAAACCCATTATACACCCCAAGCATACTTATCCGGCCCAAAAAAGCTTAGGCAGCTTTGGTCCCAAATATTATATTTTCCAAAATATCTTTTACGCGTACTCTTTTCTCCGCGTCGCGTCGTCCCGACGCTAGAAGCCATCTTCTATAATTAAAGCATGTGATGTGGTAGTCTCCCGCTTACTCTCATTTCAGAATAAAAAAGAAACTCAATTTCATTTCGAGGCATCTCTAGGTTTAGGGTTCGAGATTTGCGACTGCGTGCCAAAAAGTTTAGGTATTACTTTCCATTAATATGTTCGTCTCCTTAACCACATATCTTAATTCCTTGTTTTTGCTTGATTCTGATTTTGTGTTTCCTCTTGATTGCCAGAAGATGATCAGAGCTCTAACATGGATCTTATTGTGCTTTTCGAAATTGTGGAGGCTACGAATTAGGGTTTGGTTCTGGTTCGCACTTCTCTCCTGTTCGTATTCAGGTCTTTGATCGAGCAATTTCAACATCCAGCCTGAGATTGGAGCTGATCGCTGGATTTTGAGGTAAATTTCTTTCTAGGGTTCTTGTTTTCTTTCCAAATAAGGATACTTTTGGCGAACGAAGATCTTAGGGTAGAAAAATAACGGTAGAAGTTTCCTGTTTTCTTATATTTTTGGGAACTTTTCGTTTATGCTTTTCATTTTCTTTGGAAGTAATTTTCAAATTTGTAAAGATTGCTCCTTTAGAAGAAAATGCTGTACATTTCTGTCCGAAGTTCTACTTTAACGGTTTTAGGGTTCATCCATTACCGCCTTTTCATATTCCCTTAAATTAGGATTTACATTTTCTTCCTTCTTCTTTATTTTTTGATATTTTCATGTTGAATAGTGTTTTCTTTTTGAGGCGATCACTAAAACTCTTTCTCTTGTGCAGGAAGCTAAGAATGGTGATGCCTCACTCGTCTCAGAGACGATTACGATGCTGGAGAGAAAGGAAGGTCGAGGTCAAGTTGGATGAGCCGCTCATATAAACCTAGACCTACACTGATTTTCTGCTCGGGAAATTTGATGACATCACCGCAGCGCTACTTAAACAACTTGTAATTATTTTGTCTTGATTCCTTGTTTTCTATGCTGCAAAGGGAGGAATGGGCGACAGTGAAAGGAGGCTGGCCCGCAGTGCAGGACGTCCAGATTTGAAGCAAGGATGAAGCAATATCAACTAGTATGTCTCACGCTCGCAAAGTTGTTTGTATCTGTCATCATTGTTGCGTTATGTTTCATATTTCAAGCTCTCGGCAACGCCCCACAATCTAATTGTTGTATTAAATTTACTTCATGGGCCTAATTAACCATATAGATTAGTTAGAATCATAGAAATATTTCAACGTAAAAGAATCATCCACAATTGTACACTACGTATAGCATAGTTATGTTCTTATACACCACTATTACCTTGGCTGCTTTGCTGGTTTACCCTATTTCTCATCTTCTCACAGTTGTTTCTTTAAAAAATTCTGCAAGCTTATCAACCTTTATGACAGCAGCAAGGAGGATACTCTAATTTGAAGTCCTATGATCTTTTTTCTTACAGGGATATTATGCATGTCAGTATAAATTTCAAGAAACCCCCTAAAATTTAGAAATTAAATATAATATCTAAGATAATGGTCTTGAAAGCCTTTTGAATTTTCAAATTTCAGATCTTAGTGACTTCATGTTTCTAATAGATTAGTCTTTAATATTGGTTTGCTGACTTGGACATTCACATAATATACCATGTGTAAACTGTTTATATTTATGCTGTTGATCTTCGTGCCATATATTTTGATTAATGCTCTTTGAAATATGGGTTGCCCTTGGACTTCCTTCAACTACTAACTAAGCATCTTTTCACGACATTTATTTGCTCTCTTCTATACTCGTTTTAGGCATCAGTAGCCATAAAGTTCTAATGTACTTGGTATTTTTCAAGGCCTTTCTTATTTGTAAGCCGTCAATTGGAAAATGATTCACCAAAGGAAGAGCAAACTGAGGGCTTGTTGCCTAAAAAACTATCAAATCCAAGGAGTATTCCAATGTCCAGGCGCGTCTTGGTTAAACGAGGCCAG
>NC_033796.1:7903320-7908790 GCF_001876935.1 Asparagus officinalis
CGGACAACGCGTAACCCTAGGTCAACGCCATTCAACGCGTTGCGATCAAAAAGTCAACATACGACGTTCAAAACCCTAAGGTCAACGCCGGACAACGCGTAACCCTAGGTCAACACCGATCAATGCGTTGCAACGAAGAAATCAATACTCCGAAAAGTATACGAGTATAAACTGCTTCTTAATACTCCGAAAAGTATACGAGTATAAACTGCTTCTTAATACTCCGAAAAGTATACGAGTATAAACTGCTTATTAATACTCCGAAAAGTATACGAGTATAAACTGCTTCTTAATACTCCGAAAAGTATACGAGTATAAACTGCTTCTTAATACTCCAATAAGGTATACGAGTATAAACTATTCCCTATTTTTGGTTGAGAAGTTCCTGGAGAATGTTTTTATAAACATTCTTAAGGATAACTCAACAACACGACGCCAGACAACGCGTTGCAGACAAAGATTCGACGCCAAGTTTAAAATAAATGCAGCACCGGAACTCTTACAACCATTCGACAAAGCACCGAATAGCCTGGAAGATTGAAGGAATCAGGAACGGAAGTCATTCCAAGGTCCCATTACACCGACTGAAGGTGGGGACAATCATATCCAAAGTATTCCAGACTCTTCTATAAAAGAACGAGACTGAAATACTTTGGAGGGGGTATCTGTAGGCATATAAAATTGCTTATAGGTCCCTTAGCTCAGCTCGGCACGAACCGACAAACCAACGAGGCGACGAGATCGACGAATCGCACGCAAGCGAAGCTGACGAACCGCACGCGAACGACGGAATGAATCCACTCGCGTGCGGAATCAAACCAACGGTTCAAGGAGTCAATGAGTCATCCATCCAGGCTTCCAAATCAGGATTCAGAACAAATCGGGGTTCAGAGCAACGCCACAGGCGAACTCGGATGAATCGCGATCGAGTCACGATCAGTTTTGGAATCAAGCTCAGAATCGGATTTACTGCCAAATCAGGAATCCGGTGCTCATCAACGATATCCATGGATGTATATAATGTTTAAATAATTCATATCTCTCGTGTAATCAAAATAATAACTATATTAATCATCTTCGGGATACCCATATATGTGCTATAACACTATATGTGGCCGAGCCACCCTGAGGTGGCCGCCCAGATCTGTGCCAAATGCGCAGATCTGGTTGCCTATAAATAGGCGGGATCATTCATCATTTGGGAGGTGGGAAAATTTGGAGAGAGGCGAAGCCCTGCTGGATTGGAGACTCAGATCTAAAAAAAGATCTCAACTTTGGGACTTCGAGGACTTGCTCATTCAGATCTGGTGCTCGGCGACCGTCAACGCCAAACAAGGCAGGTGTTCAAGAGGGCCGGATCTCAGATCTACGCAGACGTACTCCAGATCTAAGCTTGGTCTTAGATCCCGAGACTTGGACGATTGTTTCCTTGGTGAATCAATCCTCCCCGGCTATTATTTCTTTCGTGGAATAATACCCATCGTACTACGTAGATCCGACCGGATCTAGATCTCGCGGTGGTCCACGGATAAACCCCGGCGCAGGCAAAGAACCCCCACAAAAGCGAGTGACCGCAAAACAGGAGCTCGCAATTCGTTCGACAAATAAGGAGAAAGTTGTAATTTTCTTTATTTCTTGTGTTATTTGATTTTCGTTGTAACCGGATCTAAAAAAAAGACCGGATCTTTGTAACTCAAAAGGCTGTTATTTAAGATGACAATTGTTGCCGCCGGCTCATCGCACTTCGCCGCTGTCGAGCTCGCCTCCACCGAGGTAAGGCATCAGGTCTAAATTAACGTGTTAGTTCTAACTGAAATGCATGTTAGCTAGCTCTAAATTAACGTGTTAGTTTTAACTGAAATGCATGTTAATGCTACCGGGATGCATGTTAGCTCTAATGGAGATGATGTTAGTTCTATTACGAGGCATGTTAGTTCTAGTTGGCGTTCCTGTTAGATCTAGTGGATTTCATGATGGTTCTATCTTCCCTCATGCATATTCCTTGGATCTATCTTCTTCCTTTTAATTTCAGCTCATACATTACTTGGTTTGCAGCACTCACTCTATGGCTACGAGCCGGATAATTTAGAGCTATTTTTGCCATGTATTGTTAAATTGGATATAAACTTTAAATTTGGTTTAAACTATCGTTTAGAAATTGTTTAGTGAAATTGAAAGATCAACTTGATGACGTTTTTTGAGCGATTTTGAACTTCTTATATGTGATAATTTGATAGCTTGTATAGACACTCCACCAATTCTCTCACGTGAGGCAACAATGGAAGAAGATAAAAGCCAGGACCATGATCTACTATCTACAACATGGCTTCCCCCTCAGGTGATAATATCTTATTGTTTATAGTGTACTACTAACTAATGACATATACCAAAATAGTTGTCTTTTAGCATGAGTTTTGTTTCTCTATTTTTATAGGCATCCGAGCATGAGGAGAATGGTGATGAGCTTATGGGCGTTGAAAATGGTGAAGATAATTTAAACAGCGTTGATCCATATATCGGAATGGAGTTCTCTACTCATGAGGAAGCTTATAATTTCTACAATGCATACGCCAGACTTAAGGGATTTGGTGTTCGCAAGGGTCACACAGCTTGGTCGAGAAAGAAAGATGCAATCCTATCTAGAATATTTGTATGTGACAAAGAAGGCTTTAAATCTTTAAAAGATAAAAGAGAAGATGGTCGGAATGTAATTCGAAAGTTCGATACAAGATGTGGATGCAACGCAAGGATGGTTATTGGACTTGATAGAAGCACTGAAAAATGGGTGGTCCGAAAGTTAAACAGTAAGCATAATGGTCATCCATTAACCACCCCAACTCGGGTAAAGAAGCACTACTCACATCGGACACTTCATCGAGCTCAATCGACAAAAAGGTTGATAGATACTCTTGACAATCAAGGTTTACGGCCTTCTGCCATTTGTAAGGTTGTAGACGTTGCTCATGGCAATGAACAAGGCTCTCTCACTCAACAAGAATGCCAAGCACAACTTAGACTTAAACGAAGAAACAACGTCGGCCATGAGTGCGTGAACATAGTTCGTCAATTTCAAGAGAAAAAGGTATCTGATCCTCAATTTTACTTCGCACTTGATTTAGAAAATGATGGGACGATGAGAAGTGTTTTTTGGATGGATGGTAGGTCGAGGACTTCTTACTTGCAATTTGGAGATGTTGTTTGCTTTGATGTTACATATAGAACGAACAATTTAAAATTGCCGTTTGCACCATTTACGGGCGTTAACCATCATCGACAGTCTACTCTATTTGGGTGTGCGTTACTGGCCGATGAAACGGAGGAGACGTTTATATGGTTATTTAGCCAATGGTTAAAATGTATGTCGGGTATAGCACCAGTAACAATCATCACTGATCAAGATAAAGCTATGTGTGGTGCTATTCACAAAGTTTTTCCTAAAACTCGCCATCGCTTTTGTTCTTGGCACCTTCGTAGGAATGCCTTACAAAATCTTCAATCAATGCATAATGATTATGGTGAGGATGTTGGTGTAAAGTATAACAAATGGTATTGGAGTAAATCGGAAGAAAAATTTGAAAAGCGTTGGGAAGAAATGAGGGACAAATATGGTGCAGATAAAAGGAGTTGGTTAGTAAATTTATACAATCATCGAGATCATTGGGCTCCAGTGTATCTTAAAGACACTTTTACTGCAGGAATGACATCTACTCAGCGGAGTGAGGGAATTAATGCTTTTTTTGATCATTTTGTGAATGTAAATACCGAGTTACATGATTTTGTTAAGCTTTGTGAATGTAAATACCAAGTTACATGATTTTGTTAAGCAGTATGATAATGCTGTCAGAGCTCGCCGAGCCGCTGAACTTGAGCAAGATTTTAAGTCCACAGACTCAGTTCCTACATTGATAATTGAACATCCCATTGAAAAACAAGCTCGGGAGAATTATACGAAGAATCTGTTTACTATCTTTCAGAAAGAACTCAAGGATAGTTACTCCATGCTTCATGAAAAGTTGTCGAAGGACGGCGCAAGTGCTACTTATGCCGTTTGGAATATAGATAGCGAGGCTGAAAGCAAGAAGATAGTAAAGCATCATGTTGTTTTCGATACATCCAAAGAAAAAAGAATTAAGTGCTCTTGTGCGAGATTTGAGATGGAAGGTATATTATGCAAACATAGCTTGCACATTTTAGTAAAGAAGCAAGTATTAGAAATTCCATCAAGATATATCATGCAACGATGGACAATTAAAGCAAGACATGTTGGTTGCGGAGTTGTTAGAAATTGCATTACAAATAGTGAAGACCAACTATCTATCATTAAACATTGGGCCCTTAGGAGTAGATGTAACAAGGCACTAGAAGATACATTGACTTTAAGTACACTTCATGATAAGTTTAGTGCTTTTTTAGACTCATTTTTTGAAGAAGTTGAGAATTCCAAGATTGAGAAGGAACATAACGACAATGGAAATGAGAGCAATGCCAGCAATAAGATACCTACTTCATCCATACCCATTGTAGGCGTCAAAATTTGCCTATGAGTTCCCGTACGCCCTCGAGGCGAAATACAGACGATAAGCGTCATCATCCAAGTCAGGAAAGGATTATCTGGCCCCATGAAAGATAACGAATATATAAAGTGAGTCATTGGAGTGTACAAGTCAACGGAATGACGAAATGCGCAATACAAGTTCGGAGAAGTCACAAAGTGTCGAACACCTCAAAGTGGCCCGTAAAAGTAAGAGGCATTTAGACCATGATATGATTTGAATCTAAAAAAGTTCAAAACATGAAAGTTGTAGGTCTCTTCGTCAGCTTTCTAACACATCTTCGATCACCTCATTCTGAGATCGGACGATAGAGTTATAGTCAAAATACCCAAGACCATTTAGGCCGTTTTACGCCAGCGAGACACAATCTGTGTCTCGGAGAAAATAGAGATTTTGGCGATGATGTGGTTCTAATATGAAGAATCTTAAAGCATTAAAGTTGTAGGTCTCTTTGTTATCTTTCCAAAACATCTTGCATCACCTCAATCGGAGGTCATATGAAAGAGTTAAGACTAAAATACCCGAGATAGTCCAAGCTGTCTCGGACATGTGCGAGACAGTCGAAGTGACTCGAGCCCATGTCAGCTCCCGACGTGTTTTCTGATAAGATTGGCTTCTAGAACTCCTTGGGGTCATCCATAAACATGTGGGGTTATCTTTAAACATGTGGAAGTTGTTACACAACCGAAAACCCACCTAAACGGATAATAACGGTTGTTCTTTGATCCTATCCACAAACACTGCATTCCTATCCACAAACACGACATCTAAAGCCTATAAATACACCCCTAGCACCCTCATAAAATCAGATCTGAAGGGAGCCACGAATTTCACATGAGCTAGGGTGAAGGGCGGAGTTATTATCAAGAGGACGAAGTGCTGCCGGATTGAGGAGTCAAAGGAGCACGAATTTCAGC
>NC_033796.1:7909790-7915189 GCF_001876935.1 Asparagus officinalis
ACAAATAGAACCGAAAAAATCAGCAAAGCATAGGTGTTAGACTGGAAAAGAAGAAAATGGAGTAAATGAGACGCTTATGAATTCCAAGGTCAACTAGTATAGTACTTGGCCTAAGCACAGTTTGTTGACATCAATTTTGTCCAGTGTACTATACATAAATTTGTCTCAAGAATTTGTATTAATTACCAATCTCATGGTAAGAACAGTTGAAATCTTATGGGGAAGGTCTTATAGTGAAACTCTGATAAATAATGGGAAAAATTGCATATCAGGACAGAAACATTGCTACAGTGAAAATTCCGACAAATGGTCCAGGCATTTAAAGAATCGTTATCTTTTAGTTGGTGAAAATAAATAACATGATAATAGAAAACAGGAAGAAAAATATGCAAAGCAGGATTTGCAATAGAATTTTCTAAAATGACCATGACAGAGTGGAGTAGCATGATTTATATTTGTCCCCAAGCTTAAAACCTTACGAACTAGTTTAAGAAAGTGTGTTGATGGTTTTTCCAGTTCTCAATCCTCACACAAGAGTGAAGATAATTAGTACTTCAACTTTCAACAATAATTTAACCATAAAAAGTGTAATTTAACAGATTTTTATGATACATGTCTCTTATTATTTAGCTCAATTGGATCAGTTTCCATATTAGTTCAACGAACTTGTGATCTGAAGCAAGTCCCCGCAATATGGTGACCATTTTCTAGAAGTCTCATTTGTTTGAGCCTTGCAGATGAGTGACCAGAAAATGAAAGATACTAGGTGGAACCAATGGTGGCATACTTTTATCTGGATCAAGCTTCAGGGGACTATGATCAAATTGAGATCATCGTCAAGGACGTATATCCTAAAAGTCATAAAATTAATTTGAGAACAATATGATGATCAACAGATATTAATGTTAGCATCAGTCATCGAGCTGTGAAAAATTTCACCTTTTTCTTGCCGATACGTTTAGACAACCAAACTGGAATATGCAGACATATTAGCCATATGTCTAGAGTACTCTGACTATCACAAAATACTTACCCAAAGACCCACAAGGAAACTGCAAGAAGCATGGTACCAACCATCACCCATTCATTCCTTGTCACAGGTCCCATTTGCTCGAGCTTTTTTGCAGCCAAAGCAGGAGCATCTGGTGTATCTTTTGTTTCTGGTGGAAAGATCTTGTATAGAAGATATGGAGTGACTAGAAGTGCAATGATGGCAGGTAAACTTGCAGCCTTAAACCAGGATACCCATGGACTTGCAATCTTAACACCAAGTTCCTCAGCTAATTTAAGGCACAGGAGGTTTTGAGCTGCAGCAGTTAGGAAAAGAGCACTTGAGTTACCAGCTGACTGCCATGCATCAGAAAGAAAGAAAGAAAACAATGTCATTAAACTTATGAAAGGCTAGAATAGAGCCGAGAAAAGTTACAAAACTATAACAAAAACATAAATTTTTCTACCTATACCAACTGATGAGGGTAATTACCATATAGAGCCTCTCCACAGAGCATAGTAGATTGTAACAAATAAAAAATCAGCAAGAGACTCCTGGAAATATCAGCCAGTCACCATGCGCAATTATAAAAAATTGTGACACCGAACAAGTATGGACTGAGAATACACCTTAAAAGAAAGTTTTTGAAGGAAATTTTTGAATAGGTAACATAATTTAGCATAATTTTACAGTGAATAGTTCACATGCTGTCTATTACTAGGGCAAGATAAATAGTTCACATAATTTTGCAGTAAAGGAAGTTTTTGAAGCACACCTTCATCAGTAGATTATAGGCTTAAGATCAACTGCAAACCCAAGCCAAGTAACATTATATATGGAATGGAAATGGATGAACAATGTTGTCGATCATTATAAGCCAAAATAATTCAGGATAAGTTTAACATGTCTACTTGCATCTTTTGTACACCTTATTTCTACTTCATATGTCAATAAAGAAACATAAGCTTTGTTCAAGCATGAGAGAAGGCCAGTTGAGGTTCTTCTGATCAGCAATAATGCCAACTTAGTGAGCTCCTATCTAGTGATCAATCCTATCCTCTTTAGTCTTTTCCTTTTTGTTCTCCATCTGATCTCTTGATTACTGGTTTACAGTACAATTCATGCCCATAGAATTTGAGTCCTTACATTGTATAACTAATGTTTGCTAATATGCAGCTGATAAAAATCCTAGATGATTTTCTTATCGAGCCACTCTTATTTCTACTTTCAATTACAATACTTTTTTACCCCTTGATTTAACCCACAACAATTCAACATAAGAGTGACAAGCAGCTCCAAGAATCAAAATTACCAACTATTAGCACAATGGTTATTAGCCAGACCTATAAGATGATGAGAAAAAAATCCTATTATCAAATCGAAATAAAGTAAAAATATACCAAGTAGTAAACTAACAAGTATTTCACCAAAAATATATCTTTCCCCATGAAATATAATTTTGTGTATCAATCGACAATCGTCAATTCATATTCCACAACTATAAAAACTTTATTTCTAGTAACCATAAATGCATAAGACATTAGAATATTTCTAAAACAATATACAAACTTAAAGAGCAAAACTGACTAAAGGGTGTCCCTAGAGTAGTAGAATCATTTGAAAGAAAATGTCTTCCTATGTTTCAAACATCCAACTAGTGATCTATAACCCATACAAACTTAACATTTCTAAAAACGATAGCCACACCTGAAATTGAAGGAAAGTCACATATAAACAAAATCAGAATTTGTAACATCAAATACAAAATAAAGCATAGGCTTAGCACAAAAAGAAAATCACCTCAGACAAAATTGTTTTAAATGTTTTGGTCATTCAACTAGCATATGTTAAAACCCGCCAAAATGAACTAAAGTAACTAAACAAGCACATAATTCACACAGAACATAAAAAACTTCAAGTTCTAGCAATAAATTTATCTTTATAGAGGTCAAAAAAAAAAATTTTCCCTCAATGCAACCAGCAGATCATAAGAACATGCAGCTCATTTCCACCACCACCAACAACAACAAGTATAACCAAGCCTTTATCCCAAATGTTTGGGGTCGGTTACATGAATTCTATTTTTCCATTCCATAAGAATATGCAGCTCATTTCCAAAGGAAAATAAAATCATTTGCCATCCAAATTTCCTTCTTTGTGTGCTGTAACATATCAGAGCCCCATCAAAATTAAATCTTTTTCTCAGTAATTGGTAACAGAACATAATCCTCTCACTTAAAATCAAATGCAATAAGCTTTTCAAAATTTAAAAAAAAATCCAACAGAGTTAGGTACTAAATAAATTTTATAATCTATACTACTATATAAAAAACCAAGTGGGGGTAATCCAAAATTTGGATGAGTGGACATATTCTCATTTTCGACAGTACTTGGAAGGGCAAAAATTTAATTTAATAAGAGGCTTCTTTCTTGTTTTCCATTCTCTCTCTTTTGTTTTCTAGAATATTCTATATATAGATATAAAACATTTTGTCTTTCTTATCTTTCTCTTCTTTTGGTTTTCGAGAATGTTCTATATCATACTCCATGAACATATGATATGAGCCCATATAGTTACATATCCATTATATTTAAGATTTAAAAGGTATATAATATAAGTTTATAAGTTCCTTTTACACACACACACACACACACACATACAAAAAGCCAAAGAATATAAAATATAAATATTTTTTTAGAAACTATAAGTTTTGTGCATTAGGAACGTGCATTTAATTTTGTAACAATAAAATAAAATAAAATAGAACATATACAAATAATATTAATAGATGCTAAAAACCTTATCCTTCCCTATAGGATTAAAAAAATATTTTTTTCTTAGATTTAAGATATCATTACATTATAATTATAATCGAATCTCTGATGCATTTTGAGATATAAGAATTTATTAAAAAAGTTTTATGCCTCTTGCACGGGCGATAATGCTAGTTCACAAATGAAAAGTCAAGTTTACATCATCTATAAACAATTAGCAATAGAATTGACTTTTATGTTGTAGCCACTACTGTTAAATATTACAACCCTATCAAAATTAAATCTTTTTCACGTTAATGTTACAGAACATAATCCTCTCATTTAAATAAAATGAAATAAATCAAGTATTAAACTGACAAATAAAAAGTCAGCTACTGGCGAAGGAAATGACCTCACCTGAAACTGCGACAGCACAAGAAACGACCCCAACTTCCTCGACGTTGAATCGTTTGGCGAACTCCCTCCAGCAATCGCCAAACTCTTAATAATCGGCAAGAACACACCCCCAGCCCTCGCCGTAGTACTCGGCATCGCCGGCGCAATCATCGCCTCACTAATCGTCAACCCATAACTCAACCCTAGCGTACTCTTCCCAAGCCACTTCACAAAGTAAGTCGCCACTCTATCCCCTAACCCCGTCTTCACAAAACCCCGCGCAAAGAAAAACGAGATCACAATCAACCAGATCACCTCATTAGTAAAAGCCCCAAACGCAGCGGCGAAAGTTAGGGTTTTGGTGAGGACCGCCGCGGTGAGGCCGAGAAACGCCCAGGCGCCGACGGGGAGAGGGCTGAGGACGAGGCCGGCGATCGTGGAGAGGAAGATCGAGAGGAGGTTCCAAGCTTGGGACGAGATTTCGATGGGTTTGGGGACGAGGAAGCGGACGCCGAGGCCAATGGCGAGCGAAAGTAAGAGAGGGAGGGGCTTGGCCTTGGAGGCGCACTTTGCAAACGTCTGCGGCCCTATTAGACGCATCTATGCCTTTGGATCCAACCCGGCCATTTGGTCCGCCACGTAATTAATACTTGTGTAGCAAAACAGCGTACGCACCCCATTCCATACTGAAAAGCAGGCCACAGAAACACCTTTGGCCAACGATTCAACGGAATCCCTTCCGGCCTACGGGCCAATCGCAATCTCCTACGATCCTCACCGTCACCCAACGCGCCGTGACACATCCTTATCCCTCCGCGACGACACGTGCCTGGGATATATCGACACGTTCCCTGCCTTATTATAACCCCCGTTTCATTCGGCTGTTTTCCTCGTGCGTTCGTATTTCTCGGTACGACGCAGATGGCCCCAAGACTGCAGTCTCTGTCACTGGCGGATTGACCAGACGCATCTGCCCCTCAAATATAACGCTATCTTCTCCATTTTTCTCCTCAGCGATTCCGTCCAATTTTCTCTCCCTGACATGGAGAGCTCCTCCTTTTGTGCCCTTCACCGCTCCCTATTTCACCGCCCCTCACCTCGATCTCCGCCGTCCCTCCCTTCTCCCTCCCGCTCATCCACCCTCCGTTCCCGCCTCACCCAATCACGTCACCTCACTCATCCAATCGGCTCTCTTCCTCCGGAACCTCGGAGGTGGTAACCTCCCGCCTCCTCCCCCTCCTCCTCAATCAAGGCCGCC
>NC_033796.1:7916189-7920585 GCF_001876935.1 Asparagus officinalis
TTTGATAAAATGTTAGTTAAATGAGGTTTTGTAATTAACCACCCATTAATTTCACATTATTATTTCACACTAATTTTCTCATTATTATTCATGAATTAATAAAAATTAGTTAAATTTGTTATAATTGATGAAATTTTAGTTAAATTTTATTTTAGTATAGAATGATAACATGTAAGTATAGTATGAAAAACATTACTTGTAAGTATAACACGTTATCCTATAAGTATAGCATAAAACTCTGTAAGTATAGCATGTTATTCTGTAAGTTTAACACGTTATTTTGTAAGTATAACATGTTATTTTGTAAGTATAGCACGTTATCCTGTAAGTATAGCACGTGCTATACTTACTGGTTAACGTGTTATACTTACAGGATAATGTGTTATACTTACAGGATAACATGTTATACTTAAAGGATAATGTGTCATACTTACAAAATAACGTGTTATACTTACAGGTTAACGTGTTATACTTACTGGTTAACATGTTATACTTATAGGCTAACGTGCTATACTTACTGGTTAATGTACTATACTTACAGGATAACGTGTTATACTTACAGGATAATGTGTTATACTTACAGGATAACATATTATACTTACAGGTTAAAGTGTTATAGTTACAGGATAACGTGCTATACTTACAATATAATGTGATATACTTACAGGATAACGTGCTATACTTATAGGATAACATGTAATACTTACAAAATAACGTGTTATACTTACAGATAATGTGCTATACTTATAGTATAATGTGCTATACTTACAGGATAACGTGCTATACTTACAGGATAACGTGCTATACTTATAGGTTAACGTTCTATACTTACTGGTTAATGTGCTATACTTACAGGATAACGTGCTATACTTACAGGATAATGTGTTATACTTACAGGATAACGTGTTATACTTACAAGTTAAAGTATTATAGTTACAGGATAATGTGCTATACTTACAGTATAATGTGACATACTTACAGGATAACGTGTTATACTTACAAGATAACGTATTATACTTACAGGTTAACGTGCTATACTTACTAGTTAATGTGTTATACTTACTGGTTAACATGTTATATTTACAGGATAACGTGCTATACTTACTGGATAATGTGCTATACTTATAGGATAATGTGTTATACTTATAGGTTAAAGTGTTATACTTACAGGATAACATGCTATATATATTTACAGTATAACATGATATACTGATAGGATAATGTGCTATACTTACAGATTAACGTGCTATTCTTACTGGTTAACGTGCTATACTTATAGGATAACATGTTATACTTATAGGATAATGTGCTATAGTTACAGGATAACGTGCTATACTTATAGGTTAAAGTGTTATACTTATAGGATAACATGCTATACTTACAGTATAACGTGATATACTTATAGGTTAACGTGCTATACTTACTGGTTAACGTGCTATACTTACACGCTAACGTGTTATACTTACTGGATAAAGTGTTATACTTACAGGATAACATGCTATACTTACAGGATAGCGTGCTATACTTACAGGATAGCGTGCTATACTTACAGGATAACGTGTTATACTTATAGGAAAACATATTATACTTATAATATAATGTGTTATACTTATAAGTTAACGTGCTTATTACCAGAGACAGAGAGACAAACAAACAGAGCCTGGTACATAAGGGAAAAATACGTAGATAAGGTTGAATAAGTTGTTATTTGTGCTCTTGTTCGTTATCTCTAACGTTGAAAAATCATTCGGCAACGATGGAAGGCTTCAGTCGGATGCACATGCATGCTGCGGTCATTGTAATTCTGCAAAATACTCGCTATAATTTCTCATGCTAATATTCGAATGGCAGTGTTGTGCCTGCATTGATCACATCCATCAGAAGACAACCACTAGTAGAAAAATGAGCAACCTACACGGAAATCACATCCATCAGAAGACAACCACTAGTAGAAAAATGAGCAACCTAGACGGAAATTTCTGTCTAGGTTGCTCTAAGTTCCGTCTAGATTGGTTTATCTAGACGGAAATCCGTCTAGTTTGCTCCGTCTAGAATATTTTAGTCTAGATTGACGCAAACTAGACGGAATTCCGTCTAGGTTGCCAATCTAGACGGAAAGCAATCTAGACGGTTACGTAATTTCCGTCTAGATTGGCAACCTAGACGAAAAACCGTCTAGATTGCCAACCTAGACGGAATTCCGTCTAGGTTGGCAATCTAGACGGTTTTTCGTCTAGGTTGCCAATCTAGACGGAAATTACGTAACCGTCTAGATTGCTTTCCGTCTAGATTGGCAACCTAGACGGAATTCCGTCTAGTTTGCGTCAATCTAGACTAAAATATTCTAGACGGAGCAAACTAGACGGATTTCCGTCTAGATAAACCAATCTAGACGGAACTTAGAGCAACCTAGACAGAAATTTCCGTCTAGGTTGCTCATTTTTCTACTAGTGGTTGTCTTCTGATGGATGTGATTTCCGTGTAGGTTGCTCATTTTTCTACTAGTGGTTGTCTTCTGATGGATGTGATCAATGCAGGCACAACACTGCCATTCGAATATTAGCATGAGAAATTATAGCGAGTATTTTGCAGAATTACAATGACCGCAGCATGCATGTGCATCCGACTGAAGCCTTCCATCGTTGCCGAATGATTTTTCAACGTTAGAGATAACGAACAAGAGCACAAATAACAACTTATTCAACCTTATCTACGTATTTTTCCCTTATGTACCAGGCTCTGTTTGTTTGTCTCTCTGTCTCTGGTAATAAGCACGTTAACTTATAAGTATAACACATTATATTATAAGTATAATATGTTTTCCTATAAGTATAACACGTTATCCTGTAAGTATAGCACGCTATCCTGTAAGTATAGCACGCTATCCTGTAAGTATAGCATGTTATCCTGTAAGTATAACACTTTATCCAGTAAGTATAACACGTTAGCGTGTAAGTATAGCACGTTAACCAGTAAGTATAGCACGTTAACCTATAAGTATATCACGTTATACTGTAAGTATAGCATGTTATCCTATAAGTATAACACTTTAACCTATAAGTATAGCACGTTATCCTGTAACTATAGCACATTATCCTATAAGTATAACATGTTATCCTATAAGTATAGCACGTTAACCAGTAAGAATAGCACGTTAATCTGTAAGTATAGCACATTATCCTATCAGTATATCATGTTATACTGTAAATATATATAGCATGTTATCCTGTAAGTATAACACTTTAACCTATAAGTATAACACATTATCCTATAAGTATAGCACATTATCCAGTAAGTATAGCACGTTATCCTGTAAATATAACATGTTAACCAGTAAGTATAACACATTAACTAGTAAGTATAGCACGTTAACCTGTAAGTATAATACGTTATCTTGTAAGTATAACACGTTATCCTGTAAGTATGTCACATTATACTGTAAGTATAGCACATTATCCTGTAACTATAATACTTTAACTTGTAAGTATAACACGTTATCCTGTAAGTATAACACATTATCCTGTAAGTATAGCACGTTATCCTGTAAGTATAGCACATTAACCAGTAAGTATAGAACGTTAACCTATAAGTATAGCACGTTATCCTGTAAGTATAGCACGTTATCCTGTAAGTATAGCACATTATACTATAAGTATAGCACATTATCTGTAAGTATAACACGTTATTTTGTAAGTATTACATGTTATCCTATAAGTATAGCACGTTATCCTGTAAGTATATCACATTATATTGTAAGTATAGCACGTTATCCTGTAACTATAACACTTTAACCTGTAAGTATAATATGTTATCCTGTAAGTATAACACATTATCCTGTAAGTATAACACGTTATCCTGTAAGTATAGTACATTAACCAGTAAGTATAGCACGTTAGCCTATAAGTATAACATGTTAACCAGTAAGTATAACACGTTAACCTGTAAGTATAACACGTTATTTTGTAAGTATGACACATTATCCTTTAAGTATAACATGTTATCCTGTAAGTATAACACATTATCCTGTAAGTATAACACGTTAACCAGTAAGTATAGCACGTGCTATACTTACAGGATAACGTGCTATACTTACAAAATAACATGTTATACTTACAAAATAACGTGTTAAACTTACAGAATAACATGCTATACTTACAGAGTTTTATGCTATACTTATAGGATAACGTGTTATACTTACAAGTAATGTTTTTCATACTATACTTACATGTTATCATTCTATACTAAAATAAAATTTAACTAAAATTTCATCAATTATAACAAATTTAACTAATTTTTATTAATTCATGAATAATAATGAGAAAATTAGTGTGAAATAATAATGTGAAATTAATGGGTGGTTAATTACAAAACCTCATTTAACTAACATTTTATCAAA
>NC_033796.1:7921585-7922555 GCF_001876935.1 Asparagus officinalis
AATACAAAATATCATGTGGAAGGATCAAAAGCTTCACCTCCAAATTCGGCACACCGTTGACTTAACCCTATAAGAAAGCTACCTCCATAATTCTCTGCCTTCTCTCATGCCCAAGTCAAACTGAGGGGGGAAAACACTATGAAAGATCCTTTATAGAATATGATGATGACATCTGTGCAATCACCGATCTATCAAAGCATTGCCTACCGGTATAATAACAATTATATCAATAAAGTGCTAGTAGTTGTACTAATAAACACTAGTATCATATGCATCGAGATTTTCATGTGTGATAGTTGTGATCCTATTCTGTCCCGATATTTATCATCCTCTGTTTTTTTTCCCGTACTTTGTCACTCCATAAGGCACCCTTTTTATCACAAAGCCCACAAGAATTTTGGCCTATTTCAAGAAAATCCTCAAAAAATTCGGGAACACATCACTTTATCTCTAAACCTTTAGCATTTTTCTGAATCTATTTTTCAGATAATCACCGAACTTTTTTACGGGTTATCTCAAAAAGTGTCCGGGGTTATCTCATAATGATCCAAACTTCTCTGAGATTTTGTGAAATTTACTCTTCCCCCAGCAAACTCTACTCTTAAACTTTTTTTTTACTATTTTTTATTTTTTTAATTTTATTTTATTTTATTTTTTATAATAAAACCAGAATTAAACCGGCAAATGAAAACCTCTCAACCATGCAGTTGACCTTCGGTGCTCTTCTCTTCAACTTCAATCATATTGGATGATATATACATAGTACTGCATAAACCTCTCGTGTACCAATCAAAGGCCACGGATCTCACCATGACCACCCGCAACCCGCGCTCATACCTCCTCAAACTCTCCCTCGTCCTCGTCTACACCACCCTCCTCACCCTCCTCCTAATCCTCTTCCACCTCACATATTCCAACTCCCCCTCGGCACAACGACTGATCCTCCCCCTCTTCACCACCACCACCGAAG
>NC_033796.1:7923555-7924366 GCF_001876935.1 Asparagus officinalis
AAATTTGCCATTGTCAGATGTTTTGAGAAAAGTTTTCTCAAAAAATGTGCAACCAAACAGCCCCTTAGTCTACTGATATAAGTCCCTCTGTTTGGTTTACTGTTACAAATCCTATACCATGGTTGGTTAACCCTAACCATGGATGTCAATTTACCAAAATACCCTTGTTAACCTCCTCTCTCTTTCCCCCTTCAGTTTTTGCTCTTCTCTTATGAAGGTTTTCACCCCCTTTTCTCTTTTACCCAATCGTAGACACTATTTGTTGTTGATGTCAGTTATTAAACATGAGGTTTATCCATGAGTTGTGAGAATGTTTAAGGTCCTCAAACTCCTTCAAATGAGTGGTTTCACAGTCCGTTGTTCTTCTCTACACATAAAAAAACTCGTAAAATGGTGGAGTTGGGTATTGTTCCTCCGATGATTAAGTCAGTATTTTATACATGTTAACACACTCAAATATAATTATTTAAAATTATAATTAGACATAATTTTCTGCGACTCCATATTGTATCCACGTCCTAGTCATCAGAAGTTACTGCATCATCATGTCCATATCCTAATTCTTCAAGTACCGTGATCTCAAAGGCACTTAGAGACTACTGCCTTCACAAGAAATGACCTCATTTTGTTTTCTCTTGTATTGCTTAATTTACATGTTCAACTTGTATAGGCCTATAGCTTGTTACGTGATGACATATTTAGGGCATCTCCAACAGCATCTTCAAAATTTTCTCTAAAATGAGGAAGCAAAAGTCATATTCTCCAACTAATTTTTACACCAACTCCAACAGCTTCCCCATTTTGAAGAATC
>NC_033796.1:7925366-7925799 GCF_001876935.1 Asparagus officinalis
ACTAAATGTAAACAACATTTAAAGAAGATCATTAAGATACAATCAAATCCCTAAGCCTTCCCGCCTCTATTCCTCCTTGCAAGCTGAATATCCTTCAGCATACATATCAGGGGCGGATCCATGATTTATGGAAAGCAGTATCACTGCATAGTTAACATTTTTAATAAAAAAACTGTATCTGTCCTTGATGAGTTTTCATATTATGAAAAAAGCACATAATCATATCGTTAGTAACATTATCAAATAAATATTGCTAGCCAGTGATTGACTCAATCATCGGGATCCTTATTTATTCGATCATATACTTTAGCAGAAGTTGTTTATTTTACCCTAGCTTATTCATTGTATTCTTAATATCTTATTATAATTTCTTTCCATCTGTAGTTTCAAATTTGTTAATGTAATAGAACTTAAAATCTTTTATAGTTGATTC
>NC_033796.1:7926799-7927114 GCF_001876935.1 Asparagus officinalis
CAGAGAGATTGCATGTTGAGGAGTGGAGCCCTGAGATTGATGAAGAACTCGTGATTACTTATGATCTCGTTATATTCTTTTGTATAATGTGTTGTATATGACTATTTACCGAAAATATCTCGTGAGATCAAATTAGACATTGCATTGTTTGTTTTATACTAAATTGTTTGTTATTATTTCAGCTGATACACAAGTTTATTATGCTCGAGTTCTATTTCTATTTATATAGTTACATCCTTAATTGCTTTCTCTTTGATCTTCAATGTGTTCTGTTATTATTTGAAACTTTATAAACATAAAAAACATATTTTCATT
>NC_033796.1:7928114-7944492 GCF_001876935.1 Asparagus officinalis
GGAGTACAAACTTTGATGTTAGTTCTATTTGAGTTAATGTTAGTTGTTGGTTATAGTGAGTATGTTAGCACTCGTTAATTCAATGTTAGTTCTAGCCCTTCTCGCGTTAGTTCTACTTCGTGCTGGCGTTAGTTCCAGCCCAAGTGTTTGTTGTGGTGGCCATGTTAGCCCTATATCACTTATTGCTAGTTCTAGCTGTCATCCTGTTAGTTCTAGTTCATCTAAAGTTAGTTCTAATTCGTGCTGGCGTTAGTTCCGTCACGAGTGTTTCTTCTGGTTGCCATGTTATCCCTAGCTCACTCCTATTCAATTCTAGCTCACTTCTTGTTAGTTCTAGCCGTCCTCCTGTTAGTTCTAGCTCTTCTCGCGTCAGTTCTATTCGTGCTGGCGTTAGTTCGAGCCCAAGTGTTTGTTGTGGTGGCCATGTTAGCCCTATATCACTTATTGATAGTTCTAGCTGTCATCCTGTTAGTTCTAGTTCATCTAAAGTTAGTTCTACTTCGTGTTGGCGTTAGTTCCGTCACAAATGTCAGTTCTGGCTGCCATGTTATCCCTAGCTCATTTCTTGTTAGTTCTAGCGCTCTTCCTGTTAGTTCTAGTCCATCTCGTGTTAGTTCTACTACGAGATGGGCGTTAGTTCTAAGGGGTTAAGAACATTTGATTTTCTTTCAAGTGGGGGGAAAGGAAGCATCGTTTTTCCAAAGTATCGGATTTTAAAAACAAACGTAAAATAGTGTCGAGGAGTGTGCAGCGGAGACATCATGTAACGAGGCCCCTTGTATTCTCCCCCACGTGGATAAGCTCTAAATACACACAGTATTTGCGACGAGGCCCCAACGTATAGGATTTTATAAAAAGTGCCCGGAAAGTTACGAACTTGCCCATCTGAAAGGACTAACATGGGTTACTGCGCCCCCTCCCTACTCAAGTACCCTTTCTCGCCGATTCGAAGGGAAAAGATGGTTCATCTGGGATTGGCAACACGGAGGAAGCCACTCAAACCCTCTTGGTCATGCAAAGGCAGGCAGTCGAAGCGCGAGACCGGGAAAGAAAAACGGCAGAGGTTGGACGTACCAGCGAACCGTCCCCAAAAAAGCAATATGTGCTAGGTTATATAATATTTTGTGACCTGACGTAATTTGCCCTAATTTCAGTTCATCCTAAACAGTGATAGGTTCAAGCACAGCCCATGTTGGTTCTAGTTTGAGTCAATGTTAGTTATAGATTGAGTTCATGTTAGTTTTATAACAGCCCGCGTTAGTTCTATTAGATGACGTTAGTGTTAGGTCTAATTTCAGTGGGCGTTAGTTCTAATTTAACTTGAAAATTTTATTTCTTTACAGGAAAAAGCTTGCTTATACTGAATCAGTTGAATCAATAAGGCTAAATGCCAATTTTGGGGCGTATTGGGAATTCATAAAGCGGATTGCCCCGAAGATGCGCTAGTGGCACAGGGATGCGTACCGTGGCTCTATATTTGAGCACTATATTTTATTTGGGCCTCCTGCGCTTGATCGCCCCTTACTGGAACTGCTGCTGAGCTATTATGATGAAGCCAATGACAAATTTTCTATCCCTGATTCAAAGACTAGTGGGGTGAAAAGAGTTAAATTTGATATACAATGGGTCCACAACCATACATATTTCCCAGTTGATGGAGAAGTCCCAAGTATCAATCGGGACTCAAAAAACAGAATCTGGGTGCAATACTTCGCTCCTCTTTTCAAGACTGAAGAGGGGAAGAAGTTAAAAAAAGGAACAAAGACCCATCGCAGTTACCTCGAAGGGCAACTGGAGAGGCTTGTGGAATCTACAGAACAGCAGGATATCCAAGACTTTGTTCTGCTGCAAATTCTGTACCAATGCTCTATGATATGGTGCCCCAGATGCGGGGAGGGTATCCCTAGACCTATACTCAGGTACCTGGATAGCATTGAGAGGGTCAATGGAGTTGCATGGGCCCAATTAATTTATTCAGAAATTATCAGGGGCATTGGGGTTGCTTTGAAGGGCAAGAAGAAGCCAGGGGTGACATATGTCCCAGGTTGCATGACACTATTGTGTGTAAGTTCCATGTTTTACTCACTCAGCAAATATTTTTGTTCTGATTTATGTCATGTGAGTTCTAATATATGGCCATGTTAGTTCTAACTTATTTCATGTTAGTTCTAATTGGGGTCATGTTGGTTCTATCTGTGGACATAAGTTAGAACTAACAGAGATCATGTTAGTTCCAATTTATGCCATGTGAGTTCTAACTTTTAGCATGTTAGTTCTAGCTGCACCCATATTTTATTTACTTCGCTAATCATTTTAGTTCTAATTTATGTCTTGCTAGTTCTAATTTGAGTGCTTAATGTATTTGTTACAGCTTTGGTACTACGAGATGACCGGCATAAAGAAATATGCCTACGTCGACTACTCCAAACCTCCAATGACATATTGGGCTTCAGCGGATGTGAAAGTCTCATCTCTGAGGGTGAGGACAATAACATTAAAGGCTAAGACAGCTTTAATAGCTTTTGTCCATAGGCCTATTGTGGAAGTAGGGCCTGCTCCTTCAAATATATGTGCACTTCCCGCGGTACCGAGGGGCGAAGGAGTGCATCATAAGCCTAAGGCAAAGAGGAAGGCGAATGAGGAGGAAACGAGGAAGAACTTATCAATAGGCTATGTAAGTACAATGTTAAGTCTAACTTATTTCACGTTAAATGTAAACAACATCCATGTTAGTTCTAATCCTATTTTATAATATAATCTCCAAACCATCTCAGATCATTGCAAAGCATATTGACGATTCCATTGATGATGAAGAGGTGGAGAATCTACCCATTGAGCAGCAGCTTGCTTTTTGGAGAAATTCTGCTAAATGTCTCAAACGAATACTATCTGCCACAAAGCAGAGCAAGAGTACATATTGTAAAGAATTTATGATTGAGATCAACAGGCTAAACACAATAGTTCAAAAGCTTGGAAGCCATGATGAGATTATAGACCCGGTGGTGCTAAAGGCAAATATCAAACAGAAAATTGTGGATAGGAGGAAGTTGAAGACACGGGTAACTGAGGAGGAACAGCATGGCAAATCAAGCAGAGCACATAAGGAAGGCGCCACCATGCAAGAAGCTGTACATAAGAATGTTGAAGAGGTTGCTGAGGAGCCTGTTGATGATTTTGTTGTACATGGGTGCGATGTTGATTTGGGGGTCACCACAATGGAAGGCAAAGTTGTGGATGAAGCCCCCGAGAATAAAGATGAGGAGAGTGTAGATAGAGAAGATATTATTGTAGATAATAAGATTGAGGAGGATGTAGATAAGGTGGATGAAAATGTAGATAGGGAAGTGGAGAATGCAGATAGGGTAAAGGAGCATGTTGATAACGAAGAGGGGATTGTACATAAAAAGAAGGAGATTGTTGGTAGAGAAGGGGAGAATGTAGAGAGTAGGGCTGAGGAGATTGTACATAAAGGGGAGGAGCCTGTTGATATGGGAGAGGAGCATGTTGGTGGAGAAGGGGGGATGTACATAGCAATGCTGAGGAGGATGTAGATAATGTGGATGAAAATGTAGATAGGGAAGTGGAGAATGCAGATATGGTAAAGGAGCATGTTGATAACGAAGAGGGGATTGTACATAAAAAGGAGGAGATTGTATCCCCTGAAGACGAGCATGTTGGTAGAGAAGGGGAGAATGTAGAGAGTAGGACTGAGGAGATTGTACATAAAGGGGAGGAGCCTGTTGATATGGGAGAGGAGCATGTTGGTGGAGAAGGGGGGATGTAGATAGCAATGCTGAGGAGGATGTAGATACTTCACACTAGGTGGACAATATTATAGAAGATCTGTCAAGGAGTGTGCAATCAGAGACAGATGAAGCAGCTCCACCAAGGAATAAGCCCACGGCAGGTAGTCCACCGCCAAAAAGGGTAAGCAAGAGATCTAAATGGAAGAGAACCCCTTACACAGAGGGAAAAGGAAAGAAAAAGCAAAAAGAAATGATAGATCTCATATCAAGTCCTGAATATGTACATACAGAGAAGAAAGTTTCCCATTTTTACCCCGGCAACCAATATCCCACTTGGGATGCGTTGAGGTTGAAGCCAATGTCAGCGGAGGAGAAAGTTTTATTGGACGAACTAAATAAAGAGGTTTCAAACCCTGATTTTTTTGACATCCGCATAATAAATAGTTCTGGTGCCTTTGTACATAATTTTAGGATATCATCTACAGTATCAGCCAGACTCGATACGGCTGAAAATAATTGTCTAACCAAATTTTGCTCCCAAAAGATTCACAGGTAAGTTTCAATTGACCATTTACATGCTAGTTCGTCCCATTGTTAGTCCTAATTCATGTTTTGTTATGCTTTTCAGGAGATATGATGTCATAAGAACAGCCAACAGCAGTATAAACAGAGAAGAGCTGTTGTATTTGCTTCGTGGTGGCCGGCTTGATGACAAGGTTAGTTTATACATGCTTAATAATTGATAATGTCTTTCGCGTATTGTATTTTAATGTTTCATTGATGTTACAGATGGAAGAGACATTGTTGGAAACGCTTCAGCAAGAGGCATATGACAAAAAATTTGGAGTCGTCTCAGTGCTCTTTCTTGTAAGTACATGTCAGTTCTCAATTAACGTGTTAGTTCTATCATGAGTCATGTTAGTTCTAGTTCGCTCAATGTTAGTTCTACCATGTGTCATGTTAGTTCTACCGTTAGTCATGTTAATTCTATTTGGCACCTTGTAAGTTCTGGTTTATATCATGTTTGTTCCATCATCCATCGTGCGTAATCCTGAATTCTCCCCTTTTAAGTTCAACCCATACATTACTTTGTTTGCAGCACTCACTCTATGGCGTCGGGACGGAACAGTACGAGCTATTTTTGAACTATATTGAAAAATATACCGCTGTCCGTATACAACACCTGTTGATCCCCTTGGTCAGGAACGATCACTGGCATCTTGTTCTGGTTGACCTGAAAGAAAAGATCGTCTACCACTACAGTTCAGCTGGCCACGAAACTTGGATGGAGCCTGTTAATAAAATCATAAACTTTTTTGATGAACAGCATGTTGATTTTGTTGAGGCAAATGTTCGCAGAGTATTTAAATACCGAGCCATCAAATGCGAGCAACAAAGAGGGCGGTTAGTTCATGGCCCTAAATTGTGTTAGTATTCGATATAACGAAAATGTCTAATTTATCATTTTATGTTGCAGCTTTGACTGTGGTGTGTTCGTCTACCTCTATATCAGAGCAATAATTGGAGGTCGCTCGACATTGTTGGTTAATCCACCTGGCGATATCCCTGAAGCTATGCGTGCAAGACTTGCCGCTCACTTATTGATAGCTGGTTGTGAGCAGCGACATAAAGACTGCTCAGCGTATAGTGATGAATGACATGTTTATACAAATACAATAATGTAATATTATTTAATTGAAAATGCATATTATCAGATGTATTATTAGCTCTAACTTCGTGTCGGTTCTAAAAGAGTACTTGGTTCATCTAATTGAAATTGTGTTCGGGTTAGCTCTTTTCTTGTTAGCTCTAGTGGAGCGTTAGATGAACTAGAACTAACAGGATGACAGCTAGAACTAATAATAAGTGATACAGAGCTAACATGGCCACCAAAACAAACACTTGGCGTCGAACTAACGCCAGCACGAATTAGAACTAACTCGAGAAGGGCTAGAACTAACAGGAGGACGGCTAGAACTAACAAGAAGTGAGCTAGAACTGACTAGGAGTGAGCTAGGGATAACATGGCAGCCAGAACTGACAACTAACGCCAGCACGACTTAGAACTAACTTATATACAGTCAGTTACGAACCGTATCATGTTAGTTCTACTCCATCTCGTGTTAGATTTAGTTGTTTTCGTGATAGTTCTAATTGAAACTCCTGCAAAAAAGTTGTTTTACTTGAAATTCGAGGAACAAAACGAAGTAAAATTTTTTGAGTTCATAAGAAACATATTATTCAATCAGTATTTACTCAAGTTGAAAGTAAAAAAGGAAATATTCAACATGAAAATACTTACAACATTAGTTCTTATTGTTTTAATGTTAGTAGGCATTTATATGCAGGCAGTCCTAGATTTAAAATGTTAGTTCTAACCGCAGCCCGCACTATTTCTATCGCCCATGCTGGTTATAGATGCTACGTTAGTTCTAATTGATTCAATGTTAGTTCTAGTTTACTTACAGTCAGTTCTAATTTGGCTAGCGCTCTATTTGAGTAAGTGTTAGTTCTAGATGTTACATCATTTATATGTTCGCTGCTTTCCAAGACATGTCTATCACCCCAACAGTTCACATCATATATCCGCGTCTTTCCAGTTCAGGAAAGGGTGTTAAAATAGTATTTTTCTCGATATTCGAGCTTTGTCCTTTTCCACCAGCACAGGCGCCTCTCTAAATCCCTCATCCCCAAACGAATACCTAAGTCCAGCGTCGTCAATCTCTGTCATAAACCATCACAGATGGCTATGGATGGCACCTGTACACACTGCCATGGGTCAGGGCATACCTCTCGAGATTGTCATCACTGTATTACTTCTCGTGCCCCTCCAAGGATGCTTACCGTCCCTGCCAACACCGCCAGCATCATCCTACATCTCTCCGCTTTCGCAATCTTCAATCTTAGGTCAGGCCATCCATCCGTCCAGGAGCTCAGAGAGATGCTGGCTTTTCGCTTCAATCGTAGTTCATGGCCCTATCAAATCAAAGAAGCGTCAGGAAAGAGCTTCATGGTGCAGTTTCCATCCGTCGCCCTTCTTACCCAAGCCACAGAGCTCGGCCTGGTAGATGGGGGCACCTTTACGGGCAGATTCCACCGATGGAAGGAGGATCTCAGGCTTTCAACGGTTCCCCAACCTTTTCCAGTATGGATCCGCCTATTCCACCTCCCATACCATCTCTGGGATTTTGACTTTCTGCAATCTCTGCTCGATGGTATCAGTGAATGCATCATGAGCTCTTGTGGTGACATAACACATGATAACTTCAAAGAATTGAAAGTGCTTCTGAAGATTAGGGATTTATCTGATGTCCTAAAGAGGATTGGTTTTCGTTACATCTCCCCAGTTGACGAGATCCTAAGGGAAGGCCACGCCGTCACGCAGGTACTCGGCAGGGGGGATTTGGAGAGGACTGAGGGATCCACTCGCATAAGCTTAGAGGACCCGCGTGCGCAGCCTTTTAATACTGACCCAGAGTTACAGGAGGTTAGTTGGGACGGCAGGCACATGACTGTTGAGAGAGACCAATGGTTGCTGTTCCTCCAGAACCAAGGGGTCGGGGGATCCAATTTGCCGAGGGCTCTCCCCACCGCCAATGCTCCTCATCCAGATAACCCCACCGGCTCGCACAGTGGATCAACGAAACCCACCTAACCCTATGGTGTTAGTTCTACTGTGTAATTGTTAGTTCTAACAGTGTAATTGTTAGTTCTAGCGGCTCCCGTATTAGTTCTAGCTATTCTCGTGTTAGTTCTACTTCTAGCTAGCGTTAGATCTAGTATAAATGTTGGTTCCAATGCCTATGTTAGTTATAGCGGCTCTCGTGTTAGTTCTATATGTTCTCTTGTTAGTTCTACCTCCAGCTAACGTAAGTTCTACTATAAATGCGGGTTCTTTTGCCTATGTTACTTATAGCTGAGATATTGTTTGTTCTACCTGGTAGATGGGGTCAACCATCAAAACATTATCTCCGGAAGGATTGTCAATTGGGATCCAATCTGAAACACATGTGGCCGTCGATAACGACGACCGTTGATAACTGCGGGCCACAATCTATATTGTCATTGGGAAGCGCTGCAAATAAATAACATAAACAAAACAAATAATCATGAACTAAATCAATAGAAACATCAACAAATAACATAACACAAATAAGAAAAAATTACTAACGACTGTTTGTGTTAGAACTAGCATGAAATTCATCTGAACTAACAAGAAATCAATTAGAACTAACATGAAATCGATTAGAAATAGCAGATTTGATCTAAAATGGAATTTGTCCTAGAACTAGCAGTAAATCGATTTCATGTTAGGGCATGTTCGGTTGTTTTCCGCAAAAAAAAAGAAACCAGCAATGTACCACGAAAACAAATTCCCATCATTTCAATGTGTTTTCTCAAATTTGAAGTATTATGTTCGTTTCAACATGGAAATCAAGGGATTGAAATCAAATTTTACATTTATTGTGTTCGTTTCAACTCTTTGCAATAAAGAAATGTATTGTCCTTTGTCACATTTCTTGCATTTCCCCTGTTCGTATTGCACAACCTCAAATATAGGAAACCAGCTCAGCAAGTTCAAGCGGTGAGCTTGCCTCCCCAAAAAACCAACTGAAACCAGCAACGGTAAAAATTGTGCAACGGTAAAAAAACCACAACTCAAAACAGTGCACGCCAGGTTCTTTGCTAACAGCAAGATTTTTCCAACGGAAACAATTTACCCCACCCCTGCACTTATATAGTTGGGATCAAATCCATCCTCCTCAACATATTCTCTCATAAAATTGCAAGAAAGCTGGGCAAAAATACTTGAGCATAGATGCAATTAAAGCTGCGACATGGAAACAAGCCAAGACTCTCATGAATTAGCTGCAGAGGTAACGTGGTACTGTAACATACCGACACCACTAAAGCTTTGCAAAACAGGAGTAAACAAGGGCAAATACTTTTGGGGCTGCGCCAACTATCCAAATAGGCAATGCCAGTATTTCAGGTGGGCAGAAGAGCATCATGATAACAACCAGCGTAAGGTAAATTTTGAATGTCCCTCTCCTCAATCAGTTTCCCAAGTTAAAGATATGGAAACCAAGCACTTGCGAAGAGAATTAAAGCTTGCAAACCAACAAGTTGTTTACTTGAAGAAATGTATTGTTGTTTTAGGAATATTTAGTATTTCCCTTGTTGTCATAAACATTGTAATCTGCTGTTTGAAAATGTAATGCAAAAGTTTGAGAAGAATGCAGGGACTCATGTGTAAAGTCTGAGTTAAAATACAAAACTGAACAGATTGAGATGAAAATGATGCAGCAAATCCCACCATGCATATAGGTAACAAAAACTTCTGTGATTAAACCAACAACACAAACTGCACTTTTCATATGCCAGAAACTCCCAAAGTGAGAACAAGAGGAATCACAAGCAATAGGTATCTGAAATCAAACATGATAGCAATGAAAGCATGACAAGCAAAGATATATATTTCAAAGTGTTAATAATCCAATTCAACAGCTTTATATTAAAAGCTTAAGAGTATTATATTCCAATGGTGAGAATGATAAATAAAGTTTGACAAATCGAGTTAGTTCTAGTTGTCCTACTGTTAGTTCTAGAACAACTTGAGTTAGTTCTACTTCAAGCTGGCGTTATTTCTAGCACAAGTGTTTGTTCTGTGGCACATGTTAAATAGTATTGACTACAAATAGGTTAGAACTAACAAGATATCGTTTAGACCTAACAAATTTGACCTCGCATAGAGTTGTAGTAGAATTCACAATGATTAGAGCTAACATGCGATCTCGTGTTTGTTCTGCTGGGCCATGTTATCCCTAGCAGAGTAAGTGTTAGTTCTAGCTGTCCACCTGTTAGTTCTATCCCCTATCGAGTTAGTTCTAGTTGTCCTACTGTTAGTTCTAGAACATCTCGAGTTAGTTCTATTCTAGTTATCCACCTGTTAGTTCTATCCCCTATCGAGTTAGTTCTAGTTGTCCTACTGTTAGTTCTGGAACATCTCGAGTTAGTTCTACTTCAAGCTGGTGTTATTTCTAGCACAAGTGTTTATTCTGTGGCCCATGTTAGGCCTATCTCAGTCATTGTTAGTTCTATATGTCTTCCTGTTAGTTCAAGCACATCTCGAGTTAGTTCTACTTCGTGCCACGTTATTTTTAGCACAAGTGTTTGTACTCGAGATGGCCATGTTATCCCTAGCTCACTTCTAGTTAGTTCTAGCTGCCCTCCTGTTAGTTCAAGCCCATATCCTGTTAGTTCTACTTCGTGCTGACGTTATTTCTAGCCCAAGTGTTTGTTCTGTTATGTCATGATATCCATAACTCACTCCTTGTTAGTTCTAGCTGTCATCTTGTTAGTTCTAGCACATATAGAGTTAGTTCTATTACGTTGCTTAAATATTGTACCCACTTAATCAAGCCTTGTACCTACTTGTAAAAACTTTTATACCCACTTAATCAAGTTTGGTACCCACTTAATCAAGTTTGGTACCCATTTATTCAAGTTTTGTACCCACTTAACCATGTTTTGTACCTCAATATACTGGAATCAAATTTTGTACACACTTATTCAAGTTTTGTACCCATTTATACACGTTCTGTACCTACTTAGGCACCGTTTTGTACCTATTTATACACGTTTTGTACCCAATTAATCAAGCCTTGTACCTACTTGTAAAAACTTTTGTACCCACTTAATCAAGTTTTGTACCCACTTAATCAAGTTTGGTACCCATTTATTCAAGTTTTGTACCCACTTAACCATGTTTTGTACCTCATTATTCTGCTGCAAATTTTGTACCCACTTATTCAAGTTTTGTACCCATTTATACACGTTTTGTACCTACTTAGGCACCCTTTTATACCTCTTTGCTCTGGATTCAAATATATACACGTTTTGTACCTACTTAGGCACCGTTTTGTACCCATTTATACACGTTTTGTACCCAATTAATCAAGCCTTGTACCTACTTGTAAAAACTTTTGTACCCACTTAATCAAGTTTTGTACCCATTTATTCAAGTTTTGTACCCACTTAACCATGTTTTGTACCTCATTATTCTGGAATCAAAATTTTGTACACACTTATTCAAGTTTTGTACCCATTTATACACGTTCTAGTTGTCCTACTGTTAGTTCTGGAACATCTCGAGTTAGTTCTACTTCAAGTTGGCGTTATTTCTAGCACAAGTGTTTGTTCTGTGGCCCATGTTAGGCCTATCTCAGTCATTGTTAGTTCTATATGTCTTCCTGTTAGTTCAAGCACATCTCGAGTTAGTTCTACTTCGTGCCACGTTATTTTTAGCACAAGTGTTTGTACTCGAGATGGCCATGTTATCCCTAGCTCACTCCTAGTTAGTTCTAGATGCCCTCCTGTTAGTTCAAGCCCATCTCCTGTTAGTTCTACTTCGTGCTGGCGTTATTTCTAGCCCAAGTGTTTGTTCTGTTATGTCATGATATCCCTAGCTCACTCCTTGTTATATCTAGCTGTCCTCTTGTTAGTTCTATCACATACAGAGTTAGTTCTATTACGTTGCTTAAATATTGTACCCACTTAATCAAGCCTTGTACCTACTTGTAAAAACTTTTATACCCACTTAATCAAGTTTGGTACCCACTTAATCAAGTTTGGTACCCATTTATTCAAGTTTTGTACCCACTTAACCATGTTTTGTACCTCATTATTCTGGAATCAAAATTTTGTACACACTTATTCAAGTTTTGTACCCATTTATACACGTTCTAGTTGTCCTACTGTTAGTTCTGGAACATCTCGAGTTAGTTCTACTTCAAGCTGGCATTATTTCTAGCACAAGTGTTTGTTCTGTGGCTCATGTTAGGCCTATCTCAGTCATTGTTAGTTCTATATGTCTTCCTGTTAGTTCAAGACATCTCGAGTTAGTTCTACTTCGTGCACACGATATTTTTAGCACAAGTGTTTGTACTCGAGATGGCCATGTTATCCCTAGCTCACTCCTAGTTAGTTCTAGATGCCCTCCTGTTAGTTCAAGCCCATCTCCTGTTAGTTCTACTTCGTGCTGACGTTATTTCTAGCCCAAGTGTTTGTTCTGTTATGTCATGATATCCCTAGCTCACTCCTTGTTATATCTAGCTGTCCTCTTGTTAGTTCTATCACATACAGAGTTAGTTCTATTACGTTGCTTAAATATTGTACCCACTTAATCAAGCCTTGTACCTACTTGTAAAAACTTTTGTACACACTTAATCAAGTTTTGTACCCACTTAATCAAGTTTGGTACCCATTTATTCAAGTTTTGTACCCACTTAACCATGTTTTGTACCTCATTATTCTGGAATCAAAATTTTGTACACACTTATTCAAGTTTTGTACCCATTTATACACGTTTTGTACCCAATTAATCAAGCCTTGTACCTACTTGTAAAAACTTTTGTACACACTTAATCAAGTTTTGTACCCACTTAATCAAGTTTGGTACCCATTTATTCAAGTTTTGTACCCACTTAACCATGTTTTGTACCTCATTATTCTGCTGCAAATTTTGTACCCACTTATTCAAGTTTTGTACCCATTTATACACGTTTTGTACCTACTTAGGCACCCTTTTGTACCTCTTTGCTCTGGATTCAAATATTGTACCCACTTAATCAAGCTTTGTACCCACTTAATCAAGCTTTGTACCTAATAATGCCATGATTTTATTTTTGTACCCACTTATTCAAGTTTAGTACCCACTAATTGCTCGTTTTGTACCCACTTAATACTGTTTTGTTCCTCATTGTTCTGGGGGAAAAAATTAATTCAAATTATCATCCATACATGATTAATCCATACAACCACATTATCATCCATACATACATAAATCTTAAGGGAAAAGTGAATAAATCAAATTGTGAACATTCAACCGAAACACATGCTTTGTTTTGGCCCTCCGTAAACTTTGTTTTGGCGATGCCGTTAACTTTCTCGACCTCCACGAGCAACATTTTTGTTCTACAAAAAAAATTGCAACTTTATCATGACAAATGCAAAGACATTGAAAAAATATTAAATCAAGATTAAGTATAATACCTTAGCTAAAGGACAACTCGTTATATAATGTCCTTTTCCCTTACAAAACCCACAAAATCTTTGTTTTTTTATACTCTTTTCTTGTGCTATCTCCACTCCCGACTTAATTCTAGTAGCATGTGCTGGTCGTCCCTTCGTGGCAACAGGCTTATCTGGATCACGAATAGTGATTTGAGTTGCTTCCTCTATAGAGATGGGTATGGATGAAGTAGGCATCTTATTGCTGGCATTGCTCTCATTTCCATTGTCGTTATGTTCCTTCTCAATCTTGGAATTCTCAACTTCTTCAAAAAATGAGTCTAAAAAAGCACTAAACTTATCATGAAGTGTACTTGAAGTCAATGTATCTTCTAGTGCCTTGTTACATCTACTCCTAAGGGCCCAATGTTTAATGATAGATAGTTGGTCTTCACTATTTGTAATGCAATTTCTAACAACTCCGCAACCAACATGTCTTGCTTTAATTGTCCATCGTTGCATGATATATCTTGATGGAATTTCTAATACTTGCTTCTTTACTAAAATGTGCAAGCTATGTTTGCATAATATACCTTCCATCTCAAATCTCGCACAAGAGCACTTAATTCTTTTTTCTTTGGATGTATCGAAAACAACATGATGCTTTACTATCTTCTTGCTTTCAGCCTCGCTATCTATATTCCAAACGGCATAAGTAGCACTTGCGCCGTCCTTCGACAACTTTTCATGAAGCATGGAGTAACTATCCTTGAGTTCTTTCTGAAAGATAGTAAACAGATTCTTCGTATAATTCTCCCGAGCTTGTTTTTCAATGGGATGTTCAATTATCAATGTAGGAACTGAGTTTGTGGACTTAAAATCTTGCTCAAGTTCAGCGGCTCGGCGAGCTCTGACAGCATTATCATACTGCTTAACAAAATCATGTAACTCGGTATTTACATTCACAAAATGATCAAAAAAAGCATTAATTCCCTCACTCCGCTGAGTAGATGTCATTCCTGCAGTAAAAGTGTCTTTAAGATACACTGGAGCCCAATGATCTCGATGATTGTATAAATTTACTAACCAACTCCTTTTATCTGCACCATATTTGTCCCTCATTTCTTCCCAACGCTTTTCAAATTTTTCTTCCGATTTACTCCAATACCATTTGTTATACTTTACACCAACATCCTCACCATAATCATTATGCATTGATTGAAGATTTTGTAAGGCATTCCTACGAAGGTGCCAAGAACAAAAGCGATGGCGAGTTTTAGGAAAAACTTTGTGAATAGCACCACACATAGCTTTATCTTGATCAGTGATGATTGTTACTGGTGCTATACCCGACATACATTTTAACCATTGGCTAAATAACCATATAAACGTCTCCTCCGTTTCATCGGCCAGTAACGCACACCCAAATAGAGTAGACTGTCGATGATGGTTAACGCCCGTAAATGGTGCAAACGGCAATTTTAAATTGTTCGTTCTATATGTAACATCAAAGCAAACAACATCTCCAAATTGCAAGTAAGAAGTCCTCGACCTACCATCCATCCAAAAAACACTTCTCATCGTCCCATCATTTTCTAAATCAAGTGCGAAGTAAAATTGAGGATCAGATACCTTTTTCTCTTGAAATTGACGAACTATGTTCACGCACTCATGGCCGACGTTGTTTCTTCGTTTAAGTCTAAGTTGTGCTTGGCATTCTTGTTGAGTGAGAGAGCCTTGTTCATTGCCATGAGCAACGTCTACAACCTTACAAATGGCAGAAGGCCGTAAACCTTGATTGTCAAGAGTATCTATCAACCTTTTTGTCGATTGAGCTCGATGAAGTGTCCGATGTGAGTAGTGCTTCTTTACCCGAGTTGGGGTGGTTAATGGATGACCATTATGCTTACTGTTTAACTTTCGGACCACCCATTTTTCAGTGCTTCTATCAAGTCCAATAACCATCCTTGCGTTGCATCCACATCTTGTATCGAACTTTCGAATTACATTCCGACCATCTTCTCTTTTATCTTTTAAAGATTTAAAGCCTTCTTTGTCACATACAAATATTCTAGATAGGATTGCATCTTTCTTTCTCGACCAAGCTGTGTGACCCTTGCGAACACCAAATCCCTTAAGTCTGGCGTATGCATTGTAGAAATTATAAGCTTCCTCATGAGTAGAGAACTCCATTCCGATATATGGATCAACGCTGTTTAAATTATCTTCACCATTTTCAACGCCCATAAGCTCATCACCATTCTCCTCATGCTCGGATGCCTATAAAAATAGAGAAACAAAACTCATGCTAAAAGACAACTATTTTGGTATATGTCATTAGTTAGTAGTACACTATAAACAATAAGATATTATCACCTGAGGGGGAAGCCATGTTGTAGATAGTAGATCATGGTCCTGGCTTTTATCTTCTTCCATTGTTGCCTCACGTGAGAGAATTGGTGGAGTGTCTATACAAGCTATCAAATTATCACATATAAGAAGTTCAAAATCGCTCAAAAAACGTCATCAAGTTGATCTTTCAATTTCACTAAACAATTTCTAAACGATAGTTTAAACCAAATTTAAAGTTTATATCCAATTTAACAATACATGGCAAAAATAGCTCTAAATTATCCGGCTCGTAGCCATAGAGTGAGTGCTGCAAACCAAGTAATGTATGAGCTGAAATTAAAAGGAAGAAGATAGATCCAAGGAATATGCATGAGGGAAGATAGAACCATCATGAAATCCACTAGATCTAACAGGAACGCCAACTAGAACTAACATGCCTCGTAATAGAACTAACATCATCTCCATTAGAGCTAACATGCATCCCGGTAGCATTAACATGCATTTCAGTTAAAACTAACACGTTAATTTAGAGCTAGCTAACATGCATTTCAGTTAGAACTAACACGTTAATTTAGACCTGATGCCTTACCTCGGTGGAGGCGAGCTCGACAGCGGCGAAGTGCGATGAGCCGGCGGCAACACTGAGCGGGGACGGCAAGCGCAGGCTGCGGCGATTTCGTGAGGTGGAGAGGAGGGGGGAGGTGATGGCGAGGATGACGTCGAGGGCTTGATCGATCTCCGGAGGCGGCGATGAACCTGAGGGCTGAGCTCGAATGCCGTCGGAGGCGTGGCTGATGACGAGGGGTGAGCTCGATGGCGAGGACGAGTAGACGGCGATGACCCGGCGGCGACGCTCAGCTGCGGTGATCTCGGGCGCTGGAGAGGAGGAGGGGAGGTGATGGCTAGGGCAAGGGGACGGCGGCGACGCTGATCGGGGACGTCGAGACACAGGCCGAGCTTGGGCGCCGGCGCTTTCGGGCGGTGGTGAGGGGGAGGAGGTCGGTGATGGCGACCGAATGCGCGATCTTGAGCCGGCGGCGACGCTGATCGGGGGCGGCGAGCTCCGGCGGCGATTTCGGGCGCTGGAGAGGAGGAGGCGGGAGGTGATGGCGCGATCTGGGCGGGAGAGATGAGAGAGGGGTAGGGATTTTGGGGGGATGGGATTTTCAACGAAGGGCTCAGATCTCTCTGAGGGGTTTTGAATAAACGGCCCAGATCGCGCATCCTCAGATGACAGCCTACGGAGTCACCGCAGATTCACTTGACCC
>NC_033796.1:7945179-7945692 GCF_001876935.1 Asparagus officinalis
CTGCGCCGGGGTTTATCCGTGGACCACCGCGAGATCTAGATCCGGTCGGATCTACGTAGTACGATGGGTATTATTCCACGAAAGAAATAATAGCCGGGGAGGATTGATTCACCAAGGAAACAATCGTCCAAGTCTCGTGATCTAAGACCAAGCTTAGATCTGGAGTACGTCTGCGTAGATCTGAGATCCGGCCCTCTTGAACACCTGCCTTGTTTGGCGTTGACGGTCGCCGAGCACCAGATCTGAATGAGCAAGTCCTCGAAGTCCCAAAGTTGAGATCTTTTTTTAGATCTGAGTCTCCAATCCAGCAGGGCTTCGCCTCTCTCCAAATTTTCCCACCTCTCAAAATGAACAATGTCTAGCCTATTTATAGGCTCTCTTTACTGTGCCCGTGCACGGAACAGTGTCGGCCACCTATGGGTGGCCGGCACTGGGCCGAGCCACCTATGGGTGGCCGGCACTGGGCCGAGCCACCCACGGGTGGCTCGGCTTTGGCCGAGCCCCCCTTAGGCG
>NC_033796.1:7946528-7954531 GCF_001876935.1 Asparagus officinalis
TGAGGTGGCTCGGTTTCGGCCGAGCCCCTCCGGGTGTTGTTCGTTCCGTCATTTTCCGTTGTCCGGTTCTGTGTTTCGTTGTTGATCTGGACTTGATTCGGTTGTGTTTCTGTTGTGTGGTTGATTGACCTGGAAACGACTCGTTGACTTGATTCCAGATTTGGCAGTAAGTCCGGATCCTGATTAGGCAGTAAATCCACTTCTGAATCTGAGTCCGAAACCGATCTTGATTCGATCGTGATTCGTCCGAGTATGCCTTTGGTTGGATGACTCGTTGACTCTTCGAACCCTTGGCTTGATCCCGCACGTGTATGGATGCATTCCGTCGCTTGATGCGATTCGTCGATCTCGTCGCCTCGTTGGTTCGTCGGTTTGTGCCGAGCTGTGCTAAGGGACCTATAAGCAATTTTATATGCCTACAGATACCCCCTCCAAAGTATTTCAGTCTCGTTCTTTTATAGAAGAGTCTGGAATACTTTGGATATGATTGTCCCCACCTTCAGTCGGTGTAATGGGACCTTGGAATGACTTCCGTTCCTGATTCCTTCAATCTTCCAGGCTATTCGGTGCTTTGTCGAATGGTTGTAAGAGTTCCGGTGCTGCATTTATTTTAAACTTGGCGTCGAATCTTTGTCTGCAACGCGTTGTCTGGCGTCGTGTTGTTGCTGAACCATCGATTGTTGGCGTTGAGTCTTTATTTGCGACGCGTTGTCCGGCGTAGTGTTGTTGAGTTATCCTTAAGAATATTTTTAGGAAAATATTCTCCAGGAACTTCTCAACCAAAAATAGGGAAACAGTTTATACTCGTATACTTTTCGGAGTATTAAGAAACAGTTTATACTCGTATACTTTTCGGAGTATTAAGAAGCAGTTTATACTCGTATACTTTTCGGAGTATTGATTCTTTCATTGCAACGCATTGATAGGCGTTGACCTAGGGTTACGCGTTGTCCGGCGTTGACCTTAGGGTTTTGAACGTCGTACGTTGACTTTTTGATCGCAACGCGTTGAATGGCGTTGACCTAGGGTTACACGTTGTCCGGCGTTAACCCTAGGGTTTCGAGTAACGCGTTGACTGGCGTTGACCTAGGGTTACGCGTTGTCCGGCGTTGACCTTAGGGTTTTGAACGTCGGACGTTGACTTTTTGATTGAAACGCGTTGAATGGCGTTGACCTAGGGTTACGCGTTGTCCGACGTTAACCCTAGGGTTTCGAACATCGTACGTTGACTGTTTGATTGCAACGCGTTGACTGGCATTGACCTAGGGTTACGCGTTGTCCGGCGTTGACCCTAGGGTTTCGAATGTCGTTGGATGCTAGGGTTTTGAACGTCGTACGTTGCTCAAGTCACGAGACCAACTAATGAAGCTGATGCGTCAGTGACCCTCGCATTTATAGGATTTTTGGCAAACCCTCAGCCATTAACGGTTTTGATGAGCCTTTACCGACTACCGTTTGAGTCGGGCTAGCATGCGGATTGTTCAAGTCCGTTCCGCATGTGACATTAAGCTAAAAGAGTTAACCCTTTTAGTGCTACGATCTTGAATACGTAGACTTTGTTTTTCTCCTGTGAAAAGACTAAACAGCAACGTGTATGAGACGTTGACTTAGGATTTTTGGCAAATCCTCAGCCTTCAACGGATTTGACATGCTTTTACCGATTACCGTTTGAATCGGGCTTACATGCGGATTGTCTAAATCCGTTCCGCATGTGACGTTGTGCTAAGAGAGTTAACGCTCTTAGTGCTACGATATTGAATACGTAGACTTCGTCTTTCTCCTGTGAAAAGACTAAACAGCAACGTGTATGAGACCCTTCAACGGTTTTGATTAGCCTTTACCGACTACCGTTTGAGTCGGGCTAGCATGCGGATTATGTAAATGCGTTCCGCGTGTGACGTTGTGCTAAGAGAGTTAACGCTCTTAATGCTACGATATTGAATACGTAGACTTCGTCTTTCTCACGGGAATAGACTACCCGGCGACGCGTGTTAGGCGTTGACTTTGGGATTTTTGGCTAACCCCCAGCCTTCAACGGATTTGATTAGCCTTTACCGACTACCGTTTGAGTCGGGCTAGCATACGGATTGTTTAAGTCCGCTCCCATGTGACGTTTAAGCTAAAAGAGTTAACCCTTTTAGTGCTACGATATTGAATACGTAGACTTCGCCATTGTTACGGGAATAAGCTACCCGGCAACACGTGTTAGGTGTTGACTTTATCCCTACTTAGGTTTCGGGATAAAATACCCCAGACTGGTATTCTGGTGTCTTCTTTTTCTTTTTTTAATTGGTGAAAGACTAAACCGGTAACACGTATTAGGCGTTGACTTATCCTTGCTTAGGATTCGGGATAAAATTCCCCGTGCGTGTGAGGCACGGATTATGGTGTTATTAATAACAACCTGCCACAATGTTGAATATATGAACGGGTGTTCTTTTTAACGGTTAAGAACTAACCGGCAGCGCAGGTTATGCGCAGACTTATCCCTGCTTAGGTTTCAGGACAGAATACCCCAGAATCGAACTCTGGTGTCTTTTTCTACGGAAAAAGACTAAACCGGCAGCGCGTGTTAGGCGCAGACTTATCCCTACTTAGGATTCGGGATAAACTTCCTAGGATGATTTTGGGAAAAGATTGGTGCGGGAAAGGGAGAATTTTATATTCTATTTCCCGGTCTTCTTTTAGGGTGAAGGCGAACCCGAATACAAGGAAGGAAGAATTTTATATTCTATTCCTTGATTCTGGAAAGGAAGAATTTTATATTCTATTTCCAGCGAAGAAGAAACTAGAAGTGGGGTGTCCACTCCGAGAGTCTGGAAGATGTAGATAAAGTTACCTTTTATAGGACTGGTTATCTAATCTGAAGATGAGTTCTTCGTTTATCGAAGTGAAATTTTCAACTCCGGTTATAACCATGAAAAAGGTTTAACCAAAGAGAAAAAGGGAAGGAGTTCTTTCGTTTATCGAAAAGGGACTCCGAACTGAAAGTGGACCTCTTGTTCATGGAAAGAATCAAGAGGGCCAGAAAAACATTTTTGGTGGACTCACTGTCAATTGAAATTGATCAGTGAGGGATTTTGGTGGTGAAAATGATTTTGGGTTATCCTCTAGAATATTAAGTGTAATATTCTTCAAGGAACTTCCCGATAAATGAGTTATCCTGAAGGTACTAAGGATAGTACTTTTTCAGGAACTTCCCATTTATTGGCATTAATTGCCTGGCGCCCTCTGGAGTAATTAGGCGATATGCGCCGTTTGAGTAGACTATGTCTATCACAAACGGGCCTTCCCATTTGGGTTCGAATTTACCTTTCTTCTTGGAATTGAGGATTATCGGTCGGCGAGCAGCGAGGACCAGATCTCCTTCCTTGAAGCTTCTCTGTCGGACTCTTTTGTTAAAAGCCCTGGATATTCGGGCTTGATAAAACTCAATTTGTCGTTGAGCTCCCAAGCGCTTTTCATCCAACCTCTCGAGTTCTTCGAGACGTTTTTGATGCTGTTCTTCTGTCGTCATCTCAGTTGCGAGAGCGATCCGAAGTGACGGGATTTGAATCTCGTCTCAAAAATAACTCATAAGAGTTAGAGAATTTGACAATAATAAGAGGAAACATTCCGACATTCAGAGTTTGAACGTGAATTTCTTATTCATCACTTCTACAGTGACTGGGTTATCCCTAAGAATACTACACGTAATATCCTTCCGGGAACTTCCCATTATCCACCCCCACGTAATATCCTTCCGGGAACTTCCCATTATCCACCCCCAGCTTTCCTTGCAAAACTGGGTTCGACATTATAATCAGTTACATGACCAGGTTATCCTTAAGAATATAAAAAAAACTCTCCAGGAACTTCCCGCCAATGGTAGGAAATAGTTTAGACTCATATACCTATTGGAGTATCAGGGAGCAGTTTAACCTCTTATACCGGTCGGAGGATTGAGAAGCAGTTTATACTCATATACTCTTCGGAGTGTTGATGGTCATTCTCATTCGGTTTGTCCTGCTATTGGGACGCCGGCTTCAACTAAGGCCTGTATTGTATTTTTGAGAATGTTGCAAGCCTCAGTGGAATGAAGAACCCTCCTGTGGTACCCACAATATTTTGGGTCTGAGGATTCGAAGATGACTGGAACGTCTTCGTCCTTGAAGGAATACTCTTTTTGGAGTTTCGGGTCCGAAGTCTTTTGCTGCCTTCGGGATTGTTGTTGGGACATTTGATTAGTACCAACAGCAGCTGCAGGTGCCTTGCCCTTACCACGGGAGGCAAAGTTCGAGTTTGGAAGATTCACCGTCGGTTGGCTCCTCTCGGCTTTCTTCCTTCGGAGGAAGTGTTCGGCTTGTTCACCGCGCACCTTCAAGTCTTTCCAAGTGTCAGACGGTGCTGTTCCCATTGCTTCCAACACATCTAGTGCAAGGTTGTTGTGGAAAGTCTGGAGGATGAACTCCTCAATGATCGGGTCCCGACAGTTCATCGCCTTGTTCCGGAACCTCTTGACGAAGGTGTCGATTAACTCCCCATCTTTCTGCTTCTCATCGAGCAATGATCCGATAGATATCTCGGTGTCGTCGTTGAAGAAATTGGTGAGGAACATGGTCTCCATATCGTCCTAGCTGTTCATGCTACCTGGCTTGAGGCGGCGATACCAATCGAAGGCGGCTCCGCGAAGAGTGCCAACGAAGGACCGTACCATCAGAGGCTCATTACCAGAGATAACACCCAGGTGCGATTTGAAGTAAATCAAATGCTGAGTGGGCGAACCCTTCCCATCAAACGGCGTGAAGTTAATTAGGTTGAACTTCACCGGATATGGGATCGATTCCCACTCTCTTGGGTATGGACAGGGAATGCCTGTTTTCTTCGTCTCTTGAGCGGAGATCAGTGTGTTGATTTTGCTCTCGAGGTTCTTGATCTTCAGACTTTCGCCTGTGTTTTCGTTAGCACGATTCTGAGGCGGAAGTGTGGCATTACGACTAGCATTCTCATTACCACCCCCTGCATTGACGGGAGGATTATTGGCATTGTGAGCTTCATCCGTATCCGTGTGATCCTCTTCCTGAACGACCTGGTTACGACGACTTGGTTCACCTTGTTGGTTCCTCAATGCCTGGATTTGTTGCTCATGCATTTCTCTCATACTCTGCATGGTCATCTGCATTTCGAACCTGAAGCTCTCCTGTTGTTTAGCCATGGCTTCTTCGAGCATCTTGGCCACTTGTTCCGCACTTATCATGAATGACTCACGGGGTTGTCCATCGTTGGATACCGTGTTATCTGATGCGACAGCAGAGCAGGAATCCGATTCTTCATCTTCCGACGGTAATCTTGTCCGAACCCTACCATAAGTTCCTCGTATGATGGCTCCAGACCTCAGACGAGTTAGTTATTGGGGTATCGGCGGAATTGACTCGGGATTATCCCTTGTCGATGCCCTTTTGCTGGTCATGTTAGCGGTGACCCTCGGAAATCCTCCATCTTTAATCACCGTTCTTCTTTACCGGAAACGCCTATGCCTTGGTTTTGGCACTTCGGTACTAAGCCTTTCGAACACCGAAACTCTCTCGGTGACTGCCTTGATGCAGTTGCACTCAGACAGTACCGCCCGAATGAGCTTTGAACAAGGGCACTGAGTTTCTAGCCTTCGAGGACTTCTCTTTCTGGCTTTGCTCGTACCCCCAGCACGATAGTACAGCTCGTCCGTTTGAAAGTCAGAGCAACCTATCGTGTGTTGGCACGATTTCTCAGGTATAACGTAATCATCATCAGACGATAACGTTTCCTTCTGAGAGTGAACTACCTTCTTCGGGCTTTCAAAAGTTACGCGCCTCGAAACATGCCTTTTTGGGCGTGAGTTCTCAGTGGGCTCCTGAACTTCAATGCGTAGCATAGTGCGCTTGGGTGCCATGATTTCTTTGTCATGTTGGGGGTTGCAGCGACCCCCAGCATGTTGCGTCGTTTGGAGATTTCTTAGTGGGCCCAAACGTTCTTGGATTGGAATTTTGCTTCGCTCCTCGGGAAGTGGACCGAGGCGCTCCAAGACTGACTTCCTTTTATGGGATGGTCCTGCGGGATCTCCCGGAGCAGTTGTGGAAATCATCGGCGGTTTGGATTGGCCTCCAAACTTTGCTGGTTGATGGCGGCTTCTTGGCCACCTCTTTCTGCAACTTCCTACGGGCTTCTTCAGCTTGAGCCCGTGCTTGCGCTGATAGTGCGCGGCGCTTGCGAATGCGCTCCTCCAGCGTTGATCGGTTCCGTTTGACACGGACCCATTCCATTGTTGGCGGCTTGGAGGAACCACCATTCGTTGATTGTTGAGGCTGCTTGCCTCTTTTGTTCTTCAGATCCACGTTGTAGCGGATCCCATCAACTGACTCCATCGCTTTTGCGAATTCTCGAGCCAAGCGTTGGCGTCGCCTTTGGCGAGCTCTCTTTGAGAGAGTCATCACTCCTTTGGTGACGGAGGGATTGGCAGAAACAGGCCTGCCCTGGTTGGAAGTTGGAGGAATTTCACCCGATGCGACTTTGGCATCAAACGGGGTGAGATCTTCATTGGTGTTTTCTACATCTTCACACCAACGAGCTTTTCTCCTAGAGGAGAACTTCTTGGACTTCTTGGACTTGCGAGGGGAGGTAGATCCGGACGAGGATGATAGATGCTCCTCGAACTTTTGTTGGTCGAACTCATACTCGACCTCCTCCTCGACCGGGATCGAGATCCACGGCTGCGACGCAACGATCTCGGCAGCAAGATCGGTGGCTCCCACTATGGTCGCCAGATTGTTCGTGGGGAAAATCATTTTCTTCATTGATGTCATTGTGATCTCAAAATAACAACTTTTTATGGTTACAAAAGATCCGGTCTTTTTTAGATCCGGTTACAATGAAAATCAAAGAAAAATAAACAAAGATTACAACTTTCTCCTTTTGTGTCGAACAAATCGCGAGCTCCTGTTTTGCGGTCACTCGCTTTTGTGGGTTCTTTGCCTGCGCCGGGGTTTATCCGTGGACCACCGCGAGATCTAGATCCGGTCGGATCTACACAGTACGATGGGTATTATTCCATAGGTGGCCGACACTGTTCCGTGCGCGGGCACAATAAAGAGAGCCTATAAATAGGCTAGGCATTGTTCATTTTGAAAGGTTGGAAAATTTGGAGAGAGGCGAAGCCCTGCTGGATTGGAGACTCAGATCTAAAAAAGATTCAAACTTTAGGACTTCGAGGACTTGCTCATTCAGATCTGGTGCTCGGCGACCGTCAACGCCAAACAAGGCAGGTGTTCGAGAGGACCGGATCTCAGATCTACGCAGACGTACTCCGGATCTAAGCTTGGTCTTAGATCCCAAGACTTGGACGATTGTTTCCTTGGTGAATCAATCCTCCCCGGCTATTATTTCCTTCGTGGAATAATACCCATCGTACTGCGTAGATCCGACCGGATCTAGATCTCGCGGTGGTCCACGGATAAACCCCGGCGCAGGCAAAGAACCCACAAAGCAAGAGACCGCAAAACAGGATCTTGCGATTCGTTCGACAAACAAGGAAATAAAGTTGTAATCTTTCTTTACTTTTATTTGATTTTCATTGTAACCGGATCTTATAAAAAGACCGGATCTTTTGTAACCGATAAACTGTTGTAAAAGAGAACAATGAATTCAACAAAGAAAGACACGGTTTTTCCCGCGAACAACCCTAACCCTCAACCTCAACCTCACCATCACCCCCACCCTCACTCTCACCTAACCCTACCCTAACCCTCACCTTCACCCTCTCCTAACCATAACCCTAACCCTAACCTTAACCCTCAAACTCACCCTCACCCTCACCGATCCCTAACCCTCACCCTCACCCTTACCTTAACCCTAAACATCACCCTAAACCTCAATCTCACCATCACCCTCACCCTCACCCTCACCTAACCCTAACCCTCACCCTCACCTTCACCCTCTCCTAACCCTAACCATAACCCTAACCTTAACCATCAAACTCACCCCCACCCCAC
>NC_033796.1:7954955-7955647 GCF_001876935.1 Asparagus officinalis
ATTTGTTATTTTTGTGTATGTATAAGTCCTTGCAATATATACACACACAATGATAAGGTGAGATGGAAAGATAAATTCTTTTTTCTTTTTCATTCATGCATGTATGATGTAAATATGTTTTTATTAGATTTGCAAATCTATCTTTCCATGGTAGGTTGGTTTTTTCTTTTTCTTTTTTTTGGGAGCCTAAGCTTATGGGCCAATGACGAACTTGTTTCCTACCTAATTCTTTCTAAAATAAAAAATTAGAAGAGAGCAAACTTGACTTGTTCCATAACTAGTTTAGTGTTTTAGGATGCAAAATGTATCTTAATAAGCTCATGACAATGTCCTTATATTTTTGTGATTATTTCTTAGTATGTGTACGAGTTTTCTTTTTTCAAAGCAAATTTAGTGTGGACATATTTTCAAAACCGCCCTAGTTGAACATTTAATCCCCAAAAACGATCCATTTTAACTTTATTTGCAAAAACCGATCTGGTTTCAGCCCCAATGCTGAAATCAGGTCGGTTTTTTGTAAAAAAAGTTATGCAACTTCACGGGAGTTTAGCAGCTATTTTGTTAAGCTGCTAAACTTCATGGGAGTTCAACTCATGTGAAATTTCATAACTCAAAATTTTTTTAAGTCCATGAATCTCTATCGTTTGTGACTCCTCCTTCCCCTTTCCGTCCTCTCCTCCCTCATCTCCCCT
>NC_033796.1:7955763-7956111 GCF_001876935.1 Asparagus officinalis
CCCAGACCCCCGTCCTCCCCTTTGACATTCATCCCCAACAATGACTCCAACAACTCGAGCGGTGTCAACGAGGATTTGAGGCGAAAGATTAGGGCTCCGTTGACGAGGCCGCATAAGGGGCCGGTGTTGGCGAGGGAGAGGATGTCTTGGAGCTTGAGAGGAGGGAGATTAGGGTTTGGGCTGAGATTGAGAGGATCTCAAGAGAGAAGGAGAAGCCCCAGGCTGGATCCTTAGAAGAGCAGCAGGGCTGTTGCTGCTCCCTTGAACAAGAGCAGCATGTAAAGCTCTGAGCTCCATGGCCTTGGCAAGGGCAACCTTGGGGTCATGCCTCTGTATTCCATGCCCATA
>NC_033796.1:7956625-7993534 GCF_001876935.1 Asparagus officinalis
ATGATCTCAATTTGTCATATTTGTGTGTATAAGTCCTTGCAATATATACGCACACAATGATAAGGTGAGATGGAAAGATAAATTCTTTTTTCTTTTTCATTCAGGCATGTATGATGTAAATATGTTTTTATTAGATTTGCAAATCTATCCTTCCATGGTAGGTTGGTTTTTTCTTTTTCTTTTATTTGGGAGCCTAAGCTTATGGGCTAATGACGAACTTGTTTCCTGCCTAATTCTTTCTAAAATAAAAAATTAGAAGAGAGCAAACTTGACTTGTTCCATAACTAGTTTAGTGTTTTAGGATGCAAAATGTCTCTTAATAAGCTCATGACAATGTCCTTATATTTTTGTGATTAATTCTTAGTATGTGTACGATTTTTCTTTTTCCAAAGCAAATTTAGTGTGGGCAAATTTTCAAAACCGTCCTAGTTGAACATTTAATCCCAAAAACGACTCCTTTTAACTTTATTTGCAAAAAACGACCTGGTTTCAACCCCAACGCTGAAACCAGGTCGGTTTTTGTAAAAAAAAATTATGAAACTTCACGGGAGTTTAGCACCTATTTTGTTAAGCTGCTAAACTTCACGGGAGTTCAACTCCTGTGAAGTTTCATAACTCAAAAATTTTTAAGTCCATGAATCTCCAGCGTTTGTGACTAGGGGTGGTAAATGATCGAATCGAATCGAATACTAAGGTGTTCATATTTGTATTTGTTTAAAATTATCGAATTCGAATGCGGACTCTAATATTCATATATCTAGTTTTTTGAATTCGAACTCGAATACTTGGTATTTGATAAATATTCATGAATGTTCACGAATACTTATCGAATATCAAAGTATATTTATTTTGCTAAAGAGTTTGATTTTCAAATAGTATTAAAATTCATAAATAAAAATTATTTCTTTATAATATATGATGTATATATATTTAAATCAAAATTTTAATTAGAAAACAGATTTAAGATTATTTAAGTCTTAAAATCTATATATAAAACTTAAGTAGAAATGGTAAGTGGGTTAAAAATATGACATCATATGTGCAATAATACAAATAATAAGCTGTGATCAAATTTTAAACGAATATTTAATAGACAAACGAATCGAATATACATCTGGTTAAATTTTATTCGTTAATAAACTCGAATACTAAAAAATATTTGTTTAGTGATAAATGAGCTATCGAATCGAATATGACCGAATAGTTATTCGAACAATTATCGAACCATTTATTAATTATTTGGTTCATTTCCACCACTATTTGTGACTCCTCCTTCCCCTTTCCGCCCTCGTCTCCCTCTCCTCCCTCATCTCCCCTCCCTCCTCCGCGCCCCCGTCCCTCCCGCTCCAACCTTCGGCGCTTACTCCTGCGGTACTACTCCTACCCACCAGATAGCTCCGCTCGACCAAATCCAACTCTATCTCGAACTTCAAAGCACCCCCAGACCCCCGTCCTCCTCCCCCTTGACATTCATCCCTAACAATGACTCCAACTCGAGCAGTGTTAACGAGGATTTGAGGCGAAAGATTAGGGCTCCGTTGACGAGGCCGCATAAGGGGCCGGTGCTGGCGAGGGAGAGGATGTCTTGGAGCTTGAGAGGAGGGAGATTAGTGTTTGGGCTGAGATTGAGAGGATCTCAAGAGAGAAGGGGAAGCCCCAGGCTCGATCCTTGGGAGAGCAGCAGGGCTGCTCCTGCTCCCTTGAACAAGAGCAGCATGAAGAGCTCTGAGCTCCATGGCCTTGGCAAGGGCAACCTTGAGGTTCTGCCTCTGGATTCCATGCCTATGGGCCTGTAGAGCTTTAGAAGAGGCCATTAGACTCCCCTTCTAATGCATCAGAGAGAAAATTTTATTCGGTTCCTTGGAAATCTAAGGTTGAATGAAAATGACAAGAGCAGGGCGTTCATCGGGAGTTCAACTACCGTGAAGTTTAGCAGCTTAACAAAATGACTGCTAAACTTCACGGGACTTGAAGTTTGGGAACTTGAAGTCCCGTGAAGTATGGGAACTTGAAGTCTCGTGAAGTTTGAGAACTTATTTCGCAAAAACCGACCTGGTTTTAGCACTGGGGCTGAAACCAGGTCGGTTTTTGCAAATAAAGTTAAAAGTAGTCGTTTTTTGGGAATAAATGTGCAAATAAGGCGGTTTTGAAATTTTGTCCAATTTAGTGTAGATGTTTGCACAAATGATAGCGAAGCACATAATTGCTAGTATGCAACATCAATAGCAATAGATACCATACAAAACACACTATAAGCATATAGATCATTATGAATGCACAATGCACATGAAAATGTTAAACAAACATGGTAGTTTTAAGTTTTTATTATTAACGGCCAGACGAATGGTAAAACTTTTTCCTCATGCGACGAGGCGTAGAAATTCACATGATTCATTCTTTTCATATTCTATTAAGGTCTTAACTTATGTTGTACTTAGTTTTGCATTTAAATACTCTTGACTTGGCTTTGTTTTTCTTTTTTCATGTGTAGCTGATAGTACTCCTTTATGTGCCTTTGTTATACAGAATGGATCTATCTCAAATTTGGACAGCAGAAATGATTTGTCAAACGAAACTCTACATTTATCAATTGGAGAACAACGTATTAGAACACTTGCTCGTGGGTCACAAAATATTGAAAGATCTGCGAGTGATTCACTACTTCATGACTTCTCACTAAAGAAAGATCCAACGCGTATTAATGATGTATGTCATCTTCCTTATTCTTTTTATATTTTATGGATTAATCGATGAAATGGCAAGAAGCTATTAGTTTGCTAAGTTATGGTGAAGTCTAAGTCTGAATCTCTGATAAACATTTCTCCACGATCGCAAAGTAAGAAAAGGAAAAAAAATACCCCATACTATTATGGTTGGATTTGAGGGGAGGACATCTTTTCAAGATTCCCCATGACTATAGTTCTTCTTTTGTCTTATTTGTTCTGTAACCGATATTCATTCACATAGTCATTGCAAGGGAAAAGATCTGAGCAGAGTTTTTACGAAGGTAGGGGAGTGTAAGTAGTGCACACTGCACATGAATTAAAAACTTAAGAAGTATAACATATTTTCACTTTGAATGAAGTCTATTGGGTACCTCTTTAAAGTTTGATATTTAATTAAATACAATCTCATGCAAAATCAACAGGCAGTATTCTTAAGAGCGTGTTAAACAAACATGCACCATTCAGAGTAAGGTATTTCTGCCCTTATTCACATTCACTTTTATTTTTGATATTTATAATAGCTGATGTAACAATTTTAATCTCAAAGGAAAAAAATACAATTCACTGTTTTAAACACGTGAAACCTAAAAATACTTCCTATAATCATTCTGAACTCGAACATTCAAGAGATGAACACTTGTATTCTTTCTTTCCTACTCCATTTTATGTTCCAAGTATTATTGGTTGTTGACCTGAGTAGTTTTTATACTTTATTATATAATAAAAGAGTAGGAGTAAACTGGCAAAAATTCTTTAAGGTGCATGTCCATTAATGTAGAGTTTGTTTTAACAAAATTAAGATCAGGAGATAGATTGGGCGGAGTTATTATTTTCTTTTTGAAATGTTTTTTTTAATTGTTATATTATTTTCTTTAAATAAGCAACATGTAAATTTTATGAGAACAAATAGGATTACGATTTTATGGCTGCTTCAAATATTAGTTTAACTTATTAGCTTCTGGTTCGTATAGAAAGTTTATTACTTTCTTCATAGAAATGAATATACTTGATTACTAATGATTTCTCCCTACATTCAGTATGCCATACTAAATCAAAAAACGGACCAATTTGACCAATTTCATGGTGCTCAAGCCACTCTAAATATTTGGGGCTTGCCTGATGTTGGTGCTAATCAATCAAGCTCGTTTTGAGTTTTGCTTGTCAGCGGGGACCGGGGCCCTCCTGATACACGCATGTTATAGGCGCAGGATGGCACGTAAGTATATATTGGCTCTTTCTAATGGTATTTTATTTTGATTTATGTACTACTATTATGGTGTTTTGATGTGGAACCTTATGTTGAATATTCTTTTATTATGTTCTTATTAAGAAGGCATTTCAATTGTAGGAAAGAATATATCATAAATTCGTAAACACCATATTATTTATTTTATAATCATTAAATATGGAGCTGTTTAAAGAAATGTTAACCTTGTTAGAAGAAACTAACTAGTTCTTTCTATCTTTATCATGATTTACTTTCTATTTTCAAAGTTTTTTTTCACTATAAAACATGTGCCCAAAGTAGAGCCTTTCAGCAAACTGAAGTATCAGTTTTCTTTTTTGCCTTTTACATGGCATAATCTGCTTAGGATGTGTCATTCTCGACATAACATGAATAATTGAACCGAGTTTTATTTATTTTCTCATTGTCTATTTAATGTTAGCATTAGCATCTTATATTTTTTTAAATTAACAATGATTTTGAAACAGAAAGAAACAAAGTAAGTTGGGTAAATATCAACTTGTTATCACGAAATTTTCTTCCTTCTAATTTGTGAGAATTTCAGGTATTTCCAGAAATATATGGGGACCATGATACACATCTAATGGCGTATTGGACGGTATATAGTTCGATTTATCCACCATAAAAGTGCAATGCAATATTTAGTTTAAATGGTTTCTAATGAGTTATTTTTTTAATAGACTGATGGATTTCACAGTACCGGATGCTACAATCTTCTTTGCAGAGGATTTGTACCGTATAAATCATCTGCATACGTCTTAGGGAAAAAAATTAGACCACTATCCACATGCGATGGAGATCAATATGTTTTTTTTTGGTAAATGAAATATTTTATTCACAAACCAAAATATAGAAGTTAAGTACATCAACAATCTCAGATACTAAAACTGAGAACTAGAACTCATCAAACAAAAAACTCTCAATCTTCAATTTACAAGGAAAGAAACCAGTCCCATTCTTCTTTAGGCAACGAAGGTGTGTTGAGAATAGCAGTATATAGATCAACTTTAATGTCCCTGATGATTTGGCTAGAGCATCTAATTTTCAAATTGAAGATCCTTTCATTTCGCTCCTTCCAAATGTAGTAAACGGCAGCTGCAAGAGCCATTCTCTTCACTTTCAGTTTTGAGCCCTTCATCCTTAGACTATTGCAATACCAATCAAGAAGTAATCTCCAATCACACGTCCTCCAACTAAACTTGAGCCATTCCATAACCCCATTCCAGACTGTCATAGAAAAATTGCATTCAAAATATAAATGTTTGTGACTTTCCGATCCCCCTTCACACAGAGAGCAATGATTAGATTGAATTACCCCTCTTTGAAGCAGTCTATCCTTTGTGAGGAGTCTATTTTGGATAGCTAACCACAAGATAAAAGAATGCTTTGGCAGGTTTGATCTCTCCCAAACTGTATCAGTCCAAGGAACAGATACGTTGACATTTATAGGAGAAAGGATCTTGTATAGCTCAGACAGCTGAATCTTGGATTGATTAGAACAAGACCTGATGCTCTGAATTAGCATTTCAGTCCCTCCCACAAGATTCACAGCTTTATCCCTAGCTTTCAGCAACTGTTTCCATAACCAAGAGTCACCAGATTTCACCCTCACTTGCCAAATGTTAGATTCTTTTAAGTAGGTACCATGAACCCATTTTATCCATAGACACTCTTTATTTGAATGCACATACCATAGTGTTCTAATTGCAGTGGCTAGATTCCAGGTAGTGGCAGAATAGATACCCAGACCCCCTTGATTCTTGCCTGTGCAGACTTTTTCCCAAGATACAAGTGGAGCCTTGAGACTATGATCAGATCTCCCCCACAAGAAATCCCTGCAAAGATCATCAATTTTCTGAAGGACCATTGAGGGCAGAATATAACATGAAGTCCAAAATATTTGAACACCAAGAATGATGCTTTTAATAATCTGCATTCTGCCTGCATAGGACAGAGTTCTGTGCTTCTTCCAATCCTGAAATTGATTTGAAATTTTTTGGAACAGGGGACTGCAGTCAACAAAAGATAATCTCTTTGAAACCAGGGGTAGACCAAGATACTTGAATGGTAGAACACCCTCAGGAAATCCAATGTGATTATGAATTTCATTCTTGATAGTATCATCAACTCCTCCATAGTATATTGAACACTTTGTGAGATTTGCTTCAAGTCCAGAAATAGCACCAAATTTTTTGACACACTGATAGATTTTCAGAACAGATTTTACATCCCCCTTACTGAATAAAAGCAGATCATCAGCAAAAATAAGGTGGGAAATCTTGAGTCTACCACACTTAGGATGAAATTTATACTCTCTATCATTATTCAGTAAGCTCAGTTCTCTTGATAGATACTCCATGCCTATGATAAACAAGTAGGGGGAGAGAGGATCTCCCTGCCTCAGACCCCTTGCCCCTTTGAAATAACCATGATAGGAACCATTTAGAGAAATGGAATATTTTGGGGTTGTAATACAAGTCATAATCCAATCAACAAAAACAGTAGGGAAACCCAAACCTCTGAGCATTTTGTCCAGAAAACCCCAGTTAATTGTGTCAAAGGCCTTTCTAATATCAATATTGAGCATAGCTCTAGGAGATAAGTGCTTCCTACCATAGTTTTTAACTAGTTCATGAGCAAGTAGGATGTTATTTTGGATTTGCCTACCCTTAACAAATGCACACTGAGATTCACTGATGACAACCCCCATGACAGATTGTATTCTGTTTGCAAGAATCTTTGAAATGAACTTATAAATGCAGTTGCAGCAAGAGATTGGTCGAAAGTCAGCAGGATTTGTAGGACATTTCACCTTAGGAATGAGAGTGATTGCTGTTGAATTTACAGAGCCCAATAATTTTCCTGATTTGAAGAAACTTTCAATGGCTTGAGTGATTTCATCTCCCACAATAGACCAAGAAGATTTGTAGAAGGATGCACTATACCCATCAGGACCTGGTGCCTTGTCATCAGGCATGGAAAAGATAGCACTCCTAATTTCTTCTTTAGTAACTGGCTTTGATAGATCTCTGACCTGCAGATCATTAAGACAGGGGCCTTTATGAATTATGTCAATGTCAGGATCAACAGAAGTGACTGAGGCTCCAAACAAAGATTTATAGTAAGAAACAAGCTCCGAAGCAATTTCATCTCCCTCAGTAATTCTATCTCCATTATTATTATACAGGATCATGACTCTATTTAGATGTCTGTTACTTTTGATAACAGAATGGAAAAACCTTGTGCATCTGTCCCCTTGAAGATTCCATTTGATTCTAGCTTTTTGTTGATAGAATGATAGCTCACATTCCAAAAGCTTGTTGAAAGTAGCAATAAAACCTTTTTCTTGATTTATGAGAGAAGCATTAAAAGGAGATCAATATGTTATTACCTTAAAAATATTCAAGGTAATGTCTACCATTTTTTCTCGTTGTATGGGCTTTACTAAGTAAATAAAATCACATGTTGGAACCTCAACATTCTGATTTATTTCTATTTTATACTATGGAACACCTTTATGCTGTCAAATTTTAATGTGATAATGACTTAGTATTCTTCCATTCTACTTTACGAAGACTGATGAAGATGGATCCCTGTCTCTTGCTCTCATGTTTTGGATGCGTATCTTGCATTTACATTCTTCATTGTGTCACTACTGTTTCATTATGAAAATTTGAAACCTATTCGTGATTTTGATAATATTCTTTAAAATTAAACACCTTCTAAGGAGTAACACATTCCACATATGTGCCCTTTGATGGTCAAATTTAAAATCTTCACAGTTATTTGTTGAATTTTAACCGTGATTAATTCAAAGAGAAGAATCACAAGAACGCGGAAGCATACCTGAATCAATCTAGATTTGCATGGATCTGAACTTTGGGTTATAAATCTTCTAATCTAGATGGTCTTTCTTTATAGACCTCTCTAGCTGAGAATAAAGAGAATGAGAAATCAACCCTTAGATTAGGGACCATAATCCCTATATATAGTTATTGCACTTTTCTAATTTAACCCCTCATAAAATTAGACTTGCAATCTGTTATCTACATAATTAGTTCATGATAATTTAATACACCATGTTAGCAGACGCTTTCTGCTTAGCAAGGAGCTCATTCTTTGTGCGAGTCCGAATCTCATCCTCGATCCGAATTAATCTCTTCAAATTAGACAGAGTCAAATGTCTTTTCCTTCTCCGAATGTCAGTGGAGAATGACATCCAAGATGGAGGGAGCTTGTTGACAATTGCACCACAAATGAAGGTTTGACAAAGGTTTATCTTTTCATCCTTTAACTTCATAACAAGCTTTTCAAGCTCTTTGACATGAGGCAAAATCTCAGTGTCATCTTCAAATTTGAAGTCCAGAAACTTGTCTATGAGGTGAGACTTGAACAGCTTCTTCTCATCCTTATACTTATCTTCCGGAGCATTCCAGATTTCTTTTGCAGTGGGCATGTTGGTGTTAAGTATCTGCCAGATGATCAGCCAGACAGTTAAGGAGATAATTCCTGTAAAAATGATCATCTTTAGCCCAAGAGGCTTCAGACTGAGAGTCTTCTTCAAAGTCGGGTTTCTTCTCAGAAATAACATAGTAGATCTTCAGGAGTTGCATCCCTAAGATTACTTTTCGACTCCATGCGTTAAAGTTCGATCCGCCAACTTGAGACAATCCACTCCAAGAGTCCTTGCAGGATCCATTGTAGATCACAGAAATATTACTTTAAGATTGTTGGAAATTGTGTTACAATTTGGAATAAAATAGAGAAAATTAATGTGCTGTAATTTTAAACCTTTTACAAGTTAATTGTTGTGCGTTTATGAAACGTTGTGCTTAAAATAATATTTGACCTACTCCGGTGCAAGGATCTCAAGGCCAAACTTACTTTCAGGAACAATAGTACAGTATTCTAGTGTGTACCAACCCAGTATTGTCAAGATCTCCTTGATCTAAAAGACATCTCGATCAAGGCAAAAGATCTCCTCGATCTCAGAATCTTTTGGTTCAAAACCTTTCGGTTTCAGGCAAAAGACCTTCGAGCACATGTTCTGCAACAACAGTTCCTTCAGCACAAACTCTGCACTAGCGGCAGCATTGTTGTGCGCGGCGGAAGCTTCGAGTGCAACACAGACAATAACTCGAGATAAACCACAACCAATAAGCAAAAACATAATCACAACAAGGACAAATGATTTACGTGGTTCGGCAAGTTGCCTACGTCCACAGGGCAAAGAGGGGGGAGTTCTTACTATTAGAAATCAAGAGAATACAAATAGAGTTATAAATCTCACCAATCAAACCCTAAAACAAAGCTCTAGATCTCTCACAAATCTCTCATAATTGGATGCAACAATCCTCTCCTAAAGACTGTTCAAAATCGTCCTTGCTTAACCCTAACTAATCAGGTTTAGGGTTATATATCAACTCAGAAATGAACCAGATCAAAATCCAAAGCCCAGCCCAAAATCAGTCTGCGGTCGACCGTGATGGTCGACCGTGTAGGTCTCACGGTCGACCGCGGCAGTCGACCTAACATCCCCGGCAGAGAAACCAAAACTTACAGTCAAACTCACGGTCGACAGCGACGATCAACTGAACTGATTTCCCGAGAGATAAATGCTTACAGGGTTCTCGCGGTCGACCGTCACGGTCGACCGCCTTCAGCTCCGAGTCCTAGTAGCCTTTGTGCATGTTCACGGTCGACCGTGGCGGTTGACCGTCAGTCTGCTTGGCTGATTCTTTTGCTGATTTTCTGCACTTTCTTATCATTTCTACAATTCTCCACCTCGGCAAATGTTTCTATCAAAACTGAGCAGACACCAAATCATCCAATAGTCCCTCAACAAGTCCGGGAACCAAACTAGAGTTAAAACGCGATCTCCCCCATCTGAATCAACAGATCAAACCGGCTGCATCTGAAAGACTGCCTACGTATCCTCTTGCCCAAGGAATCAAGCCGAACGTAGTTCAACCAAATGACCTCCAAAGGCCTTAACACTGAAGAATGTTCAAATGATTTAAACAATGATCAAATTTTACTCCTGAAACAACTTTGGTCAACATATCTGCAGGTTTATCATTCGTGTGGACCTTCTCCAATATGATGTCTCTATCATCCAAAACGTCACGAACAAAGTAGAATCTGACGTCGATATGCTTTGTGCGCGTATGATAAACCTGGTTCTTCGCCAAATAGATAGTCGACATGCTATCACAATATACCTGAATGGTCTCCTGTGCAATCCCCAAGTCCTCCAATAAACCACGCAACCATAAAGTCCTATTAATAGCTTCAATTACTGCCATATACTCTGCCTCCGTAGTAGAGAGAGCCACTATGGACTAAAGTGTGCATCGCCAACATACAAGTCCACTTGCCAATGTAAAAGCATAACCTGAAGTAGACCGATGCTTGTCAAGATCTCCAGCATAATCTGAATCCACATATCCAATACAATCTTGTCCATTCTTCTCATCCTTCTGGAATACTAAACCAACATCCACGGTGCCTCGAACATACCGTAGAATCCACTTCACGGAATCCCAATAACCCTTCCCGGGGTCGTGCATGTATCTCGATACTATGCTCACGGCCTGTGACAAATCTGGCCTCGTACACACCATCACATACATCAAGCTACCTAGTGCACTGGCATATGGAACATTCAACATATAATATATGTCCTCAACTAAAACAGGTGACATCAATGCTGAAAGCTTGAAGTGGGGAGGTAATAGTGTGTTAACTGCTTTTGTATTACCATCAAAGCTGAATTTCTTCAACATCTTTTGTAAGTAGTCCTTCTGTGTAAGCTTCAAACTCCCTTTCACCCTGTCTCTCTCGATCTCCATATCTAATATCTTCTTTGCCTCTCCAAGATCCTTCATCTCAAACTCAGATGACAGCTCCTCTTTTAACTTTCGAATAGCCGAAGAATTCCTGGAAGCAATAAGCATATCGTCAACATATAAAAGTAAATATATGTGCTCACCATCCTGGAGTTTGTGCATATAAACATATGGGTCATATGAGCTCCTCGCGTACCCTCGGCCAATCATAAAGATGTTGAATCTCTTATACCACTGTCTGGGGGATTGCTTCAAACCATAAAGAGACTTTTTCAGCTTGCAAACTAAATCTTCCTTTCCTGCAGCTTTGAATCCCAAGGGTTGTGTCATGTAGATCTCCTCATCTAAATCACCGTGTAGAAAGGTTGTCTTCACGTCCATTTGGACCAAATCTAAATCCAACTGTGCCACCAACGCTAATAAAATCCGTATCGACGGATACTTTACAACCGGTGAAAATACCTCGTTGTAGTCAATGCTCTCAAGCTGTGCATATCCCTTGGCAACCAATCTAGCTTTAAACTGAATGTCTCCAATAGAAGAGCCTTCTTTCTTCGCATATACCCACTTGTAACCAATAGCTTTCTTACCCTTAGGTAGCTTTGCAAGTTCCCAAGTGTCGTTCTTCTGAAGAGGTCACATCTCCTCCATAGCTTCCCTCCACCTAATCGAATCGGGGCTAGACTCTGCCTCACTGAATATGGATGGAACCATATCATCAACGACCTTCACTGATAATGCATATGCGACCATGAGATTATTATACATAGCTGGCCGACGAATTACTCTCCTCGGTCTATCTGTTGCAATGGACCCCTGAACATGACCATGTTCCAGAGTCCCATAATCCACTGTATCTTCTATCTGTCCGGCTGTCATCTCATCTCCTCCCAGTGTCATCTCTATAGGAGCCTCAATGGATACAATGTTCTCTGGAGTGAGTGGAGTCACATTATCCTACACCTGCTGTGATATCTCTCCTGTCTAGTCTCCCTCCACCTGCTGAGGAACTCGAGGCCTCATCATGTACGCCTTATTGAATGTAACATCTCCACTAATAACTATCTTCTTATCCTGTGGATCCCATAACTTGAAGGCTTTAACTCTATCTTTAAATCCCACAAAGACTGCTTTCCTCGCTCTCGGATTTAATTTACCATCACTGACATGGTAATAAGCTGGACACCCAAATATCCGAAGTGACTCATAGTCACTAGCCACCGAACCAAACCAACGCTCCAAAAGAGTCTTCCCGTCTATCGCATTGCACGGCAACCTATTCACGAGATGGCTCGCATAAACTAACGCCTCGGCCCAAAAGGATCTAAGCAATCCACTCTGCGTCATCATACATTGCACCTTCTCCAGCAAGGTACGGTTTAATCTCTTAGCTATCCCGTTCTGTTGCGATGTCTCTCGAACTGTGAAGTGTCTTCTAATGTCATGATCCCGGCAAAACTATAGAAACGGATCACTCTTGTACTCTCCACCGTTATCTGAACGTAGAGTCTTCACCTTTCCACCTGTCTGCAGCTTTACTTTCTTCTTCCACTCCATAAAAATATCCAGGACCTGATGTTTATGTTTCATAAGGTATACCCAATTCCTTCTGGAATAGTCATCAATTAAAGTGACAAAATAGTTGGTCCCACCAAGAGATGTGTTCTTAGAAGGACGCCAAACATCTGTGTGAATGTAGTCCAATGTACCTCGGGTGTTGTGAACATCGGTGCCAAACTTCACTCTTATCTTCTTCCCAAGTACACAATGCTCACACAGCTTCATCTTGTAGGTCTTAGCACCTTTCAATAGCCCCTGTTTTGCTAATGACTGTAGGAACTTATCTCCTGTGTGTCCAAGTCTCATGTACCATAAAGTGGTAGTGTCCTCCTCTGTAGTGATAGAAGCTGTCAGACCCCCTGTAACTATCTTATCCTTCAAGTAGTATAGATTGTTTTCCCTGACAACTCGCATCACCACCATAGAACCCTTTGTGACCTTCACTGTAGCATCCTCTAAGATCACTCGATATCCAGCTGCCTCCAAAGTACCAAGAGAAATGATGTTCTTTGTCAACTGCGGCACGGACCTCACTTCCTTCAACTCCCTCACTACACCGTCATGCATCCTAATCCGGACTGAACCACTACCACCAATAGGGCATACATGGTCATTACTCATAAGCACGACATCCCATCTTTTCAGCTCCTCAAATCTAGAGAACCACTCCCTCTTAGGACAGATGTGATATGTAGCTCCCGAATTCATCATCCACTCCGTGGAATCCGCATAGCAAACCGACTGTAATGCAGGACATGAATAGCTTGAAGAATCTGAATCTGAATGCTCACCAATAGTTTTTGTAACATTCACTTCTGAAGCTTGTGCAGCTTTTCCCTTATTCTTCCCGGCTTTTTCTTTCCACTTTGGGCAGTCAAACTTCCAATGTCCTTCTTTACAATACCGACATTGATTTCTACCAACACTCTTATAGGCATTCATATTCTTTGATTTTGAGTGGTTGAATTGGCGACGGTTTGGATCTCAGCCTTGAACATCTAATGCATCTCCCGATGCCTTCTCGGAGGGTTCACCATCACTTTTTCTCAACTCATAATTAACCAAAGCTGAGGTCACCTCCTTATAGCTAACTGTAGTTCTTCCATTGATCATAGTGAGAACGAACATACCATAATCATCCTCGAGCAACGAACACAAAAGTAACATCGTTTTGTCTTCATCCTCAACCATGATGTCCACATTGGTCATATCTGAAAGTAGCTTAGTGAAATTATTGACATGTTCCCTGATGGAAACTCTCCTCTTCATCTTGAACTGATAAAACCTCTTCTTCAAGTAAAGCCAATTCTCAATGCTCTTCGTAAGATACTTCTCATTGATTGTTTCCCACATCTTCTTCGCCGACGTCTCGTTCATAACATCTAAATAAGATCCGGCGTCAAGCATGACCTAATAACACCACAAGCTCTACTGTTCATCTTTCTCTAAATCTTATCCTCCCTATCAGTGGGTTTCTCTTTTAATTCAATAGTCTCCTCCAAATTCTGTGCATCCAATGCGTCCATCACCTGACACCTCCATAATCTGAAATTAATCTTACCGTCGAACTTCGGGACATCAATCTTCGTGTTATTGATGCTCAGACTCTGTATTGCCTTCATAAGAGACGAACCTGATATGCTTGTTTCTCCCTTGTTGTCGATTTAACTCTTCAGATAGAAATCTTCACCGAATCCTTCAAACAAGCCTGAAGCTCTGATACCAATTGTTGTGCGCGGCGGAAGCTTCGAGTGCAACACGAACAATAACTCGAGATAAACCACAACCAATAAGCAAAAACACAATCACAGTAAGAACAATCGATTTACGTGGTTCGGCAAGCTGCCTACGTCCACGGGGCAAGGAGTGGGGAGTTCTTGAGAATACAAATAGAGTTACAAATCTCACCAATCAAACCCTAAAACAAAGCTCTAGATCTCTCACAAATCTCCTACAATTGGATGCAACAATTCTCTCTCAAAGACTGCTCAAAATCGTCCTTACTTAACCCTAACTAATCAGGTTAAGGGTTATATATCAACTCAGAAATAAACCGGGTCAAAATCCAAAGCTCAGCCTAAAATCAGTCTGCGGTCGACCGCGGCGGTCGACCGAACATCCTCGATAGAGAACCAAAACTTACAGTCAAACTCACGGTCGACCGTGGCGGTCTACCGAACTGATTTCCTGAGAGATAAATGCCTACAGGGTCCTCGCGGTCGACCGCCACAGTCGACCGCCTTCAGCTCTGAGTCCTAGTGGCCTTTGTGTACGTTCGCGATCAACCGTAATGGTCGACCGTCAGTCTGCTTGGCTGATTCTTCTGCTGTTTTCCTGTACTTCCTACAGGGTCCTCGCGGTCGACCGCCACAGTCGACCGCCTTCAGCTCCGAGTCCTAGTAGCCTTTGTGCACGTTCACGGCCGACCGCGGCGGTCGACCGTCAGTCTACTTGGCTGATTCTTCTGCTGATTTCCTGCACTCTCTTGCCATTTCTTCAAGAATAACAACACTGTGTCCAAGAGCTCTCAAATTCGTATGTCCAAGCATACCTCAAAAGCTGCCCAATGGGCGCTGCTTATAAGCCTACAAGGCAACCTCAAGAGTCACATACAATCAATGTGACCGTTACAATTCATAATGACAATTATGATTGTAACGTCAATTGATTTAAATGCTATTGTAAATGCTGCATGCATTAATGCCTGAAGGCGAGGCAATCAATGGACGCGTTACAACGCATCGTGAATGTCGCGTCTCAGCAAGTCAGACGAACTTCGTCAAACGAATCTCGTCAAGCCGACGAACCTCATCAAATTAACGAACATCGTTAAACGGGCAAACCTCGTCTAACGGACAAACCTCGTCGAACGAGCGAACCTCGTTAAACGGGCGAACCAAATCGAATGAGCGAACCTCGTTAAATGGGCAAACTTTGTCAAACTTGTATCAATAGACGAACCTCGTCAATAAGACGAACCTCGTCGAACGGGCGAACCTCGTCAACCAAATGAGTCTCATCGAATTGCCGAACCTCGACAAATAGAGGAGCTTCGTCTAAACTCGAGAACGCTAGGGTTGCAACCTCGTGCGAGTGCATAGCTCGTCCGCATGCTGCGAAGCAACTTGCGAGGGAAGGGATTTTTTGTGAAATAGTTCTATTTTGCTAAATATTTAGCAAAATAGACCACTTTGCTAAATAGTTAACAAAATAGACCTCTTTTTGGCAAATAGGACAAAAGGAGGTCGATTTTAAAAAAATACGCTCTAGAAAACGTACAGAACTACTAGTCTCGTATGTTTTCTGTGAGAAAAAATTTGGCTCTAAACATACGGGACTACTAGTCCCGTATGTTTTCTGAAGCTTGTTTTTCAAAATCGACATATTGTCCAAAAAGAGGTCTATTTTAAAAAAATTCCCGCGAGGCAACCTTTGCCTCCGTGCGAAGTGCAAAGTGCGCCTACAAAGCGCCTCAGCCCGATTATCCCCGATCCACGGCCCATTGGCCCACAAGCCCATGACTCACGACCCACTAGAATTTATGAGTGATTAAATAAAACAAAACACTTCTCGGCTTGCCGTTGGCAAGCCTCGAACAGAGGACCTTTTAAAACACCAAAACTTTTACTTTCCAGTAGGCTACTAAGCATTTATGAAAGTACTTGTAGTTAATATATATAGTTTGAAAACTCATTTTGGAAAGCGGTTTTGACCAAAAAATCCAACACTCTTTTGTATTGTGCTCTTCTATCCGTGCTTAGCATAACTCGAACAGTGACATTTGGTTTATACATATTTATACTCAATTTTCAACTTCATCATTTAGAAGAAGATCACCTTTACCTTCTTGCAACAAAAACGCACATTTTCCTTGGTTAATACGTACAATAAAATTGTAACATTAGTTACTTTATTTAGGTAATTAAGGATCAAAATGAACATCCAGATATACAAACCGTATCAGCTAGTTGAGCCTGATTAATGTATCCAAAACCATATCTAGAACCGTATCTGAGTAAAAAGAAAAAATCATATCCGAAACCGAAACCATATCTCATCAGTTTCAAATTTTGAAATAATGGTTTAAGCATCTTCAAAGTACACAAATTATTATGATGCGAACATGATAAAAATAAAATAGAAAATTACCAAAGAAATGAAAGTGGTGAAGGTAAAAAACAAGAAAAATGAAAAAAAAACGGTATAGTGATATTAAAAAATTTTGTTTTTTAAATATTTAATTTGTTGAAAGTTTTAATTTCATTTCTTTTTTTTGGTCAATGAAAAAGAACTTTATTTCATTTTCCAATCTGTACATTTGTAAAGAACATCAAAACATCAGTTATAACAACCTGATGTTCACACTGTTACAATCTTTAGTTTTAATTTTTACAACTTTTCTAGCAACTCTCTCATATGAATAGGAATATCATCATTATTCAGAATCCTTGAGTAAATCAGAGTCTTCACTGTCTTAAACAGCATATCAGGTGTTCGACTCTTACTTTGAAAAATTCTCATGTTCCTCTCTTCCCATACCATGTAGACTGTAACAGAGAGAGCCATCCTCTTCAATTGTTGTTTGAATCCTCTTCTTTTGAGATTAATAGAATATCAGTTAATAATCATATCCCAGTTGCAAGATCTCCAAGAAAATCCCATCCAATTCATCACCCTGTTCCAAATGTCAGCTGAAAACTGACATTCAAAAAACAAGTGATTGCAGGTTTCCAGTTGTAGGTTTGGACACAAAACACATTTGTTTTGATTCAATACCCCCATGCGGCAAAGTCTGTCTTGTGTTAACAGCCTGGATAGACAAACTAGCCAAAGAATAAACGAATGCTTTGGATAGTGAAGCCCACTCCAAACTGTGTCAGACCAGGAAACCAAAGGCTTTGGCAGAATAATAGCATTGTAAACAGCTGAGATTTGAATTTTTCCACTCGTGCAGCATGCACCAATAGTGCTTTGAACATTTGCAATATTTCCAAATCTTGCTATCATCAGATCCCTCACTTTAAGGATTTGTCTCCACATCCATGAATCACTTGTTTTTGGTTGAATTTGCCAAATATCTGAATCTTGTAAGTAGTTTTCATGCACCCATTTGATCCAGAGAAGGTCTTTTTTATGATGAATCATCCATAAAATTTTTGCTGCCGCTGCATAGTTCCAGTCCCTAGCTGAAAAAACTCCCAGTCCTCCCTTCTCTTTACTCTGACATATATTGTTCCATGAGACAAGATGAATTTTCGTACCCCACAAGAAATCTGAGCATAATCTGTCAATTTTCTCAAGGAATTTGATGGGAAGGATATAATTGCTAGTCCAGAAATTGTGAATGCCCAGGATGACAGATTTTATTAATTCAAGTCTCCCTGCATAAGATAAACATCTTCTTTGCTGCCAGGATATAAATTGATCAGAAATTTTCCTGATTAATGAAGAGCAATCCAGATAAGAAAGCCTCTTTGCAATCAATGGCATCCCCAAATATCTCATAGGCAGCACCCCTTCAGAAAAGTTTAGATATGCACAAATCTGATTTTTTAAGCCATCATCAATTCCGCTTAAGAAAATTGAACATTTGTTTGGATTAGCTTCCAAACCTGAAACTTGGTTAAATTCATGAAGGCATAAAATCAACCTTGAGATAGAAGCCATGTCAGCTTTGCTGAAGAGTAGAAGGTCATCGGCAAAGACCAGGTGGGTTATGTTCATCCTAGAACATTTAGGATGGTATTTATATAACCTGTCATTTTTCAATAAACTCAGCCTCCTTGATAAGTACTCCATGCCAATCACAAAAAGGTATGGGGATAAGGGATCTCCTTGTCTCAACCCTCTAGCACCATTGAAGTAGCCGTGCAAAGCACCATTGAGGGACAGTGAAAATTTAGGGGTAGTAATGCATTCCATGATCCAGCATATTATGACATTTGGAAAACCCAACCCTGTGAGCATGTCTCTAATAAAATCCCAACTTATAGTATCAAAGGCCTTTCTCAGATCAATACTAAGAATAGCCCTAGGAGAATTTTTCTTCCTACCATAGTGTTTGATGAGCTCATGAGCCATCAAGATGTTGCTAGATATGAGTCTCCCTTTAACAAATGCACTTTGTGCATCATTAATCAAGTACCCCATCACCTTCTGAATTCTACATGATATGATTTTTGTAATGATTTTATAAACAACATTACAGCATGAAATAGGTCTAAAGTCTGATGGTGAGCTTGGATTAAGGACTTTAGGCACTAGAGTGATTGAAGTAGCATTGTAGGTGCCAAGAAGCTTACCCGAACAGAAAAACTCTTCAATTGCTAAGAAAAGATCTTCACTGATGATATTCCAAGATTTCTTGAAGAAAGAAACACTGAAACCATCGGGCCCTGGTGCTTTGCCATCAGCCATGGAAATAACAGCCTTTTTGATCTCATCTCTAGAAACAGGCCTACTCAGCTCATTACATTGACTTTGGGAGAGAACGGGTCCATTAGAAATCACATCTGGGTTAGGATGAGTGTTAGGTGCTTTTGTACCAAGGAGTTTTTTGTAGTAATCAGTAAATTCCCTTATGATCCCTGACATTTCTGTAATTCTGACTCCATCCTCAGATTGTATTGATAGAATTCTATTTTGATGTCTCTTTGCCTTCATGATAGAGTGGAAAAAATGAGTACCCTTGTCTCCATGCAACCCCCAATTTATATTAGCTTTTTGCTTGTAAAAGGAAACTTCACATTCCACTAGTTTTAATTTCATTTCATGAGAACCTTTAGGTGGATAATGGATTAGTGGTCCATGTATGGACCGATAGATGCATTACCTCATTATATTGTATATAAGGGGTAAAATGAATGCATTAGATACTTTCTCAAAATAAAGGATTCTGGTTTAATTTGATGGAAAAATGGAATGAATTAATGCACATAAATGTGGGGTTGAAATGGTGTAATGCTTCATTTTTTCGCTAAATCCTTAATTGAATACCATTTCAAGCAAGCCTTGGTGATTAATTAGAAAAAAATGGAAGGACATGGATCTCCTTTATAAATAGATATTGGATTCATACACATCATTTGTACCAATGGGTTCTTATAGTTTCCCTGGCTTTGTCTCTATATTGCTTCTCTCTCTTTTGCTTAGCAAAATAGTAAGTTTTCTATCGTAGAATTGTTTTTGAATCTATGTATGACAAAATCTGTTGCGGCTAATGGTATATATGTCACATTTTATCTTTATACATTATGTGTGTATGTGTTTTTCCCCTTTCGTATGCATATGTATATGGTATATATATGTCACATTTTTTTAATAAACTTACAAGTGCATTCTTCCATAATAAGTGGATGTACTTTATTGAAGCGCAAATTTACCGATCAATAATGAACATATTTCATGTTTAATTCTATCTAAAATTAATAAAGAAGTAGAATAGACAAAAACTTGCACATGTTCCATAATCGGTTTAATGTTTTTAGATCAAAAACATATCTTAATAAGCAACTAACATACCTTAATTAAAGAGAAACGCACTAAGCTATCCTTATTATGTTTGGATAAATTCTTTGTATGTGTATGATTTTGCTTTTTCCATAAAAATTTAGTGAAGATGTATGCATGAATGACAGAGAATGTACACGATTGCTAGTATGCAACTATTTCTCTCATTTAATTGCAGTAAATACCATCCAAAACATACAATTCGAGCTATAAACATATAGACCTTTGGGTGTGCACAATGCATATGAAAACGTTACACAAATATGGTAGTTTTCTTTTTAAGCTTTTATTATTAACGGCCTTAAGAACGGTAATCATATGAGGTCGAAGATATCTTTACTAGAGACCTGCATATTTTATTGATTACTAATGATGATGACAAGGCGTAAAACTTCACATCATTCATTCTCATCGTATTCTATTATGGTCTAAATATATATTGAACTTAGTATTAATGCATTTAATTACTCTTTGACTTCGCATTTTTTTCATGTGTAGCTCATAATACTCCTTTATGTACCTTAATTTGTTATACAGAATGGGTCTCTCTTAAATCTGGATAGCAGAAAAGCTTTCTCAAATGAAACTCTATATTTATCACTTGGAGAACAACAACTTGCTCGTGGGTCACAAAATATTGAAAGATCTGTGAGGCATTCACTACTTTCTAACTTGGCAGCAAAGAAAGATCCAACGGCTATTATTGATGTATGTCATCTTCCTTATTCTTTTTATCTTTTGTGGATTAATCGATAAAATGGTAAGAAGCTATTTGTTTGCTAAGTTATGGTGGAGTCTAAGTCTGGTAAATGTTTCTCCCAGATCACAAAGTAAGAAAAGGAAACAGAAACAACCCCCCCCCCCCCCCCCACCCAAAAAAAAAAAACCCGAACAAAAAAAAGCATACTATCATGGTTGAATTTGAGGGAGGACATCTGTCCAAGATTCTCCATAATTTATATTCTTCTTTTGACTTAGTTGATTTGTAATAAATATTCATCATAGTCATCTCAAGAGACAAAAAGATTCAGGCAGAGTTTTTGGGAAGGTAGAGAAGTGTAAGTAGTACATATGGAATAAAAACTTAAAAGTAAACCATTTCTTAATTTATTTTTGAAATGAAGTCTGTTGATACATCTTAAAAGTTTGATATTTAGTTATATACAATCTCATGCAAAATCAACAAGCAATATTCTTAAGAGCGTATTAAACAAACATGCACCATTCAGAATATGATACTTCTGCCCATGTTCACATCCTCCTTTATTTTGTTATATTTATAATAGTTTATGTAACAATTTCAATCTCAAAAGGAGAAACACAATCCACAGTTTAAAATAAGTGCTAAAACCCAGAGAGACTTTCTATAATCATTCTGAATTTGAACAGTGAAGAGATTAACACTTATATCCTTTCTTTTCGACTGCATTTTCTATTCCAAGTATTATTGGTTGTTGATGTGATTAATTTTTATACTTTATATAATAAAAGAAAGGGAGTAAAGTAGGGCAAGATTTTTTAAGGTGCATATCCATTAATATAGAGTTTTTTATTTTTAATTGAGATAAGGAGATGGAATGAGAAGAGTTATTATTTTCTTTTCGAAATGTGTTGGGCAATAACGCCAATTCCCCTCTAATCAGATTTTGTGAGGGCGAAATAAAAATACAGAATAATAGGACACGCAAATTTTTATTGTGGTTCGGCACAAAATTGCCTACGTCCACGGGCTGCTGTAGATCTTATAATGAAAAGGAAATTTTACAAGAGTTTACAAAACTCACAACCCAAATCTCACTCTCTGAAAATTGCTCTCAATTTTCTCACTGGGTGTTCTCTCTAAATTTTTCTCTCACTTAAGTGCTTACTCTTATCTCTCTCGTTTCAGAAGAAAAGTTAAAAGCTCACTCTCTGGGATGCTCACCACAGCAAAGGAAAAACATCACCTCACATTTGGTTGATTGGCTTGACAAGCTTCTTCAACAAAGTTTTTCTTCTTTTATCAAAAGATGCACCATCACCTCTTTCAAATCATATCTTTTTTGGGTTGTCATTTATTGCACCAAAAGCGGTGTGTGAAAGTTGGACTAACAATCTCCCACTTGAAGACTGATTTTAATTTGTCTTCATACCTCGATCAATGCAGTAGCTTTTTTCGGTTTTGTTATTCTAACAGGCCAACTGAAGTCGAACATAACTTCAGTTTGTCAATAGTCACCATCTTTGTCAACATATTCGCTGGATTCTTACTTCCTTTGATCTTCTCCAATATTAACACATCATCTTCCAATAGAGATCTGATGAAGTGATAACGAAGCCCAATATACTTGGTTCTGGAATGAAATGCAAAATTCTTCGCCAAGTGTATCGCACTCTGACTATCACTATGCAAAACATTCTTCTCCTGTTTGAATCCTAACTCAGTTAACAAACCTGAAAGCCATATCATCTCTTTACTAGCTTCAGTCACTACTACATACTCAGCCTCTGTAGTGGATAGAATGACAATTTTCTGTATCTGTGACATCCAACTAACAGCTGTAGTTCCAACAATGAATATATAACTAGTGGTGCTTCTTCGGTGATCGACTTCACCTTTAAAATCTGCATCTACGTAGCCTTATACTTTTAATTCTCCTTTGTCAAAGTACAAGCACTTCTCTGCTGTGCCTCGTAGATATCTCAGAATCCACTTGACTGCTTCCCAATGAGCTTTTCTTGGATTTGACATAAGCCTACTAACAACTCCCACTGCATGGCTAATATCTGATCTCGTACAGACCATGACGTACATCAAACTCCCAATTACTGAGGCGTAAGGGACCTTAGCCATGAAATCTTTCTCTTTCTCCGTTTGAGGGGACTGGTCCTTTGATAGGCGAAAGTGACTAGCCAATGGTATGCTGACTGACTTCACGTCGTCTATGTTGAATCTTTACAAAACACGGTTGATGTACTCTGCCTGAGATAACTGTAAGAATCCTCTCTTCTTATCTCTTGTGATTTGCATTCCAAGAATCTTCTTTGCTAGACCCAAGTCTTTCATGTCAAACTCCTTTGATAATTGTTGCTTCAACCTTCTAATATCATCCATATCTGAACCTGCAACTAACATATCATCAACATAAAGCAGTAAAATGATATAACTGGATTTATATCTTTTGAAGTAGCAATAGTGGTCTGCGTTGCACATCTGGAAACTTTCATTGTGCATGAAGCCGTCGAACTTTCTGTACCACTGTCTTGGGGTTTGTTTCAAGCCATACAAACTCTTCTTAAGTCTGCACCCTAGGTTCTTCTTCTTTTCTTCTAGAAAACCTTCTGACTGGGGCATGTAAATCTCCTCGTCTAAATCTCCGTGAAGAAATGCAGTCTTCACGTCCAACTGCTTGAGATGAATATCTTCAATAGCTACAATACTCAACACTGTTCTGATAGTATTGAGCTTCACAACAGGAGCAAAAATATCGGTGTAGTCAATTTTTTCATTTTGCTGGAATCCTTTGACAACTAGTCGAGCTTTGTATCTTTTTGAACCATCATGCTCCTATTTCACCCGATACACCCATTTGTTGTGAAGTACCTTCTTCTCCAAGGGTAACTCAGCTAGTTCCCATGTCTGATTAGAGATCAGAGACTTCATCTCTTCTTTCATGATAAGCTCCCACTTGTTTGCATCTCCAGTCTGACAAGCTTCATCATAGCATTCAGGCTCTCATCCATCAGCCAACAACAAATAGTTCATGTATTTCATGTTTAGTATAGGAGGCCGAGAAGACCTTCTCAATGTAGGAGCTAGAGCAGGAGTCTGTGGTGTGTCGGCCTGCTGCGCACCACCTTGTCCAACAAGTTCTTCTGGCTGAGGACTTACTGCATTTGGTTCCATCGCGGGACTATCTGAGACATCATCTACATCTGCAAATATTAACTCCTGCTCTGAGTCACTGGCATCTGTTTTATGCATGTCCTTATACATCATCTTCTCATTGAAAATCACCTCTCTGCTGTAGATCACTTTCTTGTTTTTGTTGTCCCAAATGCGGTAGCCAAACTCATCTTCGTCATAGCCGATGAATGTGCATTTTTTGGACTTGGGATCAAGCTTATTCCTGTCTTGATCATTAATATGCACATAAGTTACACAATCAAAAACTCTGAGATGTGATAGTCTTACCTCTTTCCCGCTCCATACCTCCTCTGGTATTATGTGCTCCAATGGAACCGATAGACCTCGGTTAATCAAGTAAGTTGCTGTGTTGATTGTTTCTACCCAAAACTGCTTCGGTAGACCTGACTGTATACAGATGCTTCTGGCTCTCTCTGTCAACGTTCGGTTCATCCGCTCAGCTACACCATTGTGCTGAGGCGTGCCGGGCACGGTTCTCTCCATTATGATTCTATGCTCATAGCAAAACTTCTTGAATCTGGTGTCTTCATACTAACCACCATTGTCAGTCCTGGGTTTCTTTATCCTTAGACCAGCCTCATTTTCGACCATGGCTTTCCATCTTCTGAAAGCCTCAAATACTTCTGACTTATGCTTCACAAAGTAGACCTACACTTTCCGAGAGTGATCATCGATGAAAGCCACGAAGTAGTGTTTACCACCAATGGACGCGACGGTGGTTGGTCCCCAAACATCTGAGTGAACGAGCTCAAGCTTCTCCTTCTTTGGGGTTCTGCCACTTGTCTAAAAGCTAACTCTCTTCTGCTTTCCAAGTATGCAATCTTCACACATTTCTATCTCCAATGGTTGTAGACCTGGAAGCTTCCCCTTTGAGTGCATAATCTTCATACCATTTTCACTCATGTGGTCAAGTCTCTGGTGCCACAAATTTGGAGTTTTATTGCCTGCTGCAACTGCAATCGAACAGTGTGCACTTGCTGTCATGTAAAGGGTGCTACTTTTCTTGCCTTGAGTAAATGTCATTGTGCCTTTTGAAATCTTCCAATCATCACCATGGAAGGTCGTAGTGTATCCTTCGTCAGCCAACTGACATATAGATATTAAGTTCTTCCTCGGGTCGGGAATATGCCTGACATCCTTCAGCTCCCATACTGACTCGTTCAACTTAATTTTCACTACACCTTTGCCCACAATAGCACACGGCTGATCATCACCAAGATATATGTTTCTAAGATTTTTGGGAACATACTTCTCAAAGAATTCTTTCTGAGAAGTAGCATGGAACGATGCTCCAGAGTCTAACACCCAAGACTCTTTTTTGCTCTCCAAAGAGCATATCAATGCATCGTCTCCTCCTGAGGTAGAAGTGACATTCACCTCTGCCTTCGCCTCCTTTTCCTTTTGTGCACTCTTGCATTGATTCTTGTAATGCCCGATCTTTCTACAATTCCAACACTCGATAGTCTTTGAGCCATGGAAATTACTGGGATTCCTAGATTTGGACCTCCTGTCCTTTGATCTACTTCGGTAGTTTGATTTACCTCGTCCGTTTTCTCTGGTTGAATTTCTACCTCTTGACTCTGTATGCAATACTGAAGAGGTTGTAACTTCACCCGACTCTCTTCGTTGGATCTCCTCGTTGAGAACCAGATCACGAATGTTAGCGAACTTTAACTTGTTGCTTCCCGATGAGCTACTCACAGCTGTGACTGTAGCGTTCCAACTTTCTGATAGGGAAGACAAAAGTATCAACACTCGAACTTCTTCATCAAACTTAATTTCAACTGAACTCAATTGTGTTGTGACCGTGTTGAGTTCATTTAGGTGTTGTGCTACCTATGTACCTTCCGTCTTTTTTAGATTGAATAACCGCCTCATCAAATGAATTTTATTTGAGGCTGATGGTTTCTCATACATATTTGAAAGTGTTGCCATAAGACCCGCCGTGGTCTTCTCCTTCGCTATGTTGAAGGCAACGTTACGAGATAACGTCAATCGGATAACTCCAAGGGCTTGTCTATCGAGAAGAGCCTACTCTTCATTCTTCATGTCCTCTGGCTTTTTTCCCGAGAGAGGTTGATATAGCTTCTTTTGGTATAGATAATCTTCAATCTGTATCTTCCAAAAGCCGAAGTCCGCACCATCGAACTTCTCAATTTTCACCTTTCCTTCAACTGCGACCATCGTTCCCACTCAAATCTGACTTCCTCTGGAACGTTTCTGACTATTTCTCTTAGGAAATTGACAGAAAAAATTACCACAGAATGCTCTGATACCAGTTGTTGGGCAATAAAGCCAATTCCCCTCTAATCAGATTTTGTGAGGGCGAAATATAAATGCAGAATAATAGGACACAAATTTTTAACGTGGTTCGGCACAAAATTGCCTATGTCAACGGGCTGCTGCAGATCTTATACTGAAAAGGAAAATTTACAAGAGTTTACAAAACTCACAACCCTAATCTCACTCTCTGAAAATTGCTCTCAATTTTCTCAATGAGTGTTTTCTCTAAATTTTTCTCTCACTCTAAGGGCTTACTCTTATCTCTCTCGTTTCAGAAGAGAAGTTCAAAGCTCACTCTCTGGGATGCTCACCACAGCAAAGAAAAAACATCACCTCACTTTTGAAAGCTCACTCTCTGGGATGCTCACCACAGCAAAGAAAAAACATCACCTCACTTTTGAGACATCACCTCACTTTTGGTTGATTGGCTTGACAAGCTTTTTCAACAAAGCTTTTCTTCTTTTGTCAAAAGATGCACCATCACCTCTTTTAAATCATATCTTTTTTTTTGGTCAATGAAAAATTTTATTCACTCACCAAATATGTAACGTTATGTACATCAAGTTACTCAAAAGCAGAGATATTAACTATACAGATATTTTTGCCAAAAAATGAAATCTTAAATCATATCTTTTGGGTTGTCATTTATTGCACCGAAAGCGGCGTGTGAAAGTTGGACCAACAAAATGTTCTTGCATGTAATTAGGAAGTAGATAAGGTCCACTTGAATCTTAAAAACAATCTTACTAAGAGTAGATAGGAGAAGAAACTAAGATTAATAAATTCTCTAAATGCGTGATATTTCATGTTACCAGAACAAAAACATTGACGATTTTAGGTTGGTTTTAGTAGTTTAATTTATCAGTTCCTCGTTCTCATAGAAAGTTTATATTATTATTATTTCTTGTTAGATTCATATATGAATATACTTTATTACTATTGGATTCTCCCTACTTTCAGTATGCAATTCTACGTCAAACAATGGACCTATTTCATGGTGGTCAAGCAACTCTAAATGTTTGGAGCTTGCCCGATGTCGGTGCTAATCAATCGAGCTCGCTTTTTATTTCGGTTGGCAGAGGAGACGGTGACCCTCCTACTAACGTCAACATTATAGGCGCCGGATGGCACGTAAGTATTGGCTCTTTCTGGTGGTGTTTTATTTTGATTTATGTACTGGATTGTGATACTTTGATGTGAAACCTTATGTTGGATATTCTTTTATTACATTCTTATTGATAAGACATTTCAATTCCTTAGTTTGATGTGAAACCTTATGTTGGATATTCTTTTATTACATTCTTATTGATAAGACATTTCAATTCCTTAGTAAAAGAATATCATAATTTCGTAAATGCCACATTATCTATTTTGCAATCATTAAGTATGGAATTATTTGAATAAATGTTAATCTTATTAGAAGAAATTAATTAATAGTTCTTTGTGTGAGTTGTAATCAATCCAAGGATTGTTAGTTAGTAGAATTCTAATTAGAGTAGAATACTAGTTAGTAGATAGGTTTCTAGTTATTGGATAAGATTAGAATTGCAATCTTAATCCTATATATATATGTAAACAATTGTTGAGTTTAGTATAACGAAAATAAGAGAATATCAGAATTTCTCCACCGAAAATAAAACCTCTCTGTTCTCTTTTCCTCTCTCTGTTGTTGTTCGGCTATTTGCAAACAGGTGTTGTTCGGCTTCTTAAAATAATCAGCCAGGGAAGTTTTGGTTCTCTCAAAGTCCGGTCATCTCACTGTTCACAGATTTTTGTGTTCATCAACAAAACAGAGACCGCTGGAAATTCCTACAGGTTTGATACTTTAGGCCGATTCTATTTCAAAAGCCAACAAGTGGTATCAGAGCCGGTGTATGCCTAAGTACCAACCAAGATCTGAAGAGATGACGAGTTCGGAGAAGATGACGACCAAGGTGGGTTCGCTCACTCTTCAATACCCGACGTTATCGAGGGACAACTATGCTTCGTGGGCGATCAAGATGAAAGTCTACATGAAGGCTCAAGACGTGTGGGATGCCATTGAGCCCGCGGCAGGCGCGTCCGTGGAACACAGGAAGGATCAGATGGCGTTGGCGGCCATCTACCAGGGGATTCCTGAAGAGACTTTGATGGTGATCGCAGAGAAGCAAACGGCAAAAGAGGCATGGGAGACGTTGAAAACTATGCACCTAGGAGCGGATCGTGTGAGGAACGCGAAGGTGCAGACCTTGAAGTCCGAGTTCGAACTTCTCCGGATGAAGGAGAATGACAACGTCGACGATTTTTCGACGAAGTTGACAGGAGTCGTCAACAAGATCCGGGCTTTAGGCGGCGAGATGGAGGAGAACTACGTCGTCAGAAAGCTACTTCGGGCGGTACCGGAGAGATTCCTTACCATCGTCTCCACGATTGAACAGTTCGGGGACATCGACGACATGACACTCGAGGAGGCGATCGGGCGCCTCAAAGCCCACGAGGAGAGGGCACGTGTTTTTCGAAACAACGTCGACGATCACCTATTGTTGACGCATGCGGAGTGGCAAGCAAGGAGCAAGAAGAATGGCGGAGGCTTCCTCTCAACACCTACAACCAATGATGGCAGCGGTCGAGGACGAGGTCGCGGGGCCGGTCGTGGGCGTGGCCGTGGCCAAAGAGGCCGAGGCGGACAGCAGCACCACGGCAGCGGGCAGCAGCACCACGCTGCCCAAGCAGGCCGCGGAGGGGAGCACGGCGGCCAGGCAGGCCGAGGCGGCTTCGGCGGCAGAGGAGGACGTCCAGGAGGTGGTTTCGGCCATGGAGGTGCAGCTCGCCAGGAGGGGGAGAGTAGCACAAGCGGTGGTCGAGACAAGTCCAACATTAAATGCTTCAATTGCGGAGTATACGGGCACTTTCAGTCGGAGTGTCACAAGCAACGCCGCAACCATGAACAGGAGGCTCATCTCACCCGTGCATATGACGAGGAGCCAACCTTGATGATGACTATGTTAGAAGAATCGTCAAGTGTTATTTTGCTTAATGAGGAGAAGGTGATGCCGGATTTACTTACAGCGGGGGAGGCACATGTTGACAACAACACTTGGTACCTTGACAACGGAGCTAGCAATCACATGACCGGCCACCGAGACAAGTTCAAGGAGCTCGACGAGAACATCAAGGGAACCGTCAAGTTTGGTGATGGATCCGCGGTAGAGATCAAGGGGAAAGGCTCTATCCTCTTTCAGTGCAACAACGGCGATCAAAGGCTACTACCTGAGGTATATTATATTCCAAGTTTGAAATCTAACATTATTAGCCTTGGTCAGATGACTGAAGATGGAAGCAACGTTGTTATTTCTGGTGAGTTCCTGAGGGTGTTTGATAGGAACGGTGCTCTCTTGATGAGGGTGACACGTTCGACTAACCGATTGTACAGGATAGAGTTAAAGACTTGCAAGCCGGCGTGTTTGATGGCGAACATTAACGATCCAGCTTGGTTATGGCATGCTCGCCTTGGGCATGTCAATTTCTTCGCCCTCAAGATGATGACTGATAAGAGGATGGCTTCCGGATTGCCGAAGATCTTGCACCCGAATCAACTATGCGAAGGATGCCTTGTCGCCAAGCAAGCAAGACTGCCGTTCCCTTCGCAAGCAAACTTCAGAGCTCAGAGGCCGCTGGAATTACTACATGCTGACCTATGTGGTCCTATCACCCCATCCACACTTGCGGGTAACAGCTACTTCCTTCTTATTGTTGATGATTTCAGCCGATGGATGTGGGTATACATGTTGAAGGCCAAGAGTCAAGCTTGTGAAACCTTCAAGAAGTTCAAAACAGAGGTTGAGAACGCGTGTGACCACAAGGTGAAGACATTGAGGACGGATCGTGGTGGCGAGTTCTTGTCAAAGGAGTTCACCAAGTTTTGTGAAGACTACGGCATCAAGCGTCATCTCACTGCATCGTACACCCCACAGCAAAACGGTATAGTGGAGAGGCGTAACCGCACGGTGATGGACATGGCGAGAAGCCTACTTAAGAGCATGCATATGCCTGGAACCATGTGGGGCGAAGCGGTTAGGCACGCGGTGTACATCCTCAACCGACTACCAACCAAGGCGTTGTACGATCACACACCCTACGAAGCTTGGTTTGGTAAGAAACCCCACCTAGAACACTTGAGAGTTTTTGGATGTATGGCGCATGTGAAGATTGCAGGTCCTTCGCACAAGAAACTCGACGACCGGAGCACGCCAATGGTGTATATTGGGGTAGAAGAAGGAAGCAAAGCGCATCGCCTCTACGACCCTCAACACGGCAGAATTCATGTCAGCAGGGATGTCGTGTTCGAGGAAGGAAAAGAATGGCAATGGAGCGCAGATGGAGACGTAGAACCACTCAGCTGGGTAGAGTTCGCAGCGGACCTAACTGGACGGAGTTCACAGCGGAAGGGGAGACCACAACAGCCGGCGGAGTTCCAGCGCTCCAAACTGGAAAGAATGCGGCCCGAAGCGGGGAACCTCTGGCTGGCCGAACCAGCGCGCTGCAGCTGGGCGCTGCTGCTGGTCGCGCTGCTGCTGGTCGCGCTGCTGCTGGTCGCGCTGCTGCTGGTCGAACAGCTCCTGCAGGAGCTCATGATGCCGCGGAGCTGACCAGAGATGAGACTGGACAGCCGGCACACCAAGCGAGGCAGCCACCTGCTGCCCGAACCAGTCCGCATACACCCGTAGGTGCAGCAGGCCGAACCAGTCCAAAAATTCCTGCAGGTCCAGAAACTGATGCCAGGACAGCGAACCCAACTGTTTTGGACGCGTTCGGACCTCCTGAAGCTGCAGTGATGACTCCTGTACGCTATCGATCCCTTGCGGACATCTATGCGGAGACGGAGGTGATTGATCTCCCTGCAGAGGAGTTGTTCATGATCTCAGAAGAACCTGCAAACTACATTGAGGCTGCAATAGATCGAGAATGGCGGACTGCCATGGAGAAGGAGATGGAGGCCATCGAGAAGAACAAGACTTAGATACTCACGGAGCTACCGCGAGGTTCTAAACCCATTGGTCTCAAATGGGTGTACAAGCTGAAGAAGGACAATGAAGGCAACATCCTCAAGCACAAAGCAAGACTTGTAGCAAAAGGATACGTCCAGCAGCAAGGCGTGGACTTCGATGAGGTGTTTGCACCTGTGGCGAGGCTTGATACCATCAGAATTATCCTCGCTATATCAGCACAGAACGGGTGGGAGGTGCACCATTTGGATGTGAAGTCGGCATTCCTAAATGGTGATCTCCAGGAAGAAGTGTATGTGGTTCAACCTGAAGGGTTCGTTGTGAAGAATCAAGAGCACAAGGTCTACAAGCTTTCAAAGGCACTCTACGGTCTACGCCAAGCACCTCGGGCATGGAACACGCGCCTCGACAAGTGCATGAAGGGCATCGGATTTGCAAGATGCACTCAGGAGCAGGCGGTATACACAAGGAGTAACAGAGGGGATACACTCATTGTTGGCGTGTACGTAGATGACTTGATCGTTACGGGCTCGAGGGCGGATGAGATAAAGCTTTTCAAGCAACAAATGATGAAGGAGTTCGAGATGAGTGACCTTGGATTACTTTCTTATTATCTTGGCATCGAGGTGGATCAGCGAGATGATTGTATTGCACTAAGGCAGGCGGCCTATGCGAAGAAGGTTTTGGGTCAGTTCGGCATGATGGATTGCAACCCGACGCAATATCCTATGGAAACAAAGCTAAAGCTTGGAAAGGATTCCGAAGGAACACCGGTGGACGTGACGGAGTATAGACGCATTATCGGATCTTTGAGGTATCTAACTCACACCCGACCCGATATCACATATGCCGTGGGGATTGTGAGTAGGTACATGGAGCACCCTACAGTTTTGCATCGACAGGTTGTCAAGCATATTTTGAGGTACGTGAAGGGTACTATGTCCTACGGATTGGTGTACAAACGAGGTCGAGGCAATGAAGAGTTGGTGGGATTCACTGACAGTGATCTTGCGGGAGATGTTGATGACAGGCGCAGCACAGGCGGCATGGCATTTTATCTAGGTGACAGTTTGGTCACTTGGACATCACAGAAGCAGAAGACGGTGGCATTATCATCCTGCGAGGCAGAATTTATGGCGGCAACTGCAGCAGCGTGCCAAGGTTTGTGGTTGAGGAGTTTAATCAGCGAGGTGATTGGGAGTGAGCCCAAGCCGGTCACACTCTTCGTCGACAACAAGTCCGCGATTGCCTTGATGAAGAATCCAGTTTTCCATGGAAGAAGCAAGCATATCGACACACGTTTTCACTTCATTCGTGAGTGTGTTGAGCGAGGACAGATTAAAGTGGAGTTCGTGAGCACGAGCGAGCAGCGAGCGGATATTCTCACGAAGGCACTAGCAAGGGTGAAGTTCATCGAGATGCGGGAGCTACTAGGAGTAAGGGACTTGGAATCTCGTCCAGATTAAGGGGGAGAATGTGAGTTGTAATCAGTCCAAGGATTGTTAGTTAGTAGAATTCTAATTAGAGTAGAATACTAGTTAGTAGATAGGTTTCTAGTTATTGGATAAGATTAGAATTGCAATCTTAATCCTATATATATATGTAAACAATTGTTGAGTTTAGTATAACGAAAATAAGAGAATATCAGAATTTCTCCACCGAAAATAAAACCTCTCTGTTCTCTTTTCCTCTCTCTGTTGTTGTTCGGCTATTTGCAAACAGGTGTTGTTCGGCTTCTTAAAATAATCAGCCAGGGAAGTTTTGGTTCTCTCAAAGTCCGGTCATCTCACTGTTCACAGATTTTTGTGTTCATCAACAAAACAGAGACCGCTGGAAATTCCTGCAGGTTTGATACTTTAGGCCGATTCTATTTCAAAAGCCAACACTTTGTATATTTATTATTGATTTGCTATCTTTCTATTCTCAAAGTTTTATTTTTCCCCACAATTAAACATGCACGTAAAAGTAGAGCCTACCTACAAGCTGAAGTATCAGTTTGCTTTTTTACCTTTTACGTGACATAATCTACTTAGGATGTATCATTCTCCGTATAAGATGAATAATCGAACCAAATTTTATTTATTTTATCATTTTCTATTTAGCTTTAGCATTGGCACCTTCCATGTTATGGATATTTATTTTATTAACAGTGATTCTGAAACTGAAAGAAACAAAGTAAGGTGGGTAAATATCAACTTGTTATCTTAAATTTTTCTTCTTTCTAATATGTGAGAATTTCAGGTATTTCCAGAATTATATGGTGACAATGATACACATCTAACAGCATACTGGCTGGTATGTAGTTCGATTTATTCACCATAAATGCGCAATGCATTATTAGTTTAAATGTTTTCTAATGTGTCATTTTTTTTATTAGATTGATGGGGATCAAAGTGATGGATGCTACAATCTTCAGTGCAAAGGATTTGTACCTTATAAACAATCAAAATACAAATTAGGAGCTAAAATTAGACCGCTGTCCACTTATGATGGAGATCAATATGATATTACTTTAAAAATATTCAAGGTAAGGTCTACCCTTGTTTTCTTTCTGTGGGGCTTTGCTAAGCAATAAAATAACATGTGGGAACTTGATTTTATTTATAAATTATACTGCGGAACATCTTTATGCTGTTAAACTTCAATATGGTAAATGCATGACTTGGTATTCTTCATTTATACTTTATGAAGACTGATGAAGATGGATCTGCGTCTCTTGCCGTTGTGTTCTGGATGTGCCTTATGCAATTTCATTCTTCACCGTGTCACTGTTTCATCATGAAAATTTGAAAACTATTCTTGGTTTTAAAAACGTTCTTTAAAATTAAAAACCTTCGGTACAGTAACACACTGCGAATATGCCCTTTGATGGTCAAATATATAATCTTCTGGCATAGTTATGTACTTCGATTTGTTTCTACGTATTCTCCAGTACCATATTTGCATAAAAGTTAATAAGGTCCTCAACTTAGTGAAGTTTTAAATTGTGGTGCACAGTATAAGATTTTTGTTTAATTTTGTAAACTACCTTTTAGCGTGTTTATTACGATAAATACTCAAGTACGATACCCCCGTTTATAATTTTTTCATATTTATTTCACAACTAAAATACATGCTATATATATCTTACGATTTGTTTTCGCTCGCTCGTTTGATCTACGAATTAGGATAAAACAACCGGAGACTGGGTGCTGCACGCTGGGCGCCGTGGGGACAAACCTATTGGCCACTGGCCGAAGTCTCTTCTGCCGTATCTAGAGGAAGCTGCTACTTTCGTCCAATTTGGTGGCGACGTCTCTTATCACCCCGGCGACAGGGCTCCCCCGATGGGAAGCGGCCATTCTCCTGATGACGGCGACAAGAGGGCAGCGTATGTTAAGGACGCTTTCGTGTTCACGCAGATAGACGCGGTTGCGGTTCCCTCACCGGACGTACTCCAGAGTAAACCGGAGTGTTATAGTTTCCCTTTTGGAGGATACCACGCGTATGCTCCGGCTTACGTTGGTGGTCCCGGTGGTTGTTCTTCTTAGAAATTATTATAGCATGCATATATAAACCCGTCAATAATAATAAGGCCGCTGTGGTTGCTTCCGAGAATTGTTTGCTTGTGTCGCCCTTTTGCTTTGCTGAGATTTATGTTTCCAGTGGTTGGTGATCAATTGGGTCTCTTGAAGTCTTTAGGGGGGGTGTTTAGTTGCTTGCATGCGATTGAGACGATATTGCAGCTCTTCTTATATGTAACTGCAGCTGTTATTGTTTGGTTCAAAATTTAAATTTTGCAACTAACTTGCAACTATAGCGGTTTGATTTTGCTGTAACTTAACATATACAACTTAATTTTTTACCGTTAATAAGTTATTAAAGTCTATTAGTTCTCTTCACACTTTTAAAATACTTATTTTTTTCAAACAATGGTTTTTATTATTAAGTAAACTGGCTTTTAAATTTTAAAACAAATTTTGTAAGATAAAAATTTTTAAATAATATTTACTAGAAGAATTATTTTTAAAAATATAATATACTTTTGTAAAATAAAATAATTTATAAAATAATTTTCTGCTAAAAATATAGCCTTGTAAATGAATTTCAGCGAAAAATAATTCTTTTCATAATATTTTTTGAAATAAACGCTTGTAATTGGACAAATTTGAGCTAGTTGTAACCACTCAAATTACAAGCTACCTAACATCCCCTTAGTCACTCTAGTTTCATAGTTGGTATCATGATGATATTAGATCGTGGGATGGTGGAATGACACATGTCACAGATCACTAATTTTTTTTATCATAGATATCATTTATTAGAAACTGTTGGTATTGACATTAGTTCAGCTACTTAGAAGCAAAATTTATAAATGAACGTATATATACGTATCTTAAGGGAGTAATATGAAAGAACGTGAGGGACTCACTATGATTGGGGCTGAAATTGTAGGGTTTTAAGAAATTAGTACCTTTAATCTTACATAATGCATATTAGTCCCAAAAATCTTAAAAATTGTGTATTAGATCTTTGAATCCTATAGGATCTTGCAAAATGGTCCTTCAAGTTAAATCACATTAGATTTAAGGGGAATATTCTGCGAAATGTAATGGTTAGAGGCAAAGTGATCATTCTTGTCCTGTTTTGCCATTTCTTAATGGGTTTAACCTTTTACCTGCATAAAAAAACTCAAACCAACTTAATTTTCTGTTTTTTTTTTTTTTGAGAGAGAAAGGATGGATTATTGTTAATCATAACAGTAATCGAGCCAGCTAAATTAAAGATACTTGGTTGTTAAATAGAGATACACATCCCCAACCAAGAAGAATGTAAACTCAAGTTCCCAACTTGATTTTCTTATTCTCCAATGTTTAAAAAAGAACCCTAAAGCAAAGTTCTGCTTCACAAGAACTTGAAACATTAGAGAGAGGGGTGATTTGGTAATTATAGATATTGGTTTAGGACTTAATACAGCCATGATTTGATTTTATATAATCATGACGGTAAAGATAAAGTTGAGGGGAATTAATATAATGCAAAATTATTCTTTGGATAGGATTATTCTTTTAGGATAGGATTATTCTTTGTGTAGACAGTAAATATAATGATTTAACATTTGCAAATTATTAGAAAAAAATTTTGGAATGAAAAATTCTTGATAACAATTCAAACAAGCGAATTAATATAATGCAAACAAGGTAAATACAAAATAAAAAATTACAGAAGAAATGGAAATGATGAAGGGAAAAAAGAAGAAATATTGGAAAAATGTACATTAGTAGAAAAATGAACAAACTAGTCGGAACAAACTAGACGAGAATTTTTTCCGTCTAATTTGAGGCAAACTAGACGGAAAAAAATCCATATAGTTTGTTCTGTCTAGTTTGAATCAATCTAGACGGAAATTTCCGTCTAGATTGACAAACTAGACGATTTTTTTATTTTTTAAATAATAATCAATCTAGACGGAATTTCCGTCTAGGTTGCATCAACCTAGATGGTAATTCCGTCTATATTGCCTAAAAAAATTTACGGATCTCCCCCTCCTTTTTTTTATTTCCCTGCCTATTTTTTCATTCCCCCGCTTAATTCCCCTCTCCATCTAAAAACCCACAAATTGGCCAAATCCCGAAATCTCTCTCTCTCTCTCTCTCTTATCCCCTGAAGACCTTTCCCCATTCCTTATTCGCCATTCTAATAGCCAAAAACTCGCCAACGATGAGATCTCCGATCGCGGAGAAGCCCTGTTCCTCGCCGTTGCCGCCGACACCCTCATCGCTGGTGCCCTCCTCATCTCTGCCTTCCTCCGAGGCGGTGACCGCTCCCTCCTATCCTCCTCATCTCCGCCTTCCTCCGATCCAAC